>NC_089492.1:122587521-122921021 GCF_036850765.1 Saccopteryx bilineata | reverse complement strand
TGTCAATGTTGCTTGACATTTCATCCTGTGTATCAAGCACAGTGCCCAATGTGTGTCTGGTATTCATTCAACGTGTGTCTGTTGAATAAACTAACAGCTCCCTACTGCCTATAGAATATAGTCTAGGGTCCTTCACCTCATACTCAAAGCCCTTAATAGTCCAAGCCCTGGGGACTGTTCCTCTCCTTGTTCCTCTTCCCCAGAATGTGATTTCTGGCAAGTATGTTCTGCTTGTCCATTCGGGCCCATCTTTATCCTTCCTGCCTGGAATGACCTTCTTTGCCTGGCCTGGTCCCTGATTACCTCCTACTTGCTAATTAAGTCACAGTTCAGCTATCACCTCCCCCGCAATGCCTTCCCTGATCTATACACACACACACTTCCCCCAGGATGAGTGAGGCTCCCCTCCCGAGAGCACTTAGAATACACCTCTAACCATTTATTTGACTCTCGTATTGTTGTGTGATGACCTGTGGTGCCTGTCTACAGTTCTACACTATGAATGTTCTAAAGTCCAGGACTATATTTTAGCCACCCTTTCACCATTCATCCCAGGACAATGTCTATACCACATTAGATACAAATATGTTTCTGAATAAATAAGTGAGTAACTTAAGTGATATATAGACAATCTCTGTGTTAAATTGTCACCTATGCTGTGATCTCCTGTATTAAGCATCATAAAATATCTAAAAAATATTTGCATGATTTAGAAACATATCACAAACTTGCAATCACATAAACACATGCCACTATAAAAATATATTAATACTCAGTTGCAGTATAACACAGTCAAAAGATAGGAAACTCAAAACTACACATATGCCAGTTTGAAATCTGACTACATTACTTATATAGTCTTAGACAAGTCACAACCTCCCTTACTCTTAATGTCCCTAATCCGTAAACGGGGATAAAAAAAAAAACACTCCTCTGCAGGCATAACATATAAATTTCCAGACATGCGGCAAGTACTCAATAAATGAAAGCTACTATAGTTTTTAATTTAACAACATAGTCAACCCTGAAATATCTACATACAGGTGTACTCGGTTTACAGACCTTCTAGAAAGAAGGTCTTTTGTATTCTTTCTAGAAGGAATGGTAAACCCAAGCAGGCTCAGTGTACAGCCTGGCATGCCCTGGGCTATCTCCCAGCTGGTGTGTGCTCAGGGAATGCAAACTGATCTTATTTTCACCCTCAGATAACATGATTTTACAGGTGGCTTGCTCCTCCCCACCCCATCAAGTTTAATTTGATCCCTAATATTTATAAATCACCTTACAGTATACAAAGCACTTTGACATATCTTCTCACTTGGTCATTTGTCACATCAATATACCAGGATCTTTTTATTCTAGGCCAGAAATTGTGGGGTTCTTTTCTTCAATTTTTCTACATTCCCTGTCCCATTCAGAAAGATGGATAAACAAGATTCTGATGACCTTGACTCTAAAGAGGTCAGCTAGCAGCTATGTAAAAACTGAGCAGATATAATCACAGTGTTCAAACTTTAAATCTAGTGGACACCTCACAATAGGCAGCATTCTCTTTGGGGAAGTACATTGGTGTTTTCAAACCACCACAGTCTTCTCAGTAAATGATCTCTGACAGCCTGAAGGAGCTGGCACAGCTGCAAAAGGGAAAGGTTTTGGCCCTCCAGACCGGGGAGTGGTCGGTCCATGTGGGGGAGGCACCCATGTGTGTGCCACTCCTGCACACACACACTCACATTCCCACATCTGCATGTGTACACACACACACACACACGCCTATGCCTGTTCAGGAAGCACAGCAGACAGGATCCCCGAATGCCATCATTCTACACTGCCAGGGTAGTCACATCTTCTTAGGCCCCCTCCCTGAGACGTTTTCACCTCTGTCTAAACAATGTCTCTTAGGATCCTTAAAGGCACAGAACTTCCCCAGCTATGATTCCCGACATGTCTCTCAATCAATGATGCCTTTTGAGAAAAAGGGACCAGGGAGACCCTCATGCGAAGGTGAGAAGAGAAGGCGTCCAGGCACTACCATGCACTTGAAGTTGAAAAATGGGAGACTCTGAGATTTTTTAATTTTTTATGAAGATTTAAAGTCATTCTGACACTCCTATTTGAAAATTTTCATGTGTCCCCACCCCATTTGAACCTGCTTGATAACCAAGTCAAGCCGTACAGCAGTCAACTCACTCAACAACCAAATAGCACCTACAATTTGCTAGAGCCCTTGGTAAAGCCTGCTTCTCTCAAAACATACTCCCCTCAGGCTATATCTACCCAACTTCAAATTCAAGCAATTCAGCAAAAAGCAAAAAAAAAAAAAAAAAAAAAAAAAAAAAAGTCAAATTCTTTATATGGATTTCAAAAAAAAATCCCTGGAAATTATTAAGCAAAATTCATCTAACCATGACAAGTTTGAGCAGGCTGCTTTGTTTTACCATAGAACTGTCCTCTTACCTTTTAAGCTTTCCGATGTTTTTAAATATCAGAAGCTCACAGATTATGTGCACACCTGCTATGAAGTCAAGGGTTACATTAAAATGTGCTTGGGAATGGACTGAAGGTGTAAACTTTTCTGAGTCCACACTCTGTCCTGCTAACTAATAGAAAAAGTGTATGAAGGTGACTGCTGTGCTGGGCAAAGCTGGTGGGGGCCTGAGGCAGTCCCTGGTGGTGGCCCACGGGTGCCTTCCCCAGGAGGGCCATTTGTTAAAAGGTTATCTCCCTTGCACACTTCTTCCGACTTTCTCCGTCTGGTCTCTTCCTTTCCTCTCATTTCCTTCCCTGTCCCTGCCCTCACAACCTTGCCTTTGCCGATCTTCCAGACCTGCCAGGGTTCTTGCTGAGCCCCTTTTTAATGTTGCAACAAAGTGTGCTTATTTTCCCCATTTAACAGAGGCCTGCAGGGTAATTCTGGTGACTCAGGGCAGATGGTAAGTTAGTGGTAAGACAATGGAAACCCAGCACCCCCCCCCCTCCAGGATCTGCGGCTCTCACTAAGACACCACACATCCTCTTCTCCCCGTTCCAGCCTGACCATCTTTGCCACTGTGGACTTTTAATGGAGTGACACATCTCCATGATTATCCAATTATCCCTTAGTGATGGTGCTCACTGCATTGGGCCAGCCAGTATCTTTACAAACAACCTAAGTGTACCTAGTTCTGCATCCAACAAGGTAGACTTCTAAAACCTTAATGACTTACAATGACGATGTACTGCTTTAAATACCCACACACGAACACACACTCATACATATGCAGATACAGATGATCAACGATAATAGTCGCGGGTAGTGTGTGAAGGCAGACAGCAGCCGTTAAATTGAGTTCTATATTTCCCAGTTCTCACATACCACAAATAAAACCTACAAAAATGATAATTTTCCAAACATTGAATTCTCTATCTCTGTGTAATGAGGCATGTAGAGAGGAGGAGGAGAATTTTTGTGAGTTTTTTTGTGTATGGCTTTTTTTTTTTTGCCTTTGGTGAAAATTCTCCAAGGAGTAATTTCATCTTTAAATGAAAAGTTTTGTATCAGGTGATTGCATGAGCTTTGGGAATCACTGAAGCCTCAGGTTCAGACAGGGGGAGAGGCACAAGACTCACATCACACTCGCCCACGCCCACACAGCAATATATACCACCATGTGCGGAGGACTCAGGCAAAGAATATGGAAAAAACTAATTTTAATGGTACATTGTAATGATATGTAGAACAGCTTGGCAGTCAACTTCCTTTTTTAAACCCACTCACCCTTAGCCTGACCAGATGGTGGTGCAGTGGGTAGAGCGTTGGACTGGGACGCAAGGACCCGGGTTTGAAACCCCAAGGTCGCCGGCTTGAGCGAGGGCTCATCTGGTTTGAGCAGAGCTCACCAGCTTGGGCCCAAGGTCACTGGCTTGAGCAAGGGGTTACTTGGTCTGCTGTAGCCCCCGGGTCAAGGTACATATGAGGAAGCAATCAATGAGAAACTAAGGTGCTGCAACAAAGAATTGGTATTTCTCATCTCTCTCCCTTCTGGTCTGTCTGTTCCTCTCTGTCCCTCACTCTGTCTCTCTCTGTCTCTGTCATACACACACACACACACACACACACACATAAATAATAAATAAATAAACAAACAAACAAACCCACCCGCCCTTAAACACTTTGCTCTCTGCACATGACCTCTGACCATGCCTAGTTCTCCTCCAGGCCTGGTGGCTGTGGCCAGCAGTGAGGTCAGGGATTTCAGGCAGCTCAAGCTCAGCACCAGGAGTCACTCTCCCAATGCTCCTTACAATTTTACTTTCCCACAGTCTTATATCTTTTAGGTCTCAACTCTGACACTCTTGGGTCATCACTAAGCTGCATGGTTAAATTCATGCATCCACAAAATTAAAAATGAATCAATAATGCTAAGCAAAATTCTGCAGATGTGAAAGCACCACCTAAAATAACCCAACAACTTTCCATATGAAACCCACACAGCACTGACATATTCCGCCCAATTCTTTACATTGAGAATTAATGCCAACACTATCCCAATGTGACCACACTGTGGTAATTCCCACCTGGGGTAGGTTCCTCCGGACAAATTACAAGGGAGACTGGTTACAACCAAAGGGAAAGTGCTACCAAGAACTGACAACTAGTTTTACCAAAAAATCTCAAAACCAGAAAGTAGATGAGTAATTCACAAATTATTCAAGGGCACTAAATGCTCATATTCAACTAAGCAGTTTGTTGTGGAAGAAAAGCTCATGAACAGAAGGGAAGATAAAGCCTCATTACACTAGAAATCTTAGTCAAAGTACTCTTTTATGTTTTAATAACATTTCCTTTTCCTATGCCATTGTATTATGGCTGGCATGCTATTAGTAAAAATAAACTCCTATATTAAATTATTTTAATGACTCCATGTGCTTCCACTCCTGAAATCAAACCTGTAAATGTAGTTCAAAGTTGAATGTTTAAATTCCTTTTTTAAATCCCTCTAGTCCAACTGGCACTACTATATTTCCAAATATTTGTACCTAAGTATTTCAAACCCTACTCTTCATTTATCTAAGAGTATTTTCTATCATTCAGAGTATTTTCTATCATTTCTATTAGAAGTGGCAGAATAATCTTTAAATTATGCCAATATACCTGGAGTTATAAAATCCCTTTTATAAGATTGCTTGCTTCCCAATGTTTTGTTTTACATTTGTAACAGTATTCAGTGCTCCTCATTTTGCAAACAAATTAAGATAAAATAAACTTAAAAGTGTCTTATATAAAACACTTCAAACCACACGTTTTCTAGGCAAGCATCCTAGCAAAAAGAACATCCGATAAGGTAGAAAACATTGTATCCTGAGTACAAGTAGATAATAAGACCTCGTGAGCATCTGGATCTCAGCCATGTTGCATTTGTACTCAGAAATGTGGAAAAAAGTACTCAGCACAAGATCTGCACATAACTTTATTTGAAATTGAACTTAAGAGTGAATCTGTAGTAACTTACTGTGCTGTCTCAGCAACACCACTGAGGAGCTGGTTGGTCCCTTTTGACACACTACAATAAAATCAGAATAATAGGGGCACCCCCCCTTAATAAAAATTAAAATATTTTTCTTAAGCTCTATCTATGCTAAAAAAGCAGTCTATTAAAAAACATCCATTAACAACTATCCAATCTTCCTTCCTCAAGTCAAATTCATGTTGTTGATGGTTGGGCAGAATACAAGAAGATAAAAGATTATTTAATATACTGTACTGTTTATTTAGGGTTTACTATTTTAAAAGCTTTATATGAATTCTTACTTAATTCTGACAAGTAACTCAATAATGTATTCTATTACTATCCCCATGTTACAGATGCTAAAACTGAGGCCCAAGGAGGTCAAGAGACACCCTCTCACAACACAGCCTAGATTCAATTACCACTGCTCTAACTCTGAAGTGTACGTACCTTATTGGGCTACTGCTGACTAAAGGGCTGTGTGGAACTGAAAGTTACAATTAGCGCTCTTAATGGCTCCTTTTCTAGTGTTTCTGAAGTTTTCTCTATTCTACTTCTAACTCTAAAACCAGAAACCCTACAAGACTGATGTGAGAAGAAAAAAAATTGAGCTAAAAGGTAGTCTTGTCTTATTCGACTGCCTTAAAGCACTGTACTTTGGATAAAAGAATCATGGATATGTACACTTACCTCTGATGTCCACTAACAATTAGCAATAGGGCATTTCCCAATTCCCCTGTGATTTTCTTTCTGGAAGCACTTCCAGCTTTTTATATTTTCAATCAACTTTTATTTTTTTTAACATCTGTCATTCCTCCAGGGTCCCTAAATCCTTAAGTTTGCACAATGTTAAATTTGGAGGTGGGGAAAATACTATTTCTTCTTTTATTATTTATCTTGGCAAAATCATCAGAGAGGCCTTTTTCAATGCACCTTGAAATATAATTGGCATTTCTGGTTCCTAGAATGGCCCAGTTTTCTATATTTCAAGGCCTTTAACTGAGAGATCAACCAAAGAAACTGTGAATTCCAGAAGCAGGAGGCCAAGCTGTGCTGCTGGTGCACTTTTTCAGGAATTCCAGCTCATCAGAATGCCACTCTGCAGCCATACCCAAGGCTATAACTCCCGAAGCCATTGGTACTATTTTAACAGTTATAGAGTATTTGGAATAGTAGATGTATACTACAAGTGAAGAAAAGCCCCATAATTGATTTGTTAATGTTTCATTCTCTTCTTTTTCCTGTTGGCATGTTCTTTACATGCCCTCAATAAATATGAAACACTCAAACAACTCACTGTTAGGGTGGCAAGCAAACCTTAGAATGTCGAAACAGTAGAGGGAAGAACAATGAACCTAATTGAAACAGCAGGGTAATTCGGAAAATAAAATTGATTTGCTACAAATTCCAAATTCCAGGATAAAAATGTTTATACTCTCTCAAATGAAGATTGATCTCAGCTTTGAATAATATTAGACTAAAAAATACTCGAACAACCACAATACATTTGATATGCACAGAACAAGTATAGTCTCCATGTCTCTATTATTTTGGGCAAGGAAATGCAGGACACAATGAGTCTGATATTTTTCTTGGTGATTTTGTTATTGAGCACAGCTTATAAAATCCTACAATAGGCCAAGCCACCAAATACACACCCAGTCTTAAAACTTCCATGGACAATATTTTCCAGAACATTTAAAACACCTTAAAGGATAGAGAAGCATGCTGAAAGACATGAAGAGGTTAAATTAGTCTGCTATTCAGTATCTTTTTCTTTCCCTCAAATAAATTAATTTATCACCAAGGTCAATTCAAAATGTAAAATTCTTGATTCTTTGGCAGAAGCTAGAGCCAAAAGAACTATGACAATTAAAATGAAAATGGAAAAATGCACTTGCATCTGGAATTATGAAATACAAACATGTAATGACTCTATAAGATGATATTGATCTGGACACTGAGGGTAACCTTATTATCGTCTACTTAGGTCTCTGCTACTATTGGCAGAGAAGCCACCCATATCTGGCAAAGATAAATTCTATATGCTCTGTAGAGTTACAGCATACTTCCCATATAAATAATGTATACCATAGACTGTAAATAAATCATACATTTATCTGAACTGTTCAAGAGTGAAGGGCAGGGTAGCTATTCATAAGATGGAGTCTCCTATGAATGAACAATTTCAAATAAAAGTAACCTTTAATGGTGAGTTAGTTATCACAAAGTTCTTAAACTTACATATTCTTAAGTGGGTGTTTTAAAACAACTCCAGATCAAGTGGGAACTTTCAAGTAAATGCTCCCACTAAACCCAAAATGCCCCATTTAAGTTTGCTGTTAAAGTTTCTATTTTGATTGTAGCACCATAGCTAATAGCATTTTACCTATTTGCTATAATTTTTAACTCTCTCTACACTACGGGTTTTTGATTAGCAATGAAATCACTAGATTTAAAATGTCATGTATGAGTTTTTGTCCCATGAAACACACAGGTTTTGTTTGTTTGTTTTTTCCTTCAATGTGAAACACTTTAACATTGCACTGAATAGAAAGGTAGACTTGGGGGGGGGGAAGGAGCCCACTTATATCAGTTTGGTAGGACTTACATTGTAAAAATTGTCAGCCCCTCCCCACAGAGGATCCCCCTTTTATAGCCCTATACATACATAAACTATTTCCATTTCTTGCAAATAGTATAAGTATGCCTTTATAAGATCAGACATTATATACCATTTAGCTGAAAATTAAGTCTTCAAACCACTAAGGAATAGTCTCTGAATAACAGAAAACACTATAGGTCACAGTTAATTATAGCTTGTCTATCAAATTAAGTTAATGTTTGAGAACACATCCAAATAGTTATAGAGATATTAAGGAAAGTTTTATGGTCAAAGAAATTCTTATTCATTGAGCTTCTAATATTTTTTAAAGAACAGAAATAAGCCTTTTTCAAGTTAGGATAGGATGAGATAACTCTGAGTTTACATGAAATTGTTCCCTTCATTGTCCTTTGATGACTATATTGATTTCATTATAAAACTTCATTTTCTAGAGTTTCATAATAGTCATAAACACACTTCACTTTAAAGAGTTTCTATGAGACATAATGTGAATACAAATGCAGAATAAAATGCAAATCATGGAGGTCTGGGACCCAATATGGACTATCAGTTAAAAATACAGTCACTGAAAACAAACATTTAGGTCTTAAGAGGAAGAACACAAAGAGGCTGATATGAATCTCTATATCAAGTATTCATAGCCCTAAGGGAGGCAAACAAGAACAACAGTTCTCAGTTTTTCACCTCATTGTAAAGCACAGGTTGGGAATATTTGATGACTTTGGTTTCCATTCATTCCTGTTCTAAAGTGAGTAACATTTTTCATCTTCTCAGGAAAATAAACCCACCTGTGCATAATAACCCACAAGGTACTCAGGGAAATGAGACCTAGCAAACTAGTTCAGATCACAGGAATAGGAGGCTTACCAAATGATGGAAAAGTGATCAGAAAAAGAAAGAGCTGTAGTTCTATCTTTCTAAATAATAACCAACAACCCAGATATTTATAATGAATAAATAATAAAGATGCTATCATTCTGCATTGTAAAGAATAAGGCAAAAAAATTTGCAGAAATGGGACTTCACCAGCAACAACAATTCATTCCAAGCCAGCATTTATTGTCAAGGAATAATTTTATTATCACTTAAAATCTTATTTACTAATTACTACAATCTAAATGAGACAAAATAATGTATGTTTCAATCCATTGAAAGTTAAAAATTTTGTATTGTGTCCGAAAGACATAAGCAGCAAGACTCTAAAATATTGTTTAAACTTGTTAAACTCATAAAAAGAGTGGTGGTTTTAAAGTATTACTTAGTAAAGTTATTAGTAGTAATAGTATTTCCTTATTGTGAAAAAATGTAATTTTATTTAAGCTTTTTAAAGAATCATAAATTTCACACTTCAGTTTCTTTACCTCAGGATTATAAGTCCTATTAATTATAAATAGTCATGAAAGTATCAAGGAAAGAATCAATGGTAGAAATGTATTTTTGAGGAGTAATGTAAAATTTATTTTTACAACTTATTTACCCTCTTTCTGTTTATAGTAGTACTTATGTCATGGAAAAGCCATCACATGCTTATTGCATATTTTAAAGAGAGTTAATGACTTAGTTCTGGTTATAACTTGTATTTAACTATATATACTCATGATATAAATAAACAGGTGTATAATTCAATAAATGTAGAAATGAGCTAATTTCACCAGAGAATAACTCTTTATGGTATATGTTAAGAATCCTGAACCAAGAAGTACAGAAATAAAAAATAACTTCAAAAAATTTGCACTGTGGTGTTTTCCTTTAACAGGAACATATTTCCTAGATTAAGAAATGCTCTTTGGAAAGAGTGTTCAGAGAGAGTCTAGTAAAGTGTTGCCAATTCCTTTAATTCTGCACACACGAATGCATTAAACTGATTGAAATTGGATTCTAATGACAAATATTTAAATGGATATGTTCTTGTTTATTTCACATGGTATCCTTTACACCATTTATTAAAATGTCAAATTTTTAAGCGTGGGAAATCCAGCAATTGCTCAATACAGGTATACTTCTTCGAGAAGTTGTTTAAACTCCCAGAAGCTTTCCCAAATTTCTAGAATCCTGAAATCACAGCTTGTTAAATTAAGGATAGAGTGAAAAAGTACCTTTATCTTTTACACTACATACACATACTCATCTGCTTAAATTTTTCAAAAGTGATTTTATACACCCAAGGTTCATTTACAAATATTAATAGTAAAATATCCAAACTGTTACAGAATCCCAAAAGTTAAACTTTGGAATTACTGTTAAAATTCACCGGGGAGGCTGGATTTTATGCTTTAGACTCTAACTTTTGAAACAGGTATTATATCCTGACATTTCCTGATGAGTAAGGAACACCAAACCCTACATGAATTTACCACAGGTTTGTTTTACTTGGGATTTTGATAGCCTTTAAGTCTAACATCTGTACAGCTATCAGACACATGGTCACATGTCTTCTACTTTTATTTCTTTATTTGTAAAAAAATACTTCCCCATAGTTTTGGTGTAATTTTAAATATCAATTTTTGCACTTAGGAGAAATGGCAACATTTTTAGTTTCATAACATAAATTCAAGTACTACTTTAATACAAATATGACAGATACCATAATCTAAAAATGGCCATCTAAAATGCTATAGTTGCAAACATTTAAGACTGTATAACAAAAATGACTGAGAATGGTATCAGTTTACTATCCTTCAAGTATCTCCCTGACAATGGAGTCAAATAATGTTGAATTATAGACCTTCTTACAGGAAGTCTTATTTTGTGGTCATTTTTGATCATCTCCCTGCTATTCCCTATAAGGATTTGGTTGAATGCCAGCTTTCCTTTAAAAGTTTCTGTATACATATCTGGATTGTGTTTGATGATTAAACGATCATTTATTAAAACTTTTAGCATTCCACATTTGTTTGACATATTTATGTTTCAGAAGAAAATATTGCTAGTGCAATAGAAAAGATAACATTACCAATATGAAAATACTTCATTTGAATTCATGTTGACAGTATTTTCATTTATGACAAGTGTCTTAATATAACTTGTTATGCATTCTTCACAGTTTCTCTCACTCCACCTGCGAGGGGCGGTGAACTGGTTTTATAACAGTAGGCCCCATGGTAATACTTTAGCCTATCTACATGGCCTTAATAAGCCTAAGTTTCTACTATGGGACCACAAATAGTCTTTGTTTTTAAGAGTATGGAGTTTTACTACATAATTTTCCTTCCGTCACCGAGCAACAGCTGTGTTTTAAATCTTTGGGACTATGACAAACCTTTTAACATTTAAATATATGAGTGTTTGAAAACATAATGATTTAAAATTTATTTTCAAAGTTGGACAATTATAGCATGATATTTCAGTTACTTTTTTTTTTAAAGCAGGGCCCATATTTTAATCCTCTTTTTGCCTTCCCTCTTTTCTTCTTCCTCTACTATTCAAGCTTTTCCATGTTTTCTAATAAAAGTCTCTAAGTTAGGGCCAATAGCAATAGTACACACAACCACTCTATATATTTCCAAATCGTGAGCAATGGAGTCATTCTAGTGAGAGAAAGATTGCTATTTGAGTGACCTATTGCCACAGAGCTAGTTAAATCACTGAACAATAGTTACTGTTATGGGGCTTTACTTTGTACAAAGTAGCATTAGTATCATTGCTTTCCATTAACCATGGAACTTGCACTGGGGACTGAGAAACAGAGAGGAGAGAGAGAGAGAGAGAGAGAGAGAGAGAGAGAGAGAGAGAGAGAGATACTCTGAAAAGGAATAACTTTTGTAGTATTAGCATTTAGACTTCAAGACATTTAACAATGTGATTGACCTCAACCTATCTGCATATATTCTGCACTTCTTTTTTCTAAAATGTTTTTAAAGAGACCCTATTAAAAATCAATGTATCGCTACTCTAAAATTCACACAGAAATACACACTAAAAGCCAATCAGAAAGTAATAATAAAAACACACCTGGTAAACAACTAACTTTTAATTCAAAGGTTTCTTAGCAATAAAGGGCCTAGAATGAACATCCCAATTAGCTAATGTAGTGACAAGCAGTCAACACCTTATTATTTAATCATTAAAGAGAATCTTACTATAATTTCCCTTTGACATATTTCAAAAAAGAAATTAAGAGTGCATCACATGACCCACAACAACAATCAAAAGGAAAGATAGATAATTCTAAGACCCCATCACTTACAAGGACTGTGGACTGAGAGGTTCCAGGATTAAGGCATTAAGTGGGACCCTATGAAGTATTTACAATTTAAATAAGATGTATCTTTCTGTAAGCATTTAGAAACAAACTACCTGACAATGGGACCCTTTTCCTGTTTCCTGATATTTGTGTCCAGTTTTCTTACTAGATGAAAATAAATTGTCTGCCTTTCTAGTATTAGCAAATATCCGATGGTCTCGACTTTTTTTTTTTTTTCCTGAAACAGCAAATTCATCAAGGGCATTAGGCTGTCCCTTGCCCTTCCGTCCCCATCCCTGACCATAAACTCCACTCCAAAAGAGAAAGTTTAAATATCACTTAGATGCCTCCCCACCCCATTTTGCAGGGAGGGATTATTTTCAGTCAAGTACAAGTTCAATTTAAATTTTTTTTATTTTAAACTATGTTTTGGAAACAACATTCGGGACATTTAAAATACAACAATTGCCACCAGGGTTCTCTGGCCCACTTGGGAAGTAAAGTTCACGGTCCCGGGCTGCCCTGCATCCCTGAGGCCAGGAGGCCGGCCTCTCCAGCCTGGGCCTCACCGCCCCGGCAGCCGTCCCCTCCCCTGGGATCTCACCAGCACTTGGCATTTAACCTGCCTGGCGAGCCTTCTGGTTCCAACTCTGAGAGCCACATTGCTTTTCCCTAGATGTCAAAGACAAATCTGGATTAACATGCAACAAGGCGCCCGGTGCAGCCTGGAAGCCCTTGCCCAAGAGCTGTTAAATGCAGCTTCAGCCGAGGACCCCCCGGAGAGCTGCTGTTGAATAAAAATTGTAATCCAAGGGGACCATTTCTTTGCTTCCCACTGCTTGTGGGAGAAACCGGGCTGGCGCCGAAGCACAGGCCCAGCTATTTCCCGCTCGCTACGAGCAGGCGTGGCCACCCGGGAGGCGGCCTTAGGGGCCCGGAGACCCTTTGCTCCTCTCCCCGCTCTCTCGCTCTCTCTCTCTTCCCAGTGTTGGAGTGGAAAATGCTTAGATTCAAGGAGTGGCGAGCAACAGACAGCCCTGGGAGGGAAGGCTTCGTTCGACGGCTCCTTCTTGGAGCGCGGTCTGGAGTCTGCCCTCTGGGGGCCCAGGGTCTTCCCGCCTAGCCACTCTGGGCGCCCCCAATTCCACCCTTGACCCTCCCCCCGCCCCAAAACATGCAACCCTCCTTCCCTCGGACCTGCATCCTTCCTCGCCCACCAGGCTCAACCCTCTCATTGACGCCTCGCTCCCAGGTCCCCTTCTACACCCACTCCCGGGTCGCAGCCCGGCTCCCCCCCCTCACCGAGGCTCGGAAATCCCCAGGACCCTAGTCCTCGGGCGTCCGGAGCCTGAGTGCCGAGGCCGCGAACGTGGCGGTCGGGAGAGGGCGCCTGGGAGGGCTGCGTCCGCGGGGACCTCGGGGTCTGGGAGTGGGAGTGAGCGTAAAGACGGGAGGAGGGGGCGGAATCACAGCTTCTACTGGAGTCTTAGTCTGATAAAAATAAACAAACAAATAAATAAATACAAAAAACCCCACAAAACACTACAAGGCCAAGTGGATTTCCACCGATTAGCCTTTCGGGAAACCGGCTGATATCAAACTCGTCGATCCCCGGTCCCTGCGCGGGTGGCAGCCTCCGCGCCCTCCGAGGGAAAAAGTAAAATAAACCGTGCAGCCAGCAGACCCTAGAGACAGAGGGGTTAACGAGCTAACGAGGCCCAGCGCTCGCGCCACGCCTGCAGCATCTAGTTCCACAGTGCACCCTCTGCGGGGACTCAAACTGGCTGGGCCGCATTTGCAGACAGGTGGCGAGGCAGTCTTTCCTGGGTCTGGCCCCAAGGGCGCCGCACCAGGGGTCCAACACCCCCCAGGGCCCCGTGAGCTTGTTACAGTCGGGAAAACTGGTGCCCACCTGGCGGCCCTGGTACCCACCGTCCAAGGCAGGGGACTCCACTCTGCTGCCTAGGCACAGTCCCTCGTGCACCCCGCGCTCTGCGCTCCCCGCTCCAAAGGGAGCCCAGGCACACTCGCTCCTGGCTCCTGGGAAGCGGTCAATTAGAAAGAACAAACTTGGGTTTGCTGCCCTCTGACCAACTGAGACCTGGGTGAGCCCGAGGGGTCTCGCGAGCGCGCCCACGCCCACGCGCACAGGCCAACAGCGCCACCAGCTCAGCCAAAGCTGCGAAGCCCCCTCAAAAGCGGCGGGGTTGGAGGCACGCTTCTCATTTTATGCGTGTCGGAGGAAGAATAAAATGCATACTTTCACCCCATAGAAGTGCCTACCAATCTGCCTATCTCAAGTTAAGGCAATTGGGTAACAAAAGTTTACCGAAGGAGTAGGGGGAAGAAAGTGATGTTATCAATTTTGTATCCTCCCCAAATACCCCATAACTTTGGTCCTTTATCTTTGACTTTAATAAAATAATGATTCGTTGAGAAAATGGGGTATAAATCTTCATTTCGGAGGCAATTAAAGTGTTGATTTCATTCATGCCCTTAAGCGATTCTTGTAATTTGCTCAAATAGCTTTATATACCCAGCACTAGAAGCTTTTAGAATCCTATTTTCTAGTTAGGCTCGTTGGATTACGATTTTTATTCAACAGCAGCTACCCGAGGGTTCCTCGGCGGAATGCGTCTTTAGCAGCTCTGGGGCGAGGCCTGGCGGGCTGAAGCAGGCGGAAGCCGGCAGCCGCGGGGTCGAGGACAGGCCCCACCAGCCCGGCCGCCTGCAGGTTTCCCACGTCCGCAGGGCCGCTCCGGGACTGCTCAGGCCGCCAGTCCTGTGCACTCGTCTACACTGCCGAAAGTTTGCAACTTGCCAAATAATAGTAGGGACCCGGCGCTTTGGCACCCTTTAAAGCTCAGGTCAGCCTGCCCTCCACTCCTCCTAAAGGAAAGAAGAATTCAGCCTCTGTTGCGAGTTTCCCCAGAATAAGCCAAGCTGGGGTTTTATTTTAAGGAGGTGATTTCGAGAGAAGAAAACTTTAAGATGCCACCAAGATCGAGGAGTCGGGCACTTGGACAGGATAGCCGCTGGCCAACAGCAGTCAGTGCAGAGCCTGCAAGGCAAGCTGCGTGGCTGGCGGTCCTTCGGCTTAACAAAGGCGGGCGGATCTCTCCCCCAAGACGGGACTCACGTGCCAAGTCAGAAAGAGAAACAACTCCAGGCCTTCACTTCTATTTGGAGAGAGGGAGGAGGCCCGCAACCCAAATCTCTAGACGCGTTGCAACAATTCGCAACGGAGAGCTGTCGTGAGCCCTGTTTTATCCCACCCACTCCTCACTTTTCACTTTCATGCTATTTTTGCAACTCCTTCGGACCAATCCAGAGACACAGTGACTGAACAGAGGGACACTGGGAGCAAACAGTGGTGTTGGGGTGAGAGAGAGACGCACACACACACACCCCAGCAAGTCCAAATAAAAGTCGTCCCCACTTAGCAACGCAGCGGAAGAAGGGCCTAGGAGGAGGACGGGAGAAGAGGGTGCAAAGCAAGCAAAAGCGGACAGTTGAGAGTCAAGGTGGCGCGAGGTCCCCCACCCGCCACACCGAGGGAGAGTTGCAGAGATGCTGATACTTCCAAAAGCTGCCAACCCAGAGGGCCCAAAGCACGTACCAGCTGGAGGATGAGTGAAAAGAAGAGGAGAAAAGTCCGTATTTATCTGTTTTTATACCCTCGGCCTGGTCTTATTTTTTCTAGGAAGTACAATAAAATGGGCGAGTTTGCAGCAAGCACTGCACAAAGCAATGTTCAGTGAGGTCTAGAAGCGTTCGGCCGAGGAAAACTGACAAGACAGGCTAATGAACCGTACAGACAGGGAGAAAACAGCCAGCATTTGCTAGATTTCAAACCCTTGCTGTCTTTCTTAGACCACCTATCTTGGGTTTATTCCTAATAAATAAGAAATAAGCAGACCCTACACTTTTCTTTTCTTCAAGAGAGAAAGGGGTGGGAGAATGCTCCAGAACAAAGCCCTACAATCAGAGGTGGTCACTGGCAGTTAACACTCCCATTATTATAGAGGGTAAATAAAGACAAAAATTAAAAGCGACAAGAAACAGGTCAAGTTTGCAGGCAGAGCTTTTACAAGCTCATCTCTCTAGGTCGAATCCCAGAGCCAGCCATAATGAAGCAATAATAGTCACATTATTCAAAAATTTTCATTTCGATGGAAATGTATCTAAAAGGGACTTAATCAAATGCAAATAATAAAAGGAGGTGGTAGTGACCCAGCAAGCAATATACATACAGATTTTTTTTTTTTCCAGGGATGTTGAAATTGAAAAGGACATACCTGGTCGGTTAGATTTGCTGATCTTGTTATATCTTCACTGTCTGATTTTGAGCCTCCTTCTCTATCGTCTATCACCAAATCGATAGGCATTTTCCCTTTTAAACAGCTAATATACCGGTGGCAGAAATTGTCACATAATTCGTGTACCTACATTATGACAGAAATAAAAAAATGGAAATATAATCAGGAGTGCATAAATGACATTGACAAGTGAAATCCACCCCCTTTGTGAGATGCAAACTTCCAAATAGGGGAAACACAGGGCAGTTGTCCTCCAGAGACCCCTAGATGCATCCAGAATTAGGAATAACTTTCTTTTCTTGCAAAATAGAGATATCCCAGAAAATTGACAGTGACAAGATGATTCACAGGCTACAACATATTCAACACCCGTGTTAAATTCATCTGCTTCCAGGGCTGTGGCCATTAGAGAGGTGACCTGCATGGGTGACATTTAAGGTAAACTATATAATTTCATCTAGTTACTTTATTATAGGTCTTCTTCCAAACGTGTCTAAGGAAAAATATATACATAGATATATAATATTGAATATATATTATATTCTAAGGACCAGTACTCTGGTGGCATATGCCTGACTACCCAAGGCCCTATAATATTTGTAACTAGGGTTTTGATCCATAAGAAGAATATTTTAGGATATTTTTTAAAAAATAAGAGGAAATAAAATTGCCATGATTCATGATATGGAAAAAAAATAACCGACAGCTACAAAAATGTCTCAGATTAATTTTTTTTTTTTAAGGAAAAAGATGCTTCAAAACATTTAGGTGTACACAAGTGGAGTTGTCTCTTGCAGGCCCCAGTCACCACTAACATGAAAAAATTCACAAGAAACTCCAGTGTGCTTGCAATTTAATGTTAGTTTGAATTACAATGCATCAAGTTTTTTATTGCTAAGATTTAGAGAACAGCTAGCAAAACTGTGATATCCCACACCTTTCTTGAGTGTGAAGGTAGGGTGTGTTCAGGATTCGCAGATTCAAGAAATTGACACAACTATCAACTCTGCTTTGTTTCTGTAAAAGGTTTAATGTGTCTCTCCCACCACCTCCTCCAGACTCCCTGTCCGCTCCTCCCCCCCCCCCCCCCAGCCTCTCCTGTGTCTGACCTGGGGCTGCTCTCAGACTGTCTTCCAGAAACTCACTAAACTAAACAAAACTTCCCCCCCCTCACAGAGGTAGCAAAGAAGAGGAGGAAGAGGAAGATAAGAGACCGCAAAGGTATAACCTGTGAAGAAACTCACAAAAGCATTCTAAACATCAAGGGGGATGCATAGAATTGCAACTATTTGTACAAGCCAGCAAGGTATTAAGAATGAATACAAGGCTAGGGCATTTGTGGTAGGTTTTAGTGGCTGAAATTGTAATTAAACTGCAAAGAGAAATGGACGTTAAGATTGGCCTTGACACTAATTACCAGAAAGAAAGACATTTATGCAAATGTTTCAGAAGCCTGAACTTCAGCCATTCTGAACCTTCCCCCACCCTGTCTGTTTGGGGGTGAGGGGGCAAAAGAAAAAGAGGCTAGAGAAATTACCTTCTCTAATTCCAACAGATGAAACCTTAATACTTGTATGGCTTGAATCATCTGCAAAGACACAAAAAGAATGAGTACCCCATTCCTAGTTTGCAGAAAATTGGCTGTCACAGCTCTAGCATCTCCAGCCCTCCTCCTCCCCCCAGTAAATAGAGTTATTTTGATTTATGGCAATAACACTAAAACTTAATAGCAGCGACTGGGTACCATCTAGAGGTTTATATTTCTTAAGGAGAAAAAAAATAGCTAAAACAACAACAAAGCATCTAAGTGGGGATCATAAACACTCTCCTCCCCCATGGCTCTCTCCCCTTTCTGAGCTCCACCGCCCCCACCCCACCCCAAAGGGCCACATCCCTGGACTAGATGTTTCCTTGGAAGGTGTGCACAGAAAATAGTCCAGATAGTCCCCAAACTGTGGCTGTTAGCACTGCAAACTTTCTGCTGCCTTCTGCACACCTTTCAAGCAAACTATTGGTTTGGGGGCTCTTGCCCGGTCGCTGCCCTCGTGACGCGACTTTGAGCGCTGGGAAGTCCGCAAAGTTTAAGCACACACGCTGACAGGCCCGGAGATAAATCCCCGTGCTGATTAGAGCTGCGCTGCCCGGCTGTCATAAAAAACAAAAGCTCGCGTTTCTCCGCGCCGCTTAGCCAGCCCCTGTCCAGATAAATTTATTTCCCGGGGATCTTGTCCCGGACCACTTGTCCGTGGACGGGGAACATTTGCAGCCGACCTGCAGCGGCAGCGGGAAGGCCCGTCTACAAACCTCAAAGCTTTCAAAGCAAAAGCTGGGGGGCTGGAGAGAGGAGAGCTAGGGAAGGGGAGTAAGGGGTCTGCTCTTACCAAGTTATCCAGTTCTGGATTAGAAGAAAATAGAGGTTTTTCTGCGCGAATCTAAATACAAGTGAAAAAGCAAGGGGGGGGGGGGGGAGAAAGAAACATTTGAAATCTGGTTGCTTTCCTAGTTTCTTGCCTCATTACACTGTCGGGGGTCGGCTATAACCTCCGGGAGGGACTCGGTGTCACCGAGTCTGTCCCGGGCAGAAATACTTCAACGTGAATCAAATTAGCCGAAAACAAGCCCAGAGTTCACGGTGACTTCTACCAGCAGCTAAGCTACTACCACAGGAGGCTGCTCAGCTCGCCAAGTCCAGGCAGCTCCAGCGCGTGGTGTTTCTGATTTCATTTTATAAAGGGAGCTTTCCGCGTTAGGTTATGGAGCTTGAGTTGGGATGGACATGGGCGATTTTGAGTCACCCGCAGACACTTAATATAGGAAGAAAATCTCAGGGTAGTTGTAACAAGCATGGCTTAGGGTGGACTATTTGCTAGTTACTCTTGCAAATATGCTGGGTGAGGGGAGGGAGGTCCCTATTTTTTTTCCCCCTTTTACTTTTTAAACATTTATTTTGCTGACCTGTTTGGCGAACACGGCTATATCTTCATTGAATGACTCTGACGAGCAGACGTCCCCGCCCGCCACCCCCGGTTCGCGGGGGGTACAAGTAGCTAATTCACATTTCTCAAAAATCAGTGCTAAGAGAGGGAAGAGGGGGTGTCTGCAAGAAAATACAACAGTCACAAACAACACAATGGTTAGTCCCGAGTCAGGGAAAAAGGACGCCCAAGAAAAGCAACCGGCGGAGCTGGAGGCAGGGACCCCCTCCCTGATTTTGTCATCTACTTTTTTCCTTCCCTCATTCCCCCGCACCCAGGTGACTGCTCAGCTCCCTTCCCTCTTAGGGCCTCCAAGTTAAGAGGCCCTATGCCACGGACTGTATCTGAGGATCGGTTCAGTTTATCTGGCCGGAGAAATTGGTAACATTTGCTAAGGATAAAACGCAAGCGGCTCCAGCAGCCATTTTGAATTAAGTTTCCCACCCGACAAGCCCTCGTCCCTCGGCTGCACATCTAGGACCTGAAGGACGAGAGAGGCGCTGGGCGCAGGGGCTGGGAGAGCTCGTTCTAGTGGGCGCCGCCAAGGCAGCCTCGCAGAGCCCAGGCTGGTGATCTCTCGGTGGCAGGCGCTCAGCTAACTTGGGAAAAGGACCTCTAAGACTGCGGGACCCGCTGTCAGGGGGCTGCACCTACCGATCCCCACCCCACGACCCTAGGAGAGCGAAGAAGCGCCTCCTTGGCTCCCTGCACAGTGTCCCTCCCTTCGCCGGCGACCTCACCACCCCCAAAATAAAGTTCCTTTCAATGGTCTTGCAGGAAAGCCTTTCATTTTGTCTCTGCGGAATGGCAAGGAAGCTAGTGCTGCAAGGGGCCTAGATGTCGCTTATCTCAGCCCATAAAAGAAAGAAAGAAAGAAAAAAATCTTCTTCCAGTACCCAAGGAGGTGTCTCAAGTCTTTTATTAGCTCTCACAGCCCAGCTGGGAATTTAACAGTTTGGGGTCCTTTTCAAAGCTTCCCCAAATGTTCTGTCCCAGAGGCTGAACCGTTTGCAGTTAATGCTCCAGAGAGAATGCTGGGATTTAAACAAGCCCATCGCACAGGGACCAGAAAAATAAAGCAGAAAGGGTGTGCAGCTGGAGAGGGTCGGTGTTGCACGATATTTTTAAAAGAAGAAATAAAAGTTGTTGCAAAGTCAAAAGAAGTCCCCAAATTCATCAGCACACAGTAGGCACCAGGGACTTTCAAAGGATTTTACCAGCCCAGTGTCTAATGGAATGGCCGGGAGAACACGGTGTGAACCGCAGCCAGAAAACAACATGGCCCATAGCACCCCGCATCTACTTCTAAATCCTGCAGGTTTCGCCTTTGATCACAAAGTACTAAAACAACTATAAGTTTCTTAATGTCTTTAACAATTCAGATCGAACTCCTGTCCGTGTCTACAGTGGTAAAACTTTCTAAATGCAAAGCTTGTTCCTCTTGCCTGACCTGCAACTGTCCTCCCTTGATTTTATTGTGCGGTGGCAGAGCCAGAATACGGTTGCTGAGTAAACTTAGCAAGTCAGAACAATCAGTGGCTTAAAAGATTTTCTCTTAAACTAAAAGTTTCGTTCCAACACAAAGGCGCCTACAGTTAGAAACCCCCAACGCTTTCCCAGCGCAGTGGAGCAGCCAGGACTCCAGCAAGCCCAGAGAGGACGAAGGAGCTTGGGCAACTTCTCCTGCACGGCGACCCCTTCTCGGGCATGGCCTCGGCAGAGCCGGATGCTGGGTGGACACGGAACGCGCGTGGAGAGGGTGGCGTCCGGGATGACAGGTAGCATCCCCAATTCTCCATGCAATGCGAATGAAAACTCACCAAGTAATGTACCTCCAGTCTAGAGAGCTCTGGCTTTCCCCTTACCAAGGGCAAAAGGAAAGAGGGGAAGCACCAAATCTCAGCTATTTAACCTGCTGCCCATTGTACCTACCCATAAATGGCATCTTTATCTCTCTTTAAAGCGTCATTGACGGAGGAACCCATGCTGGGGGCCATGGCGTTGGTGTGAGCTGTGTGCGGGTACTGATGCGAGTGCAGAGGAGGCCCATGGTTCAGGTGGTGGACCGGCTGCATGGATCTGGCCGCATGCGGGTCCCCATACATCGTGGAAGGGATGCCTACTCCATCCATGCCCCCGTAATGGGGTAGATCGTCGTACTGCATGACAAACAGGAGAGAAACAAGGTTCAGAAGGCCAGGCAGGCAAATGTGGGAGGACGGCAGGGTACAGAGCTTATATAATGTCAGTCCAACTGGGTCCTTCAACCTGGAATTCGGTGGCCTTGCATCTCTAAAGTAGAGATATTTTATTTAAAAAATCAATTTTAAAGTAAAATTCTAGGATTCTCAGTGAGACTCATCTAGGATAAATGGTCTTGCCCTAACTTGTGTCCCTATCAACTAGTTCATAAATTCAGAATCCTTCAGCAAGAAGGTAAGGAAAGAAAGGAGGCATTCTCCCGGAGGGTGGAAGGTAAAACATTCATGTCTCTATAGGAGGAAATTCAAAATCACAATAATAAAAGGTGCCACACAGTGCAGCAAACCCACCTAGTTTCACAGCCCCTTCTCATGAGGGGGAGTTAAAAAAAGTTAGGGTGGGAATAGCTACTCCAAGCACGTGAATTCAGACAGACTTATTATTTTATTTCCCTGCCTGCAAGAGCTTAGGCATTCCTGCAAGAAACTGAATTTCCTTTGCTTTCTAAGACAAACTCTGCTACATTATACAAAACTGGCCTCCTTCTAAATGAAACTCAAAGAAGGGCAGCTTTTCTAGTAGTACATTACAGTTGAATTTAGAATTGGGCAATTTCTATTCCAATGGTAAAGAAAATCTATAGTTGGAAGTTAGTTATTCTGTTTACTCTTGCGAACTTTCTCCACAGACTAGAAGTCAGCAAGGCAAATGGTACTCATCAGTTTTAAAGCAAATTCAACACAAATGCACATACAACTTCCCATCTTCCTCATCTAGAAAAACTACTTTCATATTGATCGGCATTATTTTTGTGTGCACAATTTAGCTATTCAGATTTTTCTCATTGGTTCATTCTAGGCAAGTTTTTTTCCCCTCAAGATCTGAAGGCTTCGGGAGTGAAATGATTTTCAAAGAAAAGAGGAATTGCCACTTCCATCTCCTGAGAGCCAGAGGTGTGAAAAGAGTTTGGAAGAACGCTGACATTTGCCTGAACCAAAGGAGCAAAGAAAAATGTGTCAGCCTAGTAACTTTCTTTTGCAAACAGGGCTTTGAGGGCCACCATACAAATTATGCAAGAAAGGCTTTTTGTAGACCCCCCTTTCTTTTAAGAAACTACCTCAGTTGGGTTGTCATTGTCTCACATTACTTTTACTATGTTTCCATTCAAACAGGAATATTGGGGAAATTAGTATTGCATTTTAAAAGTGAGTAGCTGTGTGCTAAGTATCCAATTAGTGGAGAGCTTGTCTAAGATAAACTTTCTAAGTATTACCTTGCATAAAAATCCTTGCACATTAAAATTACTTTTAAAAGATGAATGTTTCCTGACCCCCTAAAAAACATTGTACTATGACAAAGTTATTTGCTTTAAAAAAATAAATACTTCTAATAATATTAAAGATGAGCATAATCAATAACGTATCAGAAGTTTCTAGCTGTCCATTTAGTTTAAAAATAGCTCAAAACTTCTGCTCTCTGAACACTCATATTATAGCATTAAGTATCTAGCATTTTTTTGTTTGGTTTTTATTTTATTTAACCAGATGATTGCCCAAGCTTGTATTTTTATTTATATAGCTGCTCGTTAGGAATCTATAGAAAACTTGATTACTCAAATTAACATGTAACATACAGAAGTCCACAAAAGCATTGAATAAATACTCTCGCTTTAGGCCATGGCTTTAGGAGCCTCATTCAAAAAGACAGAGAGGAAAAAAGGAAACTTTTTAGCTGTGTCTTTCAGCCACGTTTCAATTTAATCTCACATTTGAGTTCCACAATTGTTTTTTAATACGTACCCTTTGCGCCATCGGCCTCCCTGGCTCCCTTCCTAGTTCAACTTCTAATATATCCTCTTTAAGGCCAGTGTGAAAGGAAACAAGCACGCAAACTCCCCCGGAAAAAAAATTTTAAGAAGCAGGACGAAAAATCCCTTAATGTCTCCAGCAACGTGAGCTACTAGTCCCAGATCTTCGGTCTACGGGACCTGAAGCAAAGCGCCCGAGTCACTGAGCATAAAAGCGCTCCGTTTCCAAGACAGCAGCGGGGGCAAAGGAAAAAAAAAAAAAGAAAAAAAAAAAGAAAAAAGAAAGAAGAAGAAGAAAAAAAGCAGATCTTCTCTCCCCCAAAAAATCAGTTAAAAAAAAAAAAAAAAAAAGAGCGCCCCTCAGACCCAACTACCAAATCTCATGGCTTTCTGCCACTCCGGCTGTCAATCACAGGCGAGGTTGTCAACGTGGTGAATGAATGATCATCCGCTCTGTCTTCTTCTGGTCAGAACACCTCAAATGTTAATATTCAAATGCACAAAGCCCTAGCGCTCGCTTCCCTTGAATCAGTCCTAATTCCTAATCAGTTTCTCTCTTCTCTCGCTCGCTCGCTCTTTCTCTTTCTCTCTCTCTCCCTCTTTGCAACTGCTGCACTGGAGAGAGATTAGAGGAGGAGGGTTGAAAAAAATGTCTGAGTTTGTCTTAAAGGAGCCACAATCGATGCCGCCCGCTTGCAGTCCCCGTGCGTGTGTAAAGTGTGTGTTGCACAGGCGGAGAGGTGGATTCCGACCAGAATGCTAGAACCCGGAAGTAGTGGTGGCCATAACAGGTCGCGTCTTACACAATGCATTGGGCTGCAGCAAGTAGGCTCCTCGGCAGGGGTGGGTGCGCGAAGCGAGCTCCGGCCGCACTGGAGAGGCTGAGAGGCGCTCCATTAAATCGCACGCCCAGGCACAAACACCCACACTCCCAGGGCACACGCGCACAAACACGGCCAGCAGATTCCGGCTGCCGGCTTTATTTTCCGTATTTTTTTCTCTCCCTCCCCCTCCAGACTCTCTCCCAAAGCCGACGCTTTAAATAAATTGGGAATAAACGCGGGGCAGGCAGCAGCGGGAGTTATTTTGTACAGAGCTCTGCGCATTCATGACTTTCCTCGAAATTATTGGGGTCTGCCAGTATTTTTTCAGGGCGGAAGGGGGTGATGCGAAAGTACTGGATTCTCAGAACTAAAGACTCTAAGTCGGAAAGTAAAAAAGGAAGCAGAGAGAAGCAGGAGCAAGGCTGGGAAAGGCTCTGCTAAGGAGTCCCGAGAACGGGGGGTGGAGATGGCTGGAGCTTTCTGCAAATCCAGCTTAGTTTTTTGCTGTCAGAGATAGACACCCGGTCCAAGGAGAGGAAATGCTTGCATTTTCTCACTTTGGGGTCTGGACGCCCCCACCTCCTAGCCCTGGAGACCCCCCAGTTCCAACCGTGGCGTCCTGCGCGAAGTGAGAGAGGAAGGGAGGGAACAATGAGCTGAGAGCCGGGAATGTGCCCCCAGCGCCTGTTTACAAACACGAAGCTATTTATGATCGCCGGAAAGCGAAACCCGACGCGGGTTCGGAGCAGCCCAGACCTCGCGGGCGGAGCCGGGGCCGAGGCGCCGCTGGGAGGGAGGCTTTTTCTCCTATCCTCTCCGGGCGAAGCGGCCGTGCGCCCAGGGCGCGGCGCGGCAGGGCCGGTGCGTTGGGCTTGGGCTACAGCCGCGCCGCCTTTGTCTTCGAGGCGCCGAGGGACTCCGGCCGCGGTTGTTATCGGGCCTGAAGGGATCCAGCGCCCTTATCTTTTCCCTGGAGACACCCCGTGCTTTACTATTCAGCCCCTTTCCCGCCCCTCTCCGCTTTCCTGTTCCCAACCGTGCTCAGGGAAACCTCACAGTGCCAAAGACATTTACTTCGGAAGCTGAGGTTTCAGACAAAAAGCTGCCCCTACCCACAACTCGGAGGCACCAACCAGTCACTGATTTTTAACTTTCTCCCTTTAAAGACCTATTCTCTGGCTTAAGCAAAAAGTCCTTTTCTTTATTCTCCCACTCTAAGCTTGCCCTTTATTATCTTCGGTGGTGTTATTTTCGTTTTTATTTTTCAGCCCTCCAGACTCTGATTTGCCGAAATGGCTCAGCCTCAGCAGCTCGACCAGAGGGCTGGAAACCTCACATCTCCGAGCAAGGCTCGCAGCTCGCTCGGCTCGGAGCAAGATTTTCCCCCTCCCTCCAGCTGAAACCTCGCAGAAAACTCCCCCTGCGGTCGACTGGAAAATGAGCTCACCCAAATCTCGGTAGGCAGCGGTGGAGGAGGGTTTAGCCAATCAGGAGGCGCTCCCGCCAAGACGGCCCCACATTGGCTGTGGGGAAAATCAATTATCAAATAATCGATCAGCAGGGAGCTTCGATCTGCCGGGAATGTAAACTGCCAGTCCGGATTCCCGCCTTGATGGTGGCCAAAAAACTGATTCCCTCAACGCAGCCAGCCCCTCGCTCCCATTGCCCCCAACCCAACCCATCCGGCCAGATGCACACCGAACCCTCACCCCATAGGGAGCTGTAGCTAGAGGGAAGAGTTTTGAGAAAGATTAGGGGGTTCCTGTCCTCGGAGATTGTTTGGAAAAGATTAGGAGCTCTCAAATATATTCAGACTAACTCTTACTTGCGCAAACTGAAAAAGAGAATTTTCATCAATCCGAAAGGTAGGGCTCAAGTTTCTGTTAAGAGGGCTCTTGAGGAGCAGGGAACACAAGGCGAGCATCAGAACACCGATTTGGAATCAGGTTCCACCGAGCGCGCTTAGCCTCCTTAAGCAACATCTATTGCTTCTTTTAGTACTGAGCACGACTCGGCGCCGGGTTCCCCCAATAGTGGGTAGAGGAGTTTCCATAAAGCCCAACAGCTGAGTCTTTCCAGACTCTGGTACACCACTCTCGCCTCGACACTACTAGTCCCAGAGCCTCAGATGCGCTTTGCCTTGAAAGAACAACAACTGTTTAAAAAACCTCCTCCCCACGTTCCCTCATCAATGTCTGCTTTAGGATCTTTTCTTTTTCTCTATTGCAAACATATGTAGACCTTTCTGGCACAAATGCCCCGGTACATCACAAGGGAGGTGAAGGCTGGCCCGCGTGTCAAAGCCAGGGGGAATCCAGGTGACTTACCAGCACCTATAAGCCACTGCCTGACACCTGCACCCCCTCAACCCCCCACCCCCGTCCCCTTCCCAAAGGAATTTGCAAACACACTTTCAGGCCAACATGGAACCTCTCGGTCTCAGGAAGGCGATTTCTCTGTTTATTTCTCGGGAAACTGTTGGTTGGGCCAAACAACGCAAGCCTTTTCGATTACGGAGAGACTCAAACTGGGCCGGCAACCTGCAAGCCCTTTCCCGAACCCCAGCCCAGCCGACTGCGGCCAACACCTGAGCGCCTTCGGAGGGCTGCTCGCGGGGGTAGAGCACTGCCTCTCCAGCAGGCCTGCCAAGCATCAGCGCGGTCCGCCGTAGGGGGAAACCAGGGGAGGGGGTGTCAAGCCAAACCTCGACGTGTGCGCATCTACGTTTATGATCTTTAATTGAAGTGTGAAAAAAAGTTGTGTAAGTATAATTTAACTCAGAGAAATTTCCTGCAAAATACATTTTGCTGACCATAGACTCTTAATAGCCCTAGGGGTTCTCGGGCAAGCCTTAGGTAACCAGTTTGAAGTTAATCTCAACCCTGCTGCCACATTCTCAAATTTGGAAAAGGTCACTTTGGGGCTTTTAGATATATAATTTGTTTTGTATTGTTACTTTCTGGTAAATACTTTCTTTTGTTTTCTAGCAGAGATGAAAAAAAGAAGCTTCAGGTAAGTCACTACTTTTCAAACAACCAAAAATTTCAGAGCATTAGGAAGACTGTTTTGCTCTTTAACCATGATATGTCAGCTACCTTATAAATATCTTTAAATTACCTACACACAGATTTTCCTTACAGAAATAGTTTGTGTGTGGGTTTTTAAAAAAAGTTTTACTAGTTTTGAAGTGTCTTCTTTCTTTACCCTCCCCCCCCCTTTTCCATTTATAACTGTGAACCTAATGCTACTCCCAGGTCTTTATAAGATTAATTCTGAACAATCAAGGGAGTAAACCACTTTTACAGTGTAATTACAGTAGTACAAATTGTTTGCCCAAACCTCATTCTGGATAAGGATTTTACAATTAGCAAACAGTTATTACAGTTGGGGCTTGCTGAGAGAAATTGTGCAGAGGACGTCTAAAGTTGCAATCTAGTAGCCATAAAAAAGAAAAAAAAAACTCCTTTAGTAGGGTAGCAATTAATCACCTATGAAAAAGAAAAGGTAAAGGGAGAGTTCTAGGTATCTTAGTAAACTACTATCTGTATTTATACCTGTACTGTAACAGCACCTATCCTTAGCTTATTTCAAATACGTGCTTTTTAAGGCAATAGCACTTTTATCTTGGGAATACTTGGCCTAGTGAAGGTTTCTGGCACTTGCCCCAGATTCTTGTACATGGGCCTTCTACACTCAGTTTACCCTTCAAATCCCGGAGTATCTTCCCAAATATAGAGAAGGAGGACTTTAAAGAGGCAGGCTGGGGCCTAGGTCTCTACTGTTTACACCTCCCGCAAGGAGGAATTTAAAGTAAGCGATGCCCCTTTAGGCTGTTGGTATAGTCCTCACTGAGAACTCCCTTCTCACTTTCATTCTCCTATAAGGAATTGTGCCTTTGGAAAGACCTATATCCTGTTTTAGGCTTTTGTCCATAAAGTTCAAACTGATGAGTCAGCTCCAAAACCCTCAGAAATTAGAGAGTTTACCTCTTAAGGTAAATTGTGTGTGTATTTGCCAGCCCAGAATAAACAAAAGCCTGTTAATCAATCGAGTTTGGCAGCTGTGTTCACAGAATGATAAGGGTTTATCATCTGCCAACTAACTTTTAGATGCCTGCAAAAATGTTTGTATCGCTCTTTCGGTTGTCCCGTGGTGCGGAGGCTTGGGTCTTGTACTTTAAGAACATTCATCCTGCACATCTAACCCCCTGCATTAGCATTTACATTTCAAAAAACAGAAATAAGAGAAGGGAAAGACAGTTTAAAGAAAATAGATTTAAAATCTAGTCGAGATAATAGAGGAATGCTGGATAAGATAAGAGCCTGGATGTGATATGAGAGAAGGAACAAGAAGTCAAAGCTAATGAATGGCTGTGAGAAAAGTGAAATAAACTATTCAGAGGTCTATAAAAGGGAGAAACCTGGTTAGGTGATATGAAAGTGGGTTAGTTGAGGGGATTAGGAAAGACGTTAATCAAGTGCCCCAAAGAAATCCGGGCTGTAAGACCTGGGAGATTTGTTTACTGCATTTTGCCTCAGAAAACAAAGACTGTCTGGGTCCAGTTCAGAAGTCAATGAGAGGTCAACTTAGGTTCTCCAACTGTCCAAGGGAAAATACCTAAGTCACTATATTCTGACTGGATAATGCAAAAGTTAAGGGGGAAAAAGGGGGTGGGAGGTGTTTCCTTTACTATCTTTCTATTTCAAATCATTAAAATGCTTTGGTCTCTAGAGGGGGAAAATTACACTGGTTAACGTAATTACTAGCTCTGACATTTTCAGAAGTTATAGAGGTCTTTTATTAATTAAATGGAGGGCTTAATAAAATATTCCTAATAAAATTTATGGTTGTCTTAAAACTTTCTAAACAGTGCTATAAATTCTTAATAAAATTAACTGGGAAATGAGTTATTAGCCCACACTTTACCTTCCCCCCCCCTCTTCTACATAAGAAGCGTCTGCAGAATAAAAAGAAACCTTTTAGTAAAATAAAAATATTAGCCAAAGTCACACATTGTTTTACAAGATGTAAAATATCAACTAACTTGTTTCTAATGGCTTCATCTTCCAATAGCCTCTAAAAGCTACTCACAAAACTTTTAGAGAATTTCTTCCCCTTTGCAGCTACACATTATATATTGATGTATATCTAAGTCCATTTGAAATAAAATGCTTAAATTTCTGGGCTGAGTTACATGTTAACTTTGATAAAAAGCATAGATGCATCTCGTAAAATTCCAATTTGGAATTTTGCGGGTTAATATTATAAATATTTTCTTTGTCCATTAGAATATAATTAAAAATGTGATTTCTGTCAATCTAATTTCTTTAAAGGTAACTTTTACATAAACTTCTCAATCACACTTCCCTGTGAACTCATTTATAGCAGTCAGTGCACTATCTGAAGCAGCATTTTGTTGTGTAAATATAAAACCTTTTTCTTATCACTGAATTTCAAAACCTTGGTGAGCTATCTTAAGTTTGAGATACTTTACTCCTTTACAGATATAACACGGGCTGGTGGGCTGTTTAAGATGAACAGCATAGTCAAACACACTCCAAATCAAACCAAACAGCCTTGTTGGATTGTTCAGCATCTGAAGGCTTGATCTTTTGTGCCGTCTACTGGGCAATAGAAAAACTACAGCCTCTATGATTTAAACTTTTCCCTTGTCCAGTGTTGGTGGGGGATGGGAAAGTGAAGGGGAATGTGATTTGTTGTTGGTAAATAATGAGAGAACTACAATACCCAATTTAAACTCACAGTACAGATTTTGTGACTTCAAATCTTAATATCCAAGTTTAGGACATTAAGTATGGACACACTTCAACCACTTGATAAAGGCACAAGGCTAAAACTTGCCTTTTACACAGCTATCTGTGCGTGCATCTGCACATGCATGCATGCACAAAGTCACCTTGGGAAGAGAAAGAAAAAAAGTGTGACAAGCTCAAACTCTCTGGAAAAAATATATTGGTGGTTGCTTGGCTCTGAGTGTGAATTGGCTTGACAGTCAAGTTTTTTGTACCTACTGCCTAGATAATCTAGGATATACAAGTTCATTCTTGGAATTTGGAATATGATATTGTTCAATAACCAAGGAAAGTACTTTTATGAAACAGGAAATGAAATTGGTAATTAGAAAAAATTGTAGTGCAGTTACTTTTTGGCAATCTTGGATAAAAGCATGAAACTTCACTGTTTTCACTTGCAGACCACATGTAGGAGAAAGTGAGGATGAAATTCACAGTCAGATGCCTTTATGTAGCAGAGGCTGTTTGATGGTCTCTAAAACATTTAAAAATATTGTATACATTTTGATTATGATTTTTAAAATATTTATAGAGTTCTAGTATTATGGAAGCTTAATACAAGAAGAAATGCAGGGAGCTAACTTTGACCTCTGTTTAATATTGACATAGTTTCTAAATAACCACAATTATCATATAGAAGTGATTTGGTGATTTAAGAAAAACATAAACAAAACCCCAATGTCAGTTAAAAAAAAGAGAGAAGGCAAGCTAATTTTGGTGGAAGAGACATAGATTTGGGTACAAGGCTCTTAAAACTGTTCATCTGCTTTTCTGAAGTTAAAATTCCTTATTGAATTTTAATAAAACCTAGTGGCACATGACTAGTTGTTAGAATGTCTTTTATTTATTTATTTATTTGTTTTATTTTTTATTTCTTTTACAGAGAGAGAGAGAGTCAGAGAGAGGGATAGATAGGGACAGACAGACAGAAATGGAGAGAAATGAAAAGCATCAATCATTAGTTTTTCATTGCGACACCTTAGTTGTTCATTGATTGCTTTCTCATATGTGCCTTGACTGTGGGCCTTCAGCAGACCGAGTAACCCCTTGCTTGAGCCAGAGACCTCAGGTCCAAGCTAGTGAGCTTTGCTCAAACCAGATGAGCCCACACTCAAGCTGGCGACCTCGGGGTCTTGAACCTGGGTCCTCGGCTTCCCAGTCCGACGCTCCATCCACTGCGCCACCGCCTGGTCAGGCTAGAGTGCCTTTAATAATAACCTAATAGTGAAAAAGAGATGGCTTTAAGACATTTTATTGATGCATAAATATACTTCAGTTATCTACTTCAAATAATACATATTGATGTGGCGCTATGTCAGAATGACTTTAAAGTATTGGATTAAATATAGATATCTCAGAGAACCTGGATTATTGACTACTTAAGGCAGTGAGATTGCTTACACTGCAGTGTAAAAGAACAGAATGCTTTCAGTTGTGGTAGTACAGTGTTGGCAGGGTGCTGGTGGTTGTGGCGGACCATGTCTTTTTAACTTCAGCATAATCAACTGAACTGTGAAAGATTATTTTATGACACGCTGTTTGGGCCCCTTGGTCCAGATTAAAACAGCAACACCAGCAACAACAAAGACCCGCCTAACAACAGATGGAAAAGGTAGACAATTCTTACAGGAACCAATCACAAGGACTCATAGTTGGAAACATTCTAAACTAATAGGGGAAGTACTGAGTGCTGGAAGAGGTTTGGAGAACCATGCTCTGGTCACCAAATGCAAACATTTACCTTTGAAGCAGCAGCATGGGCCAGACTAATCATGATTAACAGCTGTGTCCCACTGGACTAAAGGGGAATATTTTGTGAAAACCTTCAGGAAAAAAAAAAATCGTACTGATTATTCAAAAATAAATATTTTAACATTTCATTGAGCTGATTAATGAATAAGAAAAACATCGAAGGCTTCCTGCAGCTCACAAAGGATCCAGTAGCCTGAAAAACAGGAGAAGGAAAGAACCAGAAGCTGCAGGATGCCTGCTGAGTTGTTATTCACTTGTGACTATCTGAAAATAGACTTTTCTGTGCCCTTGTTTAAAAGTGAAAAATAAATATAATCTTTCCTTGTCTTTTTCAAAAAAGAAAATTAACGTCAGCCTATGGTACACTTGCTAAAAGTAATGATTTTTTTCCAGGCGATTTATGCGAGAAAGGGCCTATTTGAAAACTTATTACTAATGGGAGAAGGCGACTATGAGCCGCAAATAAACCGGGTCGCAGCTGAGCCCACAGCCCTGAGGAGCGCCCCTTCTTCCGCGCTCAGCCAGGATATGGGGTGGGGTCCCGTCCCCGCCGAGCCCTCGGGAGGGCCGCCCTGCCCCTGTGCGTGTCTGGGTGCCCGGTCCCCGTGCCGCCCCGCAGCGCGCTCTGGTCCCGCGAGCCGCGCCGTCCTGAGGCCGGGCCTGCCCGCGTCCCCAGCGCAGACTCCCGGGCCTGGCGGCGGGACGGACGGGGTACGGTTCCGGAGGCGGCGGGCTGCGGGTTCTGATCGCACCTGGCTGGGTGGTGGTGGGTGGAGGAAGGTTGGTTTGGAGGAACATTTTCCCCGGGGATCCCGAAATGTCTGGAAAAAGCTCATGATGAAAAGGTTCTAGCTTCTGCCAGTGACCCCACCCCCGCCAGTTTTGACAACCACTTTGTCTTCTTTTATGGGGTTCGCCTCAGGTTCTGCGGGAGCGAGCGGGTCTGTACCAGACTGCGCGGAGTGGCAGCCCAGGGCCGGAGCGCGGGGACCCGCAGGGCTGGGACAGGGACATCGGTCGCCGTCTTCCACTTCTTGGTTCTGGGCACCCGAGGGCGACTTTCTCCCTCTGGACTCCGGGACCCTGGCTCACCCCACTGTCCTCCTAGCCTAATCCTGGAAACTTCTCGCCTCCGCTCTCTGACCGCTCTTTCTCCGGGGCGCCCGGAGCTTCGGGGTACCGCCCATTTCCCGCTTCCTCCTCGGAGGCCAAGTGTGCGCCATGAGTCGGTTTGGGACACGGGAGTCTTTGGGGACCCGGGTCCTGCGCGCCCCCGAGGCCGCGGCGGCTCCCTCGGAAGCGCTGGAACAAGCGGCGCGCTGTGGCGGAGGGTATTTCAGGTGCGCTCCTGGGATTGGGAGCTGCGGGAGCCGCACCGGGTCCGAGGCGTTACTTCTCCCGAGACTCTGGCCGCAGCACCATCCGCTCCGTGCGCTCCGTGTGGCGTTCACGTCTCAGAGGAGGTGGCGACCACAGGGCCCTGCGTGGGGGGCAGCTGGGGGAATGCGGCCAGAGGCTGGGAGAAGGGGGGGGAAAGGAGAGAGACACAGAGTGACAGAAACAGAGAGAGGGAGAAGGAGATGGCGAGTGGAAGAAACAGAGACATAGTCAGGGACACCCGACACAGAGGGAACCCGGCCCAACCTTGCCGGTCACCACCGCACAATAAAGGATCCTCCGCACACCCGGCTTCTCCTGGGAAGGGGAAACACGCTGTGTTCCCCAGTGCAGCTTTCTGCTTCCAAAAGATCCTTCGTGTAGACTTTTGCATAACTGCATATTGACTTTCCTAAATAGTTGCGCAGAGCTATTTGTGCTTCCACTTGTTCCATCGCAAACAGTTCCCTTGGGGAAAAGAAAAAAAAGAAAGTGTGTGTGTGTGTGGGGGGGGGGGTCTGTGGGTGTGTGTGTGTGTGTTTTGGGGTGGGAACACTAAGGCCAAACAAAAACACTACCACCCTCTTTCACAGTGTCTCTTAAGTCACTCCCAAAATGACAGTCCTGCTCTGGGAAGTGCATGAGGGGACTGCTAGGACTTGTGTCCGCTTTTCACAGCCTCCTCCCCACCTGGAGAAACAGAGAATATCAGGGCACTGTTACGGTGATTAGTTTCACTGGCCCATTTCCCGCTTGCTCTCAGATGAGCAAGTTGAGACCCAGAGAGTTTAAGTAACCTATCCAATTTCTTCTCTGTCTTTTCTGCATGTCTCAAAGTTCTCTTATTTATATTTCATTTCTTAAAACACACACACACACACACACACACACACGTACAAAAGAAATCTTTCCTACTTCATGTCTCCTGTCAGAAGCATCGTGTGTGAGGATGGTCTTGTATGAGTTTAGGGCCTAGGTGGTGGTTCCTTCCTCGTCCCCAACCTCCACCCCCTCACCGCCCAACACTGACTCCAACTCTGACCCCTCGTAGGAGAGCAGCAAGCAGGCAGCTCGCTGACCTGTGGAAGACCCTTCCACAGAGCAGGAAGAAAGGTGCAAGGACGAATTGTATTAGGTGTTGATGGTGCTGTGGTCTCATAGGCTTTGTCCCCCCACTCCAAACAAACAAACAGACAACACGGGCCTTTTGCATGACTTCCTGTGAATGAATGACCCTAAGCAGAAAACTGGCCCAGGTCACCCCAGGGACAAAAGTAAGGATGCTCAAGGCCTTATTTACCCCAGGATTAAAAAGAACATCCCTTCTAATTCTTATCCTACTCAGAAACTTGCCTTTTAAGGATGTGAGAAGGGGCTTCTTGGAGTCTAAACAGACATAATCCCCCATTGGGATGTTTAGGTTTCAATTTTATTCCTGCTTCCCTGAACCCCACTGCAACCAAGACCCAGGCTTTCGACCCCCTTACAAAGACATCTGATATCTTTCATGGACAAAATAAAATTTTGTGTCACCACTTTTAATTCTGAAGTATTTTTGTTTTCAGCTTTAAATTTTGCTTCCAAAACCAATCAGTTATTTACTGCTCTCTTCTCCTTATTCCCTGATTTTTTTTTTTTAGTCTTTCATTCTAAACTTTTTGTTACCTTGAATTTTGTCTTGATTTGGGTGTTTCATACAGAAAACCTGCTTGTAGGATTATTTGCAGTAATCTATACTTACTTTAATTTTTGAAAACTTGCAGGAGTTTACTGATTTTTTAAAAACTTATTAACAAAAAATAACCTAACACTTTTTGAGGTTTAATACTTAGCAATGTGCTATGTCCTAGCCTAACCTTGTGATAGCCCATTGCATTTTTTTATATACTTGTTGATTCACATACCTTTCAGTTAATCTTTCTGAGGAACCCAGGCCTTTGTGATATGATATACTGCTCTGTAAATTATTGTATTTGCAACTATTTGGTGATTGTAGGCTGAAACAGAAGAATGATTTTGGAAACTGGTTCTGTTAGAGAAAGCTCTTTACATGTACAAATAAATATTCCTAGCCAAGATTCTGGGTAGTGGTAGTGAGTGGCAGAACTGAGAGTTAGGACACTTGGGTTCAAATTTTAACTGGGTCACTAGTGCGCTAATTGCATATGAATGAGCTAATCACCTGCAAGATGAAATGATTACATTCTTTTGTTCTCTAAGTATACTTTAGATTCTTGTATTTAGTGATTCTGCATTATAAAATTAGATAGAAAATATGTAGCTTCATAATGAACAAACAAATTTAGTATTAGGACATCACAATAGTACCTATGTCATAGATAGTAAACATTAAAGAGGTCGATTTTTTGGAGGGGTATTTTTCCAAAGTTGGAAGCAGGGAGGCAGTCAGATTCCCGCATGCACCTGACCAGGATCCACCAGCATGCCCACCAGGGGGGCAATGCTCTGCCCATCTGGGGCATTGCTCTGTTGCCACCAGAGCCATTCTAGCGCCTGAGGCAGAGCCATGGAGCCATCCTCTGCGCCCAGGCCAACTTTTGCTCCAATGGAGCCTTGGCTGCAGGAGGGAAAGAGAGAGACAGAGAGGAAGGAGAGGGGGAAGGGTGAAGAAGCAGATGGGTGCTTCTCCTGTGTGCCCTGGCCAGGAATCGAACCTGGGACTTCTACACGCCAGACCGATGCTCTACTGTGAGCCAATTGGACAGGGCCAAAGAAGTTGATATTTTAGAGTTGGATGGCAGAAGGTCATCTTATGGCAATGTTTCCCTGCCTGGACTTCATCCATTTACATTCAACCTTAAGATTTTTGCTCTGTTTTAATGATCTCTGAATTACTATTTACTTATCTTAAAAAAAAGTCTCATTTAAGATAAAACACATAAATGTGTTCTAAAGTGAAACATTGTTATAGGGTTATAGAATTTTTTTTGTAATGCAAAATACGATAAATACATTAATAAATGTAAAGCAAGTGCTTGGATATATGCTCCTAAATCATCTTTACCTCTCTTTGAGAAGCAACAACTATGGATATCTTTATCTACTCAACATACATTGTTCTAAATGGGTTCTACTTTTAAGAAGTAATCACTAGAGTAAGAAGTAAACACTGATGGTTAGGAAAAATTCAACACTAATTTTAGGAAGAAATCAACACTAATGTCTTACAGTTCTGCTTTGGTACTTAAAGTGGGAGTGTATCTTGTAAACTTGTAACTGCAAACTTGTTGATATTGGTGAATTATATGAAACCTCCATCTTATAAGACAGCATTTTGAAATACAATCACTACAATTTTAGACATTTGTAAGGCCCAAATTTATGATAATAAGCAATTTTTGAAAAGTATACTAGATTCCACACTATAAAAATGACAACAATGTCTCGTAAAAACTTTCAAAACAATGAAATCTGAAACTTTTGTGCTTTATATTCCAGGGAAGGGAAAGTAAACGATTCTACTTTGCAGTTCTTTTTAAATTAATCACTCTCAACTGCGCCCTCTTTTTGAGATCCTTTGGACAAGGAAATCAAGCTCAGAAGAATTCCTTAATACCTTCAGGCACTGTAATCTCCCGATAGTGCTCTCTAAATTTGAAAGTGACAACTTTTATCTTTGTTGAAAGTTACACCTGAAAGAATTAAAGTAAACAAAGAGATGTCAAAAGCATAAAATTATTTTTGTTACCACTAGATTTTGTCTGGATATTCTTTAGTGTGGTTTAGAGGTTGCAACATTAAATTCTTGATCTACTGGCCAGCCAACTTTTGCAGGCACTTGTTCTAGCACCCTGATTCCACATTTGCCCTTTCTTTGTAGCATTGCACACTGAATTTGTAGGGCGAGAGATAATTTATACACAGATTTTATTTCTTTATACCTAATAGTGACTACATATCTCAGTAGACCAAACACCCTTTGCTCGTAGATTTGTTCTGCTTTGTTTTTTTCCCTAAACATGGAATTAAGTTGAAATAATAATTTATTGAAACGACGTAGACACCTGACCATCTTAAAATCCCAGGAAAATGAAAACCAAAAAGCATTGCCTAGTGAAACCAGAATGCTTAAGAACTTAAGAACCACAAAGTTGAAAATGGATAGTTATGGTTCTTTTAATAACTGTCACTTTACTGTGATTCTAAATCAGCATCCTGGCATGATGAAGAGTGTAGTTGAACTTCATATGTTCTGGAAACCACTGCTGTGAAGGTCACACTCAGCCTTGTTTAAGTTCCCAGCTATATCCCAATACCAGCCATCGTGGGCTGCACCAGACCAACCATGACCTTAACCTGATAAGAACCAAATGCCCACAGCCAATTAGTTTAGTCTTGTGATTCTATACTTGAAGGTTGCTGGTTTTTTTTTTTTCCTCATTGAGCACTTAACTCTCTTTAATTTTATACTTTTGCATTTTTATGGTAGTTGGCCAGCACCTATTTAAGCTAATTTAGAATTTTACATATTTTCAGATACTCTTACCCATTAAATACTTAGGGCTTATTTGTTGGAGATGCTCAATCAATGAGCCTTCCTCAGGGCTTTTCACTTCTTACCCCAGGAGGAAATAGTTTGAATTTGTTTCAAAATTCTTTTCTTCTTATGTGCCTTTTCTTTTCCTATGAGTCTGTAATTTAGTTCTGCTGACACAGTTGGTTAACCCCATACTGGGGAGCTGATTAAGAACACTTTCTACAAATGTTTATTCCTATTGCTGGTATTAATCAGCATTTTTTATTTTATTTTATTTATATACTTATTTATTTTCCTTATCTCTTCCTTTTGTTTATCAAAATCTTTCCACCTCAGTCATTCTATATGGGCATAGTTAAAAAGCTACATACATACCCAGTTCTTTTTAAGATAGGGTAGTTCTCACTACACCATCTGTAATGTACCCGCTACATTAGAATGGTTCCAGAGAACAGGAAGTGGTCATTGAGATTCTATCAGACCATATATGCACCAGAACAATGTAAACTATGATCAGGTTTCTTCCTGTCCCTATGCTCAGGGACCATTCGGTTGCACAATAGATTCCCCTCTTGTGGAATACTTTCTTGAAAAACCTGAATTGTTATAGATATGCTGAGGGAAGTTGCTCATGGTTGTTTATTTACTTTACACACTCCAGTTAACCCAGATACCAAAAGCCATTGTCACTGTCCTACCCCTGCTCTTTTAAAAACTTTTAAAGAAGACATGAGGTCAAGAAACAGTTTCAGAGTTGACCTGCTTTTGTCATTGTCACTGACATTTTTTGGGTAGTGATTAAAAGGTGAGTCTGTTGCAAATTTCATAAATCAGTCTTTTCTCTCTGTTCTGCTGTAAAGTTGCCCTTCACTAACATCACGATACGTCATTGCTTTGTCTCAGCCAATCTCAGGGTGACTGAAAGTGTTTGGCTAACTTTGGGGTCCCATGGCCTATCATTGGTAAGATCTGGTTCTGCACTGTTCATCTAGAACAGTGTTATTCAAGTGAAGTTAACTATTTGACCTAAACAAGTCTTTTGTGTTCAGGGATAAAATTTGAAATTTTAATCTTTGTCTCTAATTTAATAAAATATTTCACAGCTTGCAAAGCATGCTCCCTTCCAGGCCTAATATCTTACTTTCCTTCCCACAAACTGTGTGAGAATTTATTATCATCTCCATTTCACAAGTAAAGTTTAAGTCACACAACTGTTAGGGAGCAAAGGCTGTGCACTGAATCATGGTATCAGCATGGAAAAATCTTTGTAACTGGGTCATTTTACTGTGTTAGACATTTGGAGGAGAGAGTATGAGAAAACATTTCTCTTTGCTTGAATTTCCTACTTCTTTTTTCTTCTTCTCCTACCATCTACTATAACAGGGGTCGGGAACCTTTTTGTCTGAGAGAGCCATGAAAGCCACATATTTTAAAATGTAATTCCGTGAGAGCTGTACAATATGTTTAACACTAAATACAAGTAAATGTGTGCATTTTATGTAAGACCAACACTTTTAAAGTACAATAAGTCTCTGAATTCTTTTTAATAACGTTGTTATGCTGTTGCTAACCAATGACGAATAAAGCACTTCTTACCATTAATGTGACTTCTAGTGCTGCATGGTTTTTTTGATGGCTTTGTAATCTGGTTGATACGTGGTGAGATTAAGCTTCATGCAGGCGTTGATACTTCCATCCATTAAACATGATCATAGATTGGTCTTAATGTTCTTTAGATGTGAGAAAGACTGCTCACATGCATATGTAGAGCCAAACATTGTCAGTACAGCAATACTCACATGCTGCAGTGTGTGGTATGTGATGGGAAGTGCGTTCCAAGTTTTGACAATCAGCTGGTCCACGGGTTGAAGTTTTTTCATTTCTCCCCACTTGTGTTTCCTCGCCAACTCTGCTTGCTGTCGTACAAGTCTTTCCAAATCTTCATTCAGTGACTTGAACTTATTCACCCACATGTCTGAGGCCTTCAGGTCAGCAGCTTGTAGCTCAAAATCTCTGACGGAGACACCAGGGATGTAACTCAGGTTGGCGCTGTCCTCTGCACACTTGTGTGGATGGGTGATGAACTTAAAAAGATGAGTGTGCTCACGAAATTCTCCAAAACGCGCTTTGAATGACTGCACGAGATTAGATGTGAAGCCCGCTAACTGCTGGAGATAAAGATGTTGAGCAGGGTCACTTGCTGTGCATTCATCTTTAAACTCTCTCAGCTTTTCAAAGTGTAGCAAACGACCTGTTTCAATGTTGGTGATAAAGAGTTCCAGCTTATTTTCAAATGCAAACACTGCTTATTGAAGGGATACGACTGTATTTCCAATGCCTTGCATTTTCACATTGAGCTGGTTCAGATGTTCAGTCATGCCCACGAGATAGTAGAACTTCAGGAGCCGCTCAGTGTTAGCTAACTCAGGATGCTTGACATTTTTCATTTCAAGAAAAGTCTGGAATTTTCTCAGACAAGCTGCGAAATGGCTGAGCACCTTCCCTCTTGACAACCAATGCACGTTGCTGTGCAGAAGCAGACCAGGATAATTATTCCTAACTTCATCCAGCAGTATTTTAAACTGGTGGTCATTTAAAGCTCGGGCAACAATAAAGTTGACCACCCAAATAACCAGCGACATCACCTCACCAAGCTGCTCGCCTCGCATCTGAGCACAAAGTGCTTCCTGATGTAGGATGCAGTGAAAACTTAGGATGGGTCTTATTTCATGTTCACAAAGAGGCACTACGAATCCTCTGTTTTCCCCCACCATGCACAGAGCACCATCAGTACACACTGAAATAAGTTTATCTACCGGTAGATTATTTTCTTTAGCAAATTCAGTGAAAGACTTGAATAAATCCTCCCCTTTTGTTGTCTCTTTCATAGGCAAAACTTTCATAGCAAGACTTTCCTCACGTAGTGTGTCACCGACAGCATACCTTGCAATCACGCTGAACTGGGATAAATGTCTTATGTCTGTTGACTCATCCAAAGCGAGAGAAAAGAATGGTGCTGCATTTATGTCCTTCACTTGTGTTGCCTCAATTTGATTTGCCATCATGATGGTACGATCATGAACAGTTCTTGCCAACAGAGGCATGTCTTTTATTCATTTGATTATCTTGTCTTTATCCGAAAAGTCGCCAAAAAGTTCATTGGCAACATCAAGCATGAAAATTTTGGCATACTCCCAATGTGTGAATGGCTTTCTGTTTCTCACAATTGCTAAAGCAACAGCAAAGCTAGCCAAATTCCAGTCACCTTTTGGGTCCAAACACGGAGTTGCTGCTGACTAGCTTGCACTCTGCACAGTAGCTCTTGACATGCTTTCTTCCTGCTGGATATTTCGATGCAAATGTAGTATGGTGTGTGTCGAAGTGCCACTTTATATTTGACTTTTTTTGATGCAATTTTTTTTTTTAAGAATTTTATTTTTTTTAGAGATTTTATTTATTCATTATAGAGAGGGAAAAGAGAGAGAGAGAGAGAGAGAGAGAGAGAGAGAGAGGGAGAGAGAAGGGGGGAGGAGCAGGAAGCATCAACTCCCATATGTGCTTTGACCAGGCAAGCCCAGGGTTTTGAACCGGCAACCTCAGCATTTCCAGGTTGACGTTTTATCCACTGCGCCACCACAGGTCAGGCTTTTGATGCAATTTTGCCACTGCATATTAGACCCACTGCAGAACCTGCTGTCTCCACAAAGGTGAATTCCTCTGTCCATTCCTGCTGAAAAGTACGATACTCCTCATCTTTTTTTCTTTTAGCCATCTTCTTCGTCAAAAGGGTTTCTGCAATTAGCTAGCTGACTACTTGATTAAAAGGAGAGAAGTTTACTTCCTGACCTCACAATGACCCGTGTACATTACACATTATCCAATAAAAATTTAGTGTTGTCCCGGAGGACAGCTGTGATTGGTTCCAGCCACCCGCAACCATGAACATGAGCAGTAGGAAATGAATGGATTGTAATACATGAGAATGTTTTATATTTTTAATGTTATTATTATTTTTTTAATTAAAGATTTGTCTGTGAGCCAGATGCAGCCATCAAAAGAGCCACATCTGGCTCATGAGCCATGGGTTTCTGACCCCTGTACTATAAGATTAGAAATATTCAATCTCCTGAACTAGATCCCCAGAAAGTATCACTATTTCCAATGTCCAGACATTTTGAACTGATTAATCATGTTCAATGGGAAATACCTGCTTTTCTGTATTTCTAAGAGATTTTTTTATTGTACAAATACCATATATTTTTGCAAGATCACACTCAACCTTATATATAAAAATGCAAGGTTATATAGATTTATTATAATTCTTTTGTTCTAAAAATATTCTTGTAGTTGGTTTTTTTTTTTGCATTTAAAAACTCTAATATAGACATAAATCAATGGATGACCTATCATAGCATGATTTTCAAGGAGACAGCAATTCAAACTTTCCACTTAAAGAAAGAGAGGAAACTGCTCTCAGGAAATATTAGTGAACCGGCAAGAGTCCTTTTTAGAACACAGTTACCATGGGATTGAGAAGTATTTGCTAATTATAACAGTACATTAATTATCTGCTTTTACATCTCATCTTTCTGTCTTTCTGTCTAAATTCACTTCTAATTATATGGTACTCTTTTTTGTATATGACATATCTAATAGTATTGCTTTTATAAGATATGAATTTTTGTTCACTTGGAAGTATTAAAGACATAGTTTCACTTCCAAAATTTTTTCTCCTACAGTGTAGTGAAATCTTTTGATTGTAAGTTGAATAAGCTGTCATATTGGGGGAAGGATTTAAATATTAAACATATTTTTAATCTTCCAAAAGAGAATAGCAAAAGGATCAGCCTTGTCATGGCTTCTAGTTTTTTAAAGCAGTTAGCAGATGTAGCCACATTATCTACTAATCATCATCACTGTCATTGTTGCCATATTTTTATTTCCAGAATTTCAGAAATTGTAATTGATGGAAAGACATTTTAAATATAGAGTAATAAAGCAGAGGTTTCTGGGTTGTCAGAACTTATTTTTGTGTCATTAATTTCCCCCCTGAATTGTACAGGTAAATTTAGAACAAAAGTAGCAATCACAATAACAAATGTGATTTTGATTCTTGTATTTTAATTGCCTTGGGCTTGTTGAGGAAATAAAAACAGAAAGTTGCTTTCTGTGTAGAGAGAGTGATCCTTGCTCAAATCCTCAAAGCAGGAACTTCTGTAGGGGTGGAATGTGCTTATGAATTGGTGTAGAGGAGCTATATCTTTAGGAAGCCTCAGGCTTTACTTCCAAGCACAGGCTCATGTGACAGCTGTTAGTCTGACTCATTTGTTGGTATATACTTTCTCCAACTCCACTCCTGATCACACTTTATTGATTATGAACGTTAATGCACACATATTCATTTTAATGTTTATTTGTTTTTAAAGAACACTTAGAGAATAATTTATAAGCGCTTAAAGAAATATCTAATAGAGTACTTGAGGCTTCAGCAAATACAAACAAAATCTGCTCTGCAGTAATTTATATATATATATATTGAGTGAGAGGTGGGGAGGCAGAGACAGATTCCTGCACGCACCTTGACTGAGATCCACTGGGAAAGCCCCCTACTGGCGATGCTCTCCTCATCTGGGGGTGTTGTTCTGTTGCTCAGCAACCAAGCTATTCTTAGCACCTGTGGTAGAGGCCATGGAACCATGCTCAGCACCCGAAGCCAACTTGCCTCAGTTGAGCCATGACTGCGGGAGGAGAAGAGAGAGAGTGAAAGAAGTGAGAGGGGGAAGGGTGGAGAAGCAGATGGTTGCTTCTTCTGTGTTCTCTGATCAGGAGTCGAACCCGGGACATCCACATGCCAGGCCAATGCTCTACCACTTTACCAACCAGGCAGGGCCTGCCCTACAATATTGAAGGCACATATACATATATGGATCAAGCAGTTTTAGAGTTTAGGCTCCAGGAGAGGGTAGAAGGAGGTGGTGAGGGCTTGTTGGAACATAGGAAGGAGCATTTATTGAGGGCTTCTTCTATGTCAGGCACTGACATTGTTTCATTTTGGTACAATCTAAGTCTATTGAGGGTTATTAATCAAATTAGAAATCTTTTGGCATACCTTTTACATTGAAATGCACTGATCTGAAAACTTGGATTTTCCTGCCATCAGTTTCACTTTAATGCCTAGCCATAGAATCATTTACATTCATTCAACTCAAGATGCTCAATTGCCCAGCAAACTAAGGGTGCAGTCAGAGTCTCAAGAGCCCTGTGAGGGCATTTTCTGCAACTAGAAGCATTTCAACAATGGTAGGGATTCTTTGTTATTTGAACAGAGACCCCTTTCCGTCCTTCCTACCGCCTTGAGCTGAGGCCCCTCATCTGGAAATCAAGAGGACTAGACTTTATTTTTGATATCCCTCCCAGCCTTGGTGATTTGTGAATTTTATATTTGATTCTGTTAATGCCAAATGTTATAGCTGAAAGGGGGAGGGCAGACTAATAAACAGAACTTTCCCAGCTGAAATCTTAGGTGGCCAAGAGAAACGATTTAAGTATTTTCTGACTTTATCAGAAATGCATTCCTTTGTGGCAATTATAAGATACATTGAGAAACAAAAAACTTTAAAATTTTTATTATTCTTTTTGCTTTTATCATTTTAGTGATAGTAAATTATGCAGTGAAAAGTTTCCAAAGAAGTAGAACAACAGTCCCATATTAAGCTGCTGCAGACTTTTTTTTCCTGTTAGCTATGCTTTGGAATAGGAAACTCTCCTTCTTGGGGCTCAGTAAAATAAATGTCATGCCATCTCTTTCAGAATGTTGTTCTGATGTTTAATCAATGTTTATAAATCTCTTCAGGATCCTCACATGATAATTGTGACCTAAAGTACAAAGTATTATTCTTAGAATGGAGTAATTTTATCCAATTAAATCTTTGAGCTATCACCTGAGTAGAAAACACTATTATTACTTTGCAAATTACTTTGTACTTAAGTTTCCTCATGCTCCCTAACCATGAGCAAAAGTCCCATCAAAAAGGACTTATTAAAATATATTTAATATTTGCAACATTGACTTTACATGGGACATTACACCAAAGAACAGTATGCTCTAGAGCTGCACTCAGGGCAGGGCAGAAGTAACTAAATCTCTCTGAGGGTGGGTCTTATACAATGCCATTAACCACTCTTGGGGCAGCGGTATAATTAATGACTGAACACAGCATGTCATTAATTTGAATGGGATCATAAGAGACTTTGAATTATAAGCTAGGAATCAACTTAGAGATTTGCCCTAGTTTGTAGAGACTGGATTTTCACAATTAGTTGGTAATGTTTGCTATTTAAAATGCAGCCAGCTCTTCACAAACTATTGCCAAGCATAGAATTGATGCATTGTGTATCCTAGCAAGTACTTAAAATAATCTGTTATGTTTGAAATGAATCAGTCTAGACACTGCTTTTCATTAATTAATTAATGCATTAACCCAATTATTTATTGCCTATCTATGTGACATCTGGATTACAGAAGATCTAGTGAGGTCCTGGCCAGGTACCTCTGAACATCACCCTGCTGCACCAAGGTTGCGAGTTTGATCCCTGGTCAGAGTACATACAAGAATCAACCGAGACAAGATGGCCACGGAGTAGGTGGATGTTCCAACTCCCATATCCAAGAACCAGAGTGGATTACAAATTAATTTTGAGAACAGTCATCTTGAAAGACCAACTTTGGACTAAACTAAGAGGATTCTACAGCCAAGGACCACCAAAGAACCCACACTGAGACTGGTAGGAAAGGCAGAGATGCGGAAAGGGCTTCCCTGCTCCCAGGAGCAAGCACTGGCCGGAAGGGACTCTCAGGGTGGGGCGGAGTGCCTGGCAAGTTGTGGGTTGTGAGTCCTCAGCCGCAGAACTGGAGTCCCAGCCTAGAGCCCTGGAGCCTGGAAGGGGCGAATGAACTGTATTTGGCTGAGAAAGGAGCCTAGATACTGTTTGAGAGAAGGAGACAGAACTCTTGGACCCAAGCTCTGTATTAAAGGGACCGCATGGAGAGCCTCACTCACAGCCACCAGCCGGGGGCTCTGGGGGCGGGGAGCACTGGGAGGACTGGAGTTGCCAGGGGAGAGTTTGTTCTCGGAGGCTCAAGGATAGACACTTTGAGGAAAGGACACTGTAACCCTTGGGCTAAATCATGCCCCAAATCTAAAGTGAACATTTTTCCTCAGAGCAGCAACACCAGCAAAGAAAAGAAATTACCCCATCCACCACAGGCTCTCCTACTACAGTCAGAACAAAGAGGCAATTAGAGGCAGGCAGCATGTTAGAGACACAGGTAGTGAGTGCTGGGGTCTGAGCTACACCGCCGCCCCATGCTGCTGAGTGCTTGTGGGTGGTGGATGGGCCAGCGGCGGGGTGAGCTGCAGGAGCCAGGGCAATACCGGCAAGATCCGCGGGACCACCCATGAAGGTGGAAGCCTTGGTAGCCGTTGAGGTGCTCCGAGCTCACAAGCAATCCCACCCGCCCTTAGAGGTAGAGGGGGCCTGGACTACAGCAGAGGCAGTCAGAGCGGCTGCGCACAGACTCACCTGCACAGGCAGAGGCTGCAGCAGTAGCTTCCAAGGTCTGAGCTTGTGCGCAATCTCGCCTGAGGCGTGGGCCCACAACTGGCAGTGGCTGAGGCTCGGGCCTGCAGTAGACAGAACAAAGCAGGAAAAAAAATCTAGTAAAAGGGAAATGTAGATTTAAATAACAAAATGGCAATAAACAACTACATATCAATAGTATCCTTAAATGTAAATGTATTAAATGCTCCAATCAAAAGACATAGGGTAGCTGAATGGATAAAAAAGCAGGACCCATATGTATGCTGTCTATAAGAGACCCACCTCAAAACAAAGAATACATAAAGACTGAAAGTAAAAGGATGGAAAAAAATATTTCATGCAAATATAAATGAAAAGAAACCTGGGGTAGCAATACTTATATCTGACAAAATAGACTTTAAAACAAAGACTATAGTAAGGGATAAAGAAGGTCACTACGTGATGATAAAGGGAACAATCCAACAGGAAGAGATAACCATTATAAATAACTATGCACCAAATATAGGTGCACCTAAATATATAAAGACTTTGATGGACATAGAAGGCAAGATCAGTAGCTATAATAGTAGCAGATTTCCATACCCCACTAACATCATTGGAAAGATCCTCAAGAAAGAAAATTAACAAAGAAACAGCAGAATTAAGGGACACACTAGATCAACTGGATTTAATAGATATCTTCAGAACCTTTTACCCTAAAGCAACAGAATATACATTCTTTTCAAGTGCACACAGTACATCCTAGGATAGACCACATGTTAGGGTATAAAACGAGTCTCAAAAAATTTAAGAAGATTGAAATCAAATCAATCATCTTCTCTGACCACAATGGCATGAAACTAGAAATCAACTACAATAGAAAAACTGAAAAACACTCAAACACTTGGAAACTAAACAGCATATTATTAAATAACGAATGAGTCAACAATGAGATCAAGAAAGAAATAAAAAGTTTCTTTGAAACAAATAAAAAAAAGCATACAAAAACTCAAAATCTATGGGACACAGCAAAAGCAGTCTGAGAGGGAATTTCATAGCATTACAGGCATACCTTAAGAAGCTAGAAAAAGCTCAAATAAACAACTTAACCCTACAACTAAAAGAACTAGAAAAAGGACAGCAAGTAAAGCCCAGTGGAATTAGAAGGAAGGAAATAATAAAGATCAGAGTGGAATAAATGACATAGAGACTAAAAAAAGAATACAGAGAATCAATGAAACCAAGAGCTGGGTCTTTGAATAGGTAAACAAGATCGATGAATCCTTAGCCAGATTCACCAAGAAAAAAAGAGAGAGGACTCAAATAAATAAAATTAGAAATGAGAGTGGAGATATAACAACTAACAAAGCAGAAATACCAAGGATTGTAAGAAAATACTATGAAGAACTGTATACCAAAAAATTAGACAACTTAGGTAAAATGGACAAATTCCTTGAAATATATAATCTTTCAAAAATCAATCTGGAAGAATCAGAAAACCTAAACAGAAAAATTACAGCTAATGAAATTGAAACAGTCATCAAAAAACTCCCAACAAACAGAAGCCCTGGCCCAGATGGCTTCATAGGCTAATTCTACCAAACATTCAAAGAAGAACTAACTCCTATCCTCCTCAAGCTATTTCAAAAAATTCAAGAGGAGGAAGAACTTCCAAGCTCCTTTTATGAGGCGAGCATAATTCTGATTCCAAAACCAGGCAAAGACAACACAAAGAAAGAAAACTATAGGCCAATATAGCTGATGAATTTAGATGCTAAAATTCTCAACAAAATATTAGCAAACCGGGTACAGCAGTACATGAAAAATATCATACATCATGATCAAGTGGGATTTATACTGGGGAGGCAAGGCTGTTACAGCATTCACAAATCAATCAGTGTGATTCATCACATAAACAAAAGGAAGGAGAAAAACCACATGATAATATCAATAGGTGCAGAAAAAGCATTTGATAAAATCCAGCACCCATTTATGATCAAAACTCTCAGCAGAGTGGGAATACAGGGAACATACCTCAACATGATAAAGGCCATCTATGACAAACCCACAGCCAGCATCATACTCAATGGGCAAAAATGAAAAGCAATCCCCCTAAGATCAGGAACAAGGCAGGGGTGCCCCCTTTCACCACTCTTATTCAACATAGTTCTGGAAGTCCTAGCCACAGCAATCAGGCAAGAAGAAGAAGTAAAAGGCATCCAAATTGGAAAAAAAAAAAAAGTAAAACTATCATTATTTGCTGATGATATGATATTGTCCATAGAAAACCCTAAAGTCGCAGTCAAAAAACTACTGGACCTGGTAAATGAATTCAGCAAGGTGGAAGGATATAAAATTAATACTCAGAAATGAGAGGCATTTTTATACACCAGCAACAACCTGTCTGAAAGAGAAATTAAGAAAACAATCCCCTTCACTATTGCAACAAAAAAATAAAGTACCTAGGAGTAAATTTAACCAAGGAGGTTAAAGACTTGTACTTGGAAAATTATAAAACATTGATAAAAGAAATCAAGGAAGATACAAACAAGTGGAAGCAATATATGGTGTTCATGGTTAGAAAGAATAAACATCACTAAAATGTCTATATTACTCAAAGCAATTTATAAATTCAATGCAGTTTCTATTAAAATACCAATGACATACTTCAAAGATATAAAAAAAATATTCCAAAAATTCACATGGAACCAAAAAAGAACTCAAATAGCCTCAGCAATCTTGAAAAAGAAGAATAAAGTGGGTGGTATCACACTTCTTGATATCCAGTTATATACTACTAGACCATTGTACTCAAAACAGCCTGGTACTGTCGTAAGGACAGGCATATAGATTAATGGAACAGAACAGAGAACGCAGAAATAAACCCACACCTTTATGGGCAATTGATATTTGACAAAGGAAGTAAGAACATACAATGGAGTAAAGATAGTCTCTTTAACAAATGGTATTGGGAAAATTGGACTGCAACCTGCAAAAAAATGAAACTAGATCACCAACTTACACCATTCACTAAAATAAACTCAAAATGGATAAAAGACTTAAATGAAAGTCGTGAAACCATAAGCATCCTAGAGGAAAACATAGGCAATAAGCTCTCCGACATCTGTTGCAGCAATCTATTTGTTGATTTATCTCCACGGGCAAGTGAAATAAAAGACAGGATAAACAAATGGGACTATATCAAACTAAAAAGCTTCTGCACAGCTAAAGACACTAAGAACAGAATAAAAAGGCAAACCACACAATGGGAGAACATATTCGACAAATACATATGGTAAAGGGTTAATAACCAAAATTTATAAAGAACTTGTAAAACTCAACACCAGGAAGAGAGACAATCTAATCAAAAAATGGGCAAAAGAAATGAATAGACACTTTTCCAAAGAGGACATATAGATGGCCAATAGGCAGATGAAAAAATGTCCAGCATCACTAATCATTAGAGAAATGCAAATTAAAACCACAATAGATATCACCTCACTCCAGTCAGAATGGCGCTCATTAACAAAAGAACACATAACAAGTGCTAGCCAGGGTGTGGAGAAAAGGGAACCCTCCTGCACTGTTGGTGAGAATGCAGACTGGTGCAGCCACTGTTGAAAAAATTATGGAGATTTCTCAAAAAATTAAAAATGGAATTGCCTTTTGACCCAGCCATCCCATTTTTAGGAATATATCCTAAGAACACCACATCAATGATTCAAAAGGAGAAATGCACCTCCATGTTTATGGCAGCATTGTTCACAATAGCCAAGATCTGGAAACAGCCCAAGTGTCCATCAGTGGACGAGTGGATTAAAAAGCAGTGGTACATATACACAATGGAATAATACTATGGGGCCATGAAAAATTAGGAAATCTTACTTTTTGTGACAACATGGATGGACTTGGAAACTATTATGTTAAATGAAATAAGCCAGGCAGAGAAAGAAAAATACCATATGACTACTCATTTGAGGAATCCAATGAACAATATGAACTGAGGAATGGAATAGAGACAGAGGTGGGATCAAAGGGTCCAGAGGGAAAGCAGACAGAGAGAAGGGGCATGACAGGATGGGATAAGAGCAGAAAAGCAAAACTGGGGGAGGGTGTTGCTGGGAGGAGAGCAAGGGGGATGTGGTGGGGAACATGGGGGGGTATTTGCTGGGACACTAGAATCTATGTACCCCCAATAAATTTAAAAAAAAAGAATCAACCAATGAGTCCACAAATAAGCGGAACAACAAGTCCACATTTCCTTCTGTCTTTTTTTCTTTCCCCACCTTCTTTCCTATAGGAATATGCTATGAAGACATGCAGAGTTAGGAAAACAATTAGAGACAGTGAGGCACTTGAGGGCAACAGCCCTGAATGGGTGAGTCCAGGAGCCTCTCTGACCCACACTGGAAACAGTGCATGCTGGAAACAGTGAAACAGCAAGATAAGTTCAGTAACAGAAATGTTTAGGCTCTCAGAACAAAGATTAGGAGTCAGCATGTTCCTTGCATGTTACTTCACCCCCTGAAAATTTCTGCTGTCTGCTTCCTTGAGTTATTTGTACTGGCTAATACATATCTGAGTAGGGCTGAGAACAGGGCTTCAGTCCTTCAGTCTGGTGACCGGGGCTGTTGCCTCCCCTTGGCCCTTCGGAGCGTGGAATCTGGTCTCTCTAAAAATAAATTTATAAATTAAAAAAAAAGATCTGCATTTCTGTCCAGTTGGCTTAGTGATAGAGCATTGGCCTGGCAAGTGTGCCGATGTCCTGGGTTCAGTTACCGGTCAGGGCACAAAGGAGAAGCACTCATCTTCTTCTCTACCCCTTTCCCTCTCGCTTCTCTCTGTCTCTGTCTCTCTCTCTGTTCCCCTTCTGCAGCCATGGTGCCAAGGAAGGCTCCATGTCCTTGGCCTCAGATGCTAAGAAGATCTTGTTTGCTAAGCAGTGGAGCAACGCCCCAGATGGGCAGAGCATCTCCCCCTAGTGAGCTTGCCAGTGGATCTCAGTCAGGCACATGGGAGAGTCTGTCTCTCTGTCTCCACTCCTCTCACTGAGTAATAAAAAAAAAAAAATCTGGAGAGACGTAGGAGTGTGGGAATTCTGCGGTAGTATGTGATCAGTCGTACTTGCCTTCACAGCCAGTTCGTGTATCACTTTAGCCCCTGGTTTTATTTTTGAAGTTGTTCTAGAGAGCTATATTGTTGCACTGATTGAAAATGAGTCCCCACCCCCACCTCAACCCACAGCTGGGGTTAATTCATCAGACATTCCATGAACTTTTATTACATTCTAGGATAAAAGAGGCATTTATAGTAATTAACATAGAAATGAAAAAAGTAGCTTGTATTTTAGGCCTCAAATTTTGGAAGATTGTATGGCAAGTGAAATGAGAGAATTCCATTGTTTTAGTGTATGTAACTGCTTAGATACTTCAGCAATAAAATTCTCCTTTTCTTCTTTCCCCAACCCTTTCTGATCACACCAAAATTGTGGTGACTATTAAAGATTGGCTAAGTATACCAGGAAGTTAAATATTAAATTATCAAAATGGTACTGAAAAAAAAGTTAAAGAAAAAAAATCTATAATCCCACCATCCAAACATAGCTAAGAATTTCTTTCTTCAGATGTGAGTTTTTATAGAATTATCTGCTTTTGCTTTCCATTACATTAAATATTTTCTCAAATGACCATATAAATTTTATATCTATTTTTAATGTCTGCGGACTCTTACGAAGTGTAGGTGTACCATTATATAGTAAAGTACCCCTTATTGCTGGGTATTTATTTTTCACTATTGTAAATTGAGCGACAGGGAGTACTGTGTGTGTGTACATCTCCTACATTTTTAGATAAATATCTGGAAGTTAGAATGCTGGGCCTTTAAAAAATATTAAACTTTTTATGGTTTTAAATATATGTATTTTTTTTTTGCCGAATTATCTGTCAGCATTGGACATGATTCTCCTTACCAAAACTTGCTGGTAAAAATAAACTCTTATTTTAAAAATTGCATTTTAGTATATGCAATAAAAAACTTTTTTTTTTAATTTATTGATTTTAGGGAGAGAGAGACAGAAAACATTGATCTGTTTCTGTATGTGCCCTGACCAGGAATCGAACTGGCAACCTCTGAGCATCCCAACAATGCTCTTAGGCTAACCAACTGAGTATCCAGTCAGGACATACATCTAATTTTAACATGCTACTGTTGAGTAGGCCTTTTCCTTTTGTTTTTGAAAAGTCAGCTTACCTTCTTTGTGAATTACTCAATTAGGGATAGTATACCTTTGACAATTCAAACTCCTCTATTATAGGAGATATACATATATGACATCAACATATATGATGTCTTTGAAGAAATAATAATTGAATTTAATACACTTATAAAAATAAAAATACAAATCTAAAAAAACAAATATTGCATAATTATACATATGTTTGTACCTAGAGGAAAAATTCAATAGAAATACATAAAAATATTATGATTATTAGATGATAAATCACCTTTACTTTCTTTTTTCTACTTTTCTATATTTTCATGATTTTTAAAATAAATGTGCACTATTTTTTTTTAAATCAGAAAGGCAGTTACACAAAGAGATGTTTTTCTTTTCTCTCCATTCATTTTTTACTTGGACATTTTCAAGGTCTGACATCTTATTGAAAGTGGTGAGAATATGCAAGTTTGGAGGCTATGGGCAAGTGAAAAAGTACTTTTGGTTTTGTGAAACCAAAAATTTCTAAAAAGATGTTAAGAGAGAGCTGACCAGGTGGTTCCCTGAGTGAGAAAGGGATTTTGAAAGCCGAGTTTCCTGGGACTGAGCCGTATTGCTAGGTCTTCTCAGGCGCCCTGTCAGTTTCCAGGTTGCCCTGAGGTTTTGCACGGTGAGGTTTCTGTGTTGTCTTCTGTCCAAATTTTCAGTGACCATTTATAATGAGTGAGAACACACAGATATATACCCAGATATCTGTTGTTGTTGTCTTTTTAAGTTTGCCCTTACTTGAAAACGTTCTCTTGCCCATAGTGAACTTTAGAATTTCTATATTTGATCAACTTAAATTTAAAAAATCTATTGTTTGCAAAGGAATAATAGGTAGAAAGTTTTCATATTTCTCTGTGTTTGTTTAGAATAACAGCTGATGCCCGATTGTCCTGACTTTTCTCCTGTCATCAGGTGCCAAGCTTTTCCTGGGCTCAAGCTGCAGGTAAACATCTCAGAGGAAATAAAACAACCTCTTTTGTGCTGAACCTTAAAAAAGTCTCAGTAAAGACTGATTTCCAAGAGTGTGAAAAGGCTTATATTTTAGAAATTCCTCTAGATCTCTCAGGTAGACAAGAAACGGTGAGGAGTATTTCACAGAAACAACAGATTCATTATTTCTCAATGATGTCGAGGTTTATTTGGTTGTATTTTTACCAGTTAGTTCTCCATGAGAGTGTATTTCTAAAAATCAGGAGACTGTCTTCCCCTTTGGGATAACATTCCTGGCGTAGGCGAATAGAAATAGCACCTTTTGCTCTTTGGATTTGCAGGTTCCGCAAACCAAAGGAAAGCAGGATTTGTTGGGGTTTAGGGGGCTAATGAATAACACTCTTGCTAACTTCCAAACCCCTGGGTTAGGGACCAGTTGAAAGATTCACTTAGGAGCATGACAGAGGGAGAAATATCAGCTTTGGGTGGGGGAAAAGCTGATTGGAAAACAAGGCTTAGATCTAGGTTGGTTACGATTCATCTCGCCTGTTCAGTGAAATAAACCTGCCCAGTGAAGTCTTTCCAAACCAGACCTGAATAAATATGTGAGTCTAGAGAACAGGCTGCCTGAAATAGAGAACTCAACTCAGAAGAGGCTGAGCCTCTGAGGCTAGCTCTTCTTTTTTCTCCCATTCTCACCGAGTAGCAAAATTAATCTGTCAGAGAAATGTGAAAGAAAGGGCAGAGACTTTGAAAGATCTCCCATAGTTTGATCTAATGAACATGGGAAGTCCCCATTCTATGGAAACAAGCTGAGATAAATAAGCATTCCATCCTTATAAATATATGTAGCAAAGGCATGGTTGAAAATAAAGATTACAAGAATCTGAGGCATGAGAGGTAACCCTCCTGGGGTCTGCTAAACTGGCATCCTTAAGATGTCTGGGGGTGGGGGAGGATTGTCAGGGCATTTGCAAGATGATAATATTTTCCTGCTTCTAAAATATGAAAACAAATGACTAAGAAATCTGCAACCCTCCTTACATACTGCTTCGATGAAGTTCACAGAAATAGAAGATACTGGGAATCCTGGGACAGATCCTATCTCACTTGTCTGGGTCCATGAATACGAAAAGTGACATTTCACAAAACTCACCCTCATGCCCTTAATTTGCAGGGATGTGTACTGGGAGGGTGTGTGGTCAGCCAGGGGGAGAAAATGTGAAGAGGTGCTTAGCAAGCATTGGAGTGGAAAGTCCATGCAGGGTTGAGTGACTCACCCAAAGTGGGAAGAACCACAAGGTCTGACTGATGTGCTTTTCTCTGGGAAGAAGATGGGAAACATCCCAAGTAGGATCACTCTGAGGTGGTGGGTTTCAACTATAATTGAGCTTTTATGGAAAGAAAAGAAAGAAGACAAAGACCTTTCTCCCAGGGTATTAATGGCCCAAGAGAAGAATGGAGTTAAAGCCCCATCAGGTTTCTTTCTCCAGTAGTCCCCAAGCTTCAGCCTCCAGGGATGAAAGAGGAATGGTAGCAACTTTGGGGGGAAGGGAGTGAGGCTGGAGAAAAAATTTTAATACTGTTTCTTTCCAAAGAAGTAGATGTCTGCTCTTCCCTTAATTGGGGGTAAATCTAAAATTTATGATCGGGCCCAGAGGAAGAGGATACACTTCTAACTGGAAGAGTGAACCCAAGCGGGGAGATTTAAAACATCATACGGAAGAAGAAAACAGAACCGATTCAATAATCATAGTTGATTCAGCCTCTGCCCAGCTCATTATCTCCCATACGTGACATAAATTCAGAATCTAGAACAGAAACTCTCAATGTATAGACTTCAAACCAAAAGAAATCTATGTATAAATAAGGCCCAGATGAGGAGGCATAGGAAGTCATTGGGAAGCCCTACACACAGCATCCGAACCAAAAACAAGTCTGTAGAGATTTCTGATAGAAATCTGAAAAAAAAAAAAGGTTGGTACCTATTACAAATATTATAGTAAAGACAGAAAGGAAGAAAGAGACATGATAGGTTAATAATGCAAAAAATCCTGTCTAGAGAAAGATAAGCCACAAACAATAGAACAGTATTTTTGTTTGTAAGTGCTATGCTCTGTCAAAGAAACTAAAAGGAATATTAAGTCTTTGAAACAAGTCATTGAAGTGTATAAATAATATTATAAATTAAAAAACCCTGAAGGTAGATAAAATAAATGAAGACCAATATAAAACAAACAAAACAAAACTTAAAATTCTACTGAAAGGAAATAAAAAGAATACTTAAAGGGGAAGGCCAAGCTTTTTCATGGATGCAAAGACTGAAGATTTGTGTTGTCACTAAATTATCCTGTAAATGTTCATAGAATACCAACAGGATTTGGAGGAATAAGTAAGTGTTAAATATACAGAATGAGTTGTAAAATAAATAAAAACGGGGTTAGTCTTGCCAGAAATTGTGACTAATTATAAAGTAATATTTAGAACAGTATGGTCTTGATTCAATATAGGTAGATATGAAATAAAATAGATCTGAGGAATAAAGTAAACTCAAGTATAATAACTGGGTGTGATAAATGTGGCATACCAAATCACTGGGGGATACATAACCCAGTTAATAAACTACACAGTGACTGACCATGATATTTAAAAGAGAGAGGGAGACTGAGATTTGAACATCACTCTCTATTCTGAAATTAATTCCACATTTGTTTAAATGTACTAGCAAAACAAAACAAAAAGCCCCAAACTATGATTATGATCTGTGAAGTATATAGCATGCACAATCTAGAAGCTATAGAGGAAAAAATGCTCCTGGTGCTTTTTGTTTATTTGAAATTATGTGCTATTTGATAAGTTGATCAATGTTTGCTTCTCCACTGTGTCATTAAGGTCAATGCAGGGCCAAGGCTGGCTTTGGTATTGGTTTGTTGTATCCTTAACACATAGTAAATATGCAATAAATATTTATTAAATAATAGACCAATGAAATTTGAACAAAATATACATATTCTGTATTGTGCAAAGAATAAAACTAAAGTGAAAAAGCAAAAAATTAAGGGGTGGTGGTTTACAACACAAAGACTATGGTAATTTCCTTAACATGAAATGTATCTTGAAAATTATAGAGAAAAGGACCAATAATCTAATAGAAAAGTGGACATCAGAAGAAATATGCAGTTTAAGAGAAAATTTTCAAGTAATAAATAATCATAAGGGAAATCTTTGATTTCATCCATAATTAAAAACCCAAACAATGAGTCATCTCATGTATATTAGTTTGACAAGGATGAAAAACATTAATAGGACCAAATTATTAGTGGAAGGCAGAGGAGGCAAGAATTTTCATATATTCTTAGTAAGCATCTGAATTGGGGGAACATTTTGAGGCCAAGGTAGCTATATCCATCAAGATTTGAATTATTCCCTGGCCGGTTGGCTCAGTGGTAGAGCATCGGCCTGGTGTGTGGAAGTCCTGGGTTTGATTCCCGGCCAGGGCACACAGGAGAAGCCCCATCTGCTTCTCCACCCCTCCCCCTCTCCTTCCTCTCTGTCTCTCTCTTCGCCTCCCGAAGCCAAGGCTCCATTAGAGCAAAGATGGCCCTGGTGCTGGGGATGGCTCCATGGCCTCTGCCTCAGGCGCTAGAGTGGCTCTGGTCACAACAGAGCGACGCCCCAGATGGGCAGAGCATCACCCCCTTGTGGGCGTGCCGAGTGGATCCCGGTTGGGCACATGCGGGAGTCTGTCTGACTGCCTCCCCATTTCCAGCTTCAGAAAAATACAAAAAAAAAAAAAAAAGAGATTTGAATTTTTCATTCTTGAACTCAGCTTTTTAGGAAGGTTATTCAATAGATGTACAAGTGAACAGAGGTATACATAAAGGAATTTTTGTTTTAGCTGTCTTTGTAATAGAGAAAAAATGTAAAATATAGAAGACTATTAATAGAAGATTGTTTAAATAAACTGCAATATAGCCATAAAATAGGATGTTATGAACTATAAATAAATTAAGCAAATGTATATGTAGTGAAAGGAAAGAGGAGTATTTCATATTCTCAAGTGACAAAAGCAAGTTAGTTACACAAATATCGTGATTTCATTTAAGCAACGTTTCATAGAAAATGACTGGTTCTGTACTTTCTGATTTCTCCTTTTTAAAAAGTTTAAATTTCCTGATTCTATAAAAAAAATTTTAAATTGACTGTCAACCAAACAGGTAAAATATTATATCTCTAAGATTATAAATAATACCAATGTTTCTCTTATTTAATTTGAGACTATGATTTGCATTGTGTTATTTGTTCATTTCAACCTATTTCTCCCTTGGTGCCAATTGGTTTATTGAATATTAATTGTGTACATTGAATAAAATAAACTATTTTCTTGACATTATTTTCTGATGTTAAGGATCCTTTTTCAAAAGACATGACTCTCTTTTTCGTATAGAAAGAATAGGTCAGTTGATCACTTCCCAAACCAATTATAAATATGATTAAAAGAGCTGAATATCTTTATTCTGGTTTCAAGCTTTTTTTACTTCCACATAAATATAATTAGTGCATTTATCAAACATTTAAAATCTAGTTGTGTGTATTTGTGTGTGTGTGTGTGTGTGTGTGTGTGACAGAGACAGAGAGAGACAGCGACAGTGACAGATAGGGACAGGCAGACAAGAAGGGAGAGAGATGAGAAGCATCAGTTCTTCATTGCGGCACCTTAGTTGTTCATTGATTGATTTCTCATATGTGCCTCGACCGAGGGGCTACAGCAGACCGAGTAACCCTTGCTCAAGCCAGCGACTTTGGGCTTAAGCTGGTGAGCCTTGCTCAAACCAGATGAGCCCGCGCTCAAGCTGGCTACCTTAGGGTTTCCAACCTGGGTCCTCTGCATCCCAGTCTGACGCTCTACCCACTGTACCACCGCCTGGTCAGGCTAAAATCCAGTTTTTGATGCAGTTTTTAGGTTGACATTTTCAACACAAAGATTTCAGTAAAACAGAATGCAAATTTTTTACATTTCCAAAAAAATAACTAAAACTGGAATAAAAGATATATTTAGCCTGCCCCTCTCTTTTCAAATCTTATTTCTTGGTAATATGAAAATGATATATTTTTCTATAAAGTTTTTGTGTTCTTCTGAGGGAAATTTGAAGTAATGGTATTATATTTCTTCACTATACTAGATATATTTTGTTTAGCAAAAAAGAAAAATCAGGAGAAAAAAACAATGCAAATTACATTTAAACTCATTTTCTAATTTTATTATTTTCATTATTTGTCATTTTTTCTATCGATGACCTTTTACATAACCAAAAGCTAAAAACATAATTTCTATTGTTAAAATTCTGAAAGTTTCTCAAATAAAAATCTCAACTTTATTAGTTATCTAAAAATTATCTTTTGGATTTTTTTAAAGCTCATTCAGAATTTATTTCTTTGGGCTTAAAACTTTTATTCAAAGAGAACTAGTTTGGAGGCATGTATATATCTGTGGGCTGGATCAAGTCTGCAGTGATGAAATAGCAGTGGAGCAAATTCCTCTAATTGATTTGAGGTTTTCCTAGAGGTGAGTGATTTCTGTCTGCTTGCCACACCACTCAGCCCTCCTCCTTGCCTCTGCTTTGCTTATGTGTGAGCTATAGCTCCTTTGACCCGGGGCAGCCAGGAGCTATTGGAATCTTTTGTTCAAAACATACAATACATCACAGGACATAGAAGAATAGCAAAAGGAGGTACATGAAGGGAAATCATTCCCACCATGAAGAGCAAAAGAGAACTTGAAAATTTCAAATTTCTATACACACACTTTTCTAATCTGAAAGAAACAGAGAAACATGAGATCATAAAATTGTAAAGCTAGAATAGCATTGCAGGTCAACCCTCTTATTATGAATAAGGAAACTGAGACTCCCAAAAGCTAACTTGCTCAAGGGACCACTCCTTTGGAGAGTAGCTAACCTAACAGTACTGAATTTATTTTTTTTACAAGTTGGTTCTCTTCTTTGGGAAGAATAAAACAAGGGTTTGTAAGAAGTGCAGTTCTTTGCTAAACAGGGCAGATGGAGAAATAAAATTCTGAAGCAATTCAAGCATTTAGTCTCTTTTTATTTAATCATTACTCTTTGAAGGCCATGGCACCAACATGACAGAAATAGAATATAGCAAAACGAAAGCATAGGAGAAGGGGAAGGATGTTTAGGAAGGTCAGTTCTCCATCTCTCTTCTCTGTTCCTTTTTGCAACTATCAGCCTTCCCACTGTCTCACTCCAATATTGGGATGGGTGCTGTGTGGCAGCTGGTCCTAAGTTGTATCATTAGACAGATTTCTGTACTTTACACCCTAATTTATGGCTTCCCAATCTATTTAAACACAATCTGGGGATAATATAATTTACATATATTACATGAAACACATTATTAGGGTATAGGATGAAGCTTTGAAGTCATGGGCTGTGAGTTCTAACCCCAGTTCTTCCACATATCAACTGTTTGACTTTGCTCAAGCCACTGAAACTCTGTGCCTCAGTTTCCTCATCTATCAAATGAGAGGATTATGGTTGTTGCCTCCACATAGACATGTCAGTAACTATGCAATAATGCAGCAAATACTAACTCAATAAAATAACTGATAAATGTTAACTATAATTAATTATCATTCAGTTTACTTCAATTCCAGGAGCTCACAACAAACAAAAATTACCAATTCGCGTAACCTATTGTAATTGAGCATGTGAAATAACATCTAAGGGGTGGTAGTGGGCTCCCTGTAGCAGAAGCAGTGAGGTTGCAGAGACACCCTTTGCTCAGCCTTCCTTCTCAGAATTCTACTTCATTACTATTATTCAAAACTGACTCGAATAAAGAGATAGACTAACCTACACAGCAGCCCATGTCCTACAAAATACATTGAATTTAGCCAGAAAATGTTATTTCCAGTTCCAGCTAAGTTGCTATACAGCTCTGAGAAAACCTTTTGAACTTCCTTGCTTTCTCTCCATTTGCCTTCCCTGGTCAAATGGCCGTATGAAATAGCACCCATATACATTAAGGCAAAAATTAGATCATACATGTGAATGTGCCTTAGCAAGGATATGATAATTTAAAGAAATGAAGCTAAGGTTACTATTATTCCATGAGATATTTCACTGATTCCTGCTTTCGAGGACTCAATGGGGGGTGGGGTAAGACCCTGAAAACAGAAGCATATGATAGACGAGCATCTCCAGAGGTTACTAGATAATACTTGGTCTGCTGTTTGGGGAAGAAAAAAGGTGGGGGAAAAATGATGTCGTCAAATGTCTGATCCAGCTTTCTATACCTGTCTTTGAGAGTCACACTTAAAAAAAAACTTTATTGATATATTTACAATAAAGTACATGTGTTTAAAGTATGATTTGCCCTGGCCAGTTGGCTCAGCAGTAGAGTATCAACCCTGCTTGTGGATGTCCTGAGTTCAACTTCTGGTCAGGGAATGCAGGAGGGGAGACCACCTGCATCTCCATTCCCTTTTCTCTCTCTGTCTCTCTCTTCCCCTCCTGCAGCCATGGCTCAATTGGTTTGAGCACATCTGCCCAGGCATTGAGGATGGCTCCCTTGAGCCTCCGTCTTAGGCACTAAAAATATCTCAGTTGCGAGCATGGCCCTAAATGGGCAGAGAATTGGACCCAGACAAGGTTTGCCAGCTGGATTCTGGTCGGGGTGCATGCAGGAGTCTGTATCTTCCCTACTCTCACTAAAAAAAATAAATTATAATTTATTAATTTCTGACATGTATATATAAATCCGTGAACCCATTACCACAGTCAAGATAGGAAATAGAGCCGTCTTTTTCAGTTTTCTCATAGATATTTGTAATCCCTTCCTGGACCCACAGAACCATGATCTACCTTCTCTTGCTATACATTAGTTTTAAATTTTTATGTAAATAGAATCACATATTGGACTCCTTTTTTGATTGGCTATTTCATTTGGCATAATTATTTTGAGACTCCTCCATGTTGTTGTGTGTATTTATCAATAATTTATTTCTTCTTATTGATGAGTAGTATTCCTATACAACATCTTGTCTATCCATTCACCTGTTGATGGGTGTTGGTGTGGTTTCTAGTTTGGGGTTATTATAAGTAACGCTGGTATTAACATTTCTGTAAAAGTCTTTTTATAGACAAGTTTTCATTTCTCTTGGGTAAATACCATGGAGTACATCGGCTGGATCATACACTATGTCTATGTTTAACTTTTTAGAAAATATCCAACCTATTTTCCTAAGAAGTTATTCAACTTTACATTTCCACCATGTCCCTCACACCCAGTTTCCCCTCTGTTTAACATCTTATACTAGTATATTACAGTTGTTATAATTAATGAACCAATATGCAGACAATATTATCAACCAAGGTCCATAATTTATTCATATTACCTTAGTTTTGTTCGTCTAATGTCTTTTTCAGCTCCAGGATCTGTCAGGAGACCACATGACATGCCAAACTGTCTTCTAAAGTGGCCATACCATTTTGCATTCCCTCCAGCAATGAATGGGAGCTCCTGTTCTGTATCTTTGTCAGCATCAGATTTTTGGATTTTAGTCATTCTAATGGTTGTGTAGTAGTATTATATTGTTTTAATTTACAGCTCCTTAGTGGCAAATTATGTTGAACAACTTTTCATATGCTTATTTGACATCTGTATATCTTTCTTGGTAAGATGAGATCTTTGCCAGTTTGTTAATTGGGGTATTTTTTTTCTTTTTTTTCCCTTTTATTATTAATTTTAATGGGATGACTAGATCAATCAGGGTACATAGAATCAGAGAAAACATCTCCAGGTTATTTTAACATCTGATTACCCATTAATGGTTGCATACCCATTACCCAAAGTCAAATTGTCTTCTGTCACCTCCTATCTGATTTTTTTGTGCTCTTCCCCTCCCCCACCCCCTTCCTCTCCTTCCTCCCCCGCCACCACCCCTAACCACCACACTCTTGTTCATGTCCCTGAGTCTCATTTTTATATCCCACCTATATATGAAATCATACAGTTCTTAGTTTTTTTCTGATTTACTTACTTCATTTAGTATAATGTTATCAATGTTCATCAATGTTATTGTAAATGATCCCATGTCATCATTTTTTATAGCTGAGTAGTGTTCTATAGTATATACATACCACATCTTCTATATCCAATCATCTATTGAACGACTTTTTGGTTGTATCCATGTCTTGGCCACTATGAACAATGCTGCAATGAACATGGGGCTGCATGTGTCTTTACATACCAGTGTTTTTGAGTTTTGGGGCATATACCCAGTAAAGGGATTGCTGGGTCATATGATAGTTCTATTCTTAATTTTTTGAGGAACCACCATACTTTCTTCCATAATGGTTGTACTACTTTACATTCCCACCAACAGTAAATGAGGGTTCCTTTTTCTCCAGAGCCTCTCCAACACTTGTTATTATCTGTCTTGTTGATGATAGCTAATCTAACTGGTGTGAGGTGGTATCTCATTGTAGTTTTGATTTGCATTTCTCTACTAGCTAGTGAAGATGAGCATCTTTTCATATATCTGTTGGCCATTTGTCCCATTTTTTAAATTATTTATTTATTTATTCATTTTAGAAAGGAGAGAGAGGGAAAGAGAGAGAAGAGAGAGACAGAGAGAGAAGGGAGGGAGGAGCAGGAAGCATCAACTCCCATATATGCCTTGACCAGGCAAGCCCAGGGTTTCGAACCGGCTACCTCAGCATTTCCAGGTCGACGCTTTATCCACTACGCCAGCACAGGTCAGGCTCTGTTGGCCATTTGTATTACTTCTTGGGGGAAGTGTCTGTTCATGTCCTCTTCCCATTTTTTTATTGGATTGTTTGTTTGTTGTTGAGTTTTATGAGTTCTTTGTATATTTTGGTTATTAGGCCCCTATCTGAGCTGTTGTTTGAAAATATCATTTCCCATTTAGTTGGCTGTCTGTCTTGTTGTCAGTTTCCCTTGCTGTGCAAAAGCTTCTTAGTCTGATGAGGTCCCATTCATTTATCTTTGCCTTCATTTCCCTTGCCTTTGGAGTCAAATTCATAAAGTGCTCTTTATAACCAAGGTCCATGAGTTTAGTACTTTTGTTTTCTTCTATGTAATTTATTGTTTCAGGGCTTATATTTAGGTCTTTTATCCATTTTAAATTAATTTTAGTACAAGGGGACAAACTGTAGTCGAGTTTTATTCTTTTGCATGTGGCTTTCCAATTTTCCCAGCACCATTTGTTGAAGAGGCTTTGTATGTTGTTGGCCTCAAAAATTATTTGACTATATATATATAGTTTTATTTCTGGGCTTTCTGTTCTGTTCCATGGTCTGACTGTCTATTTTTCTGCCAATACCATGCTGTTTTGATTAATGTGGCTCTATAATATAATTTGAAGTCAGGTATTGTAATGCCCCTAGCTTTGTTCTTTTTCCTTAAAATTACTTTGGCTATTTGGAGTTTTTTATAGTTCCATATAAACCTGATGATTTTTTGTTCCATTTCTTTAAAAACTGGCATTGAGATTTTGATGGGAATTGCATTAAATTGATATATCGCTTTGGGTAATATAGTCATTTTGACTATATTTATTTTTACTATCCAAGAACAAAGAATATTTTTCCATTTCATTGTATTCTTTTTTATTTCCCTTAACAATGCTTTGTAGATTTCATTATATAGATCCTTTATATTCTTTGTTATGTTTATTCCTAAGTATTTTATTTTTTTTGTTGCAACCATGAAGGGGATTATTTTTTTGAGTTCATTTTCTGATGTTTCATTGTTTGCTTATAGGAAGGCAATGGACTTTTGTATATTAATTTTTTTTATTGTTTCTAGTAGTCTTTTTGTTGAGTCTTTGGGGTGTTTCATGTATAGAATAATATCATCTGCAAAAAATGAAAACTTTACTTCTTCTTTTCCAATATGAATGCCTTTTATTTCTTTCTCTTGTCTGATTACTCTGGTTAGACTTTCCAGCACTATGTTGAATAAGAGTGGAGAGAGTGGGAAGCCTTGTCTTGTTCCTGATTTTAGAGAAAAAAAATTCAGTTTTTTGCCATTTAATATGATGTTAGCTGATGGTTTGTCATAAATGGCCTTTATTATGTTGAGATATTTTCCTTCTATATCCATTTTTTAAGTGTTTTAAACATAAAATGATGTTGTATTTTATTGAATGCCTTTTCTGCATCTATTGATAGGATCATATGGTTTTTGTACTTTGTTTTGTTGATATGCTGTATTATGTTAACCGTTTTATGTATGTTGAACCATCCTTATGAATCTGGGATGAATCCCACTTGATCATGATGAATTATTTTTTTAATGTGTTGTTGTATTTGATTTGCTAGTATTTTGTTTAGAATTTTAGCACCTGTATTCATTAGAGATATTGGTCTGTAGTTTTCTTTTATTGTGTTGTCCTTGCCTGGTTTTGGTATGAAGGTTATGTTGGCCTCATAAAATATGTTTGGAAGTATTGCTACTTCTTCGATATTTTGGAAGACTTTGAATAGAACACAAACCAAATCTTCTTTAAATGTTTGATAGAATTCACTAGTATAGCCATCTGACCCTGGACTTTTATTTTTAGGGAGGTTTATGATGGTTATTTCTATTCCCTCCCTGCTTATGGGTCTGTTTAGGTTTTCTGCTCCTTCATGACTCAGTCTAGGAAGATCGTATTGTTCTAGGAATTTATCCATTTCTTCTAGATTGTTAAATTTGGTGGTATATAGTTTTTCATAGTATTCTACAATAATTTTTTGTATATCTATGATATCTGTGGTGATTTCTTCTCTTTCATTGTGGATTTTGTTTATATGAGTCCTTTCTCTTTTTTCCTTAGTGATTCCTGCCAAGGGTTTGTCAATTTTGTTGATCTTTTCAAAGAACCAGCTCCTTGTTCTATTAATTTTTTCTATAGTTTTTCTGTTCTCTATTTTGTTTATTTTTGCTCTTTTTATTATTTCCTTTCTTCTGCTGGATTTGGGTTGTTTTTGTTCTTCTTTTTCTAGTTCCTTAAGATGTGAAGTTAAGTGGTTTAACTTGGGCTCTCTCTTGTTTGTTCATATAGGCCTGTAGTGATATAAACTTCCCTTTTATTACTGCTTTTGCTGCATCCCAGAGATTTTGATATGTCGTATTGTCATTTTTGTTCATCTATATGTATCCTTTGATCTCTGCTTTTATTTCTTTTTTGACCCACTCATTTTTTAAAAGTATGTTGTTTAGTTTCCACATTTTTGTGGGTTTGCTTACCTCTTTTTTGCAGTTGAATTCTAGTTTCAAGGCTTTATGATCAGAGAATATGCTTGGTATAATTTCAATCTTTCTAAATTTGTTGATGTTATTTTTATGGCCTAACATATGGTCAATTCTTGAGAATGTTCCATGTACACTGGAGAAAAATGTATACTCTGGCACTTTGTGATGAAATGTCTTGTAGATGTCTATCATATTCAATTGTTCTAGTGTTTCATTTAAGGCCAATATTTCTTTATTGATTTTGTTTGGATGAACGGTCTAGAGTCGTCAGTGGTGTATTGATTTCTCCAAGTATGATTGTATTTTTGTTGGTTTTTGTTTTTAGGTCATTCAGTAGCTGTCTTATTTATTTTGATGCTTCTTGTTTTGGTGCATATATATTAAGAAGTGTTATGTTTTCTTGATTCAATGTCCCCTTTATCATTATGAAATGACCATCTTTGTCTCTGATTATCTTTGTTGTCTTGTAGTCAGCATTGTTAGATATGAATATGGCTACACCTCCTTTTTTTTGGATGTTACTTGCTTAGAGTATTGTTTTCCAATCTTTCATGTTGAATTTGTTTTTATCCTTGTAGCTTAGATGTGTTTCTTATAGTTGGATTTTTTTAAATCTATTCTGCTACTCTGTGTCTTTTTATTGGTGAGTTCAAACCATTTACATTTAGTATAGTTATTGACACTTGAGGGTTTCCTATTGCCATTTAATATTTTGCTTTTTGATAGTTTTGTATCTTGTTTGGTTCTTCTTTTTTGTTTTTCTATCTATATGTTTTTGTTTTCTATATATTTTCTAGCTATTTGTTTTTGTTTGGTTGTAATCCATACTTCTTTCCTCTGCTACATCTTTTTTCAAGCCACGTGCTTCTGTGGTGGTTTTCAGGAGTGATTACCATTAAGTACTGGAAAGGATGCATATCATGTTCATTGTAGTGCATTATCTCATGAGTGCTTTTGTACTCCATCCTCCTTTGCTACTGTTAATTTTTTGTCCTCTCTTCTTTTTTGTTTTTGTTGTCACATTTTAATCTTGTTTTTTTTTGTGATCTTGATGGCGTTTTTACTTGTAGTTTTGTTTTGTTTTGTTCTTTGTATTTGGTTGAATAACCCTCTTTAGTATTTCCTGAAGTGGGGGTTTTCTGGTGATAAATTCCCTCATCATTTCTGTATCTGTGAATGTTTTTATTTCTCCTTTGTATTTGAAGGATAGCTTTGATGGGTATAATATTCTTGGCTGGAAGTTCCTCTCTTCAGAACTTTAAATATTAGGGTCCACTCTCTTCTAGCTTCTAGAGTCTCAGCTGAGAAATCTGATGATAATTTAATAGGCCTTCCTTTATATGTTGCATTCTTCTTTTCCCTGGCTTCCTTGAGAATTTTTTCTTTTCATTGGTTTGTGCCAATTTCATTATAATGTGCCTTGGAGTAAGTTTGTTAGGGTTAAGATAACTCGGTGTTCTGTTTGCTTCTTGAATTTGAGACTTTAGTTCTTTCTACAGGCTTGGGAATTTCTCGCCTATTATTTGTTTGAATATGTTCTCCATTCCATTTCATCTCTCTTCTCTTTCTGATATACCCATTATTCTTATGTTGATCTTTTTGATGGAGTCAGACAATTCCTGTAGGACTTTCTTATTTTTTTTTTAATTTTGTGAGTCTCCTCTTTTCTCTGTAGTGCCTTTAGTTGCCTGTCTTCTATGTCACTAATTCTCTCCTCTATCTGGCCTGTTGTATTAGCTAAGCTTGTTACCTCATTTTTCATTTCATGAATTGAGTTTTACATCTTTGTTTGATTTTGTTTTCATAGTTTTAATTTCCGTGGTGATATATTCTTTCTGTTTGTTGAATTTTTTTTTTGAGCTCCCTAAATTGCCTTTCTGTACTTTCTTGTATATTCCTGAGTATTTTTAGGACTTCAATTAACTCCATGGTTTCTAAGCTATTGAAATTTTTTTCTATAGATTTTTCCTCATTTATCTGAGCTATATCTCTGTCTTTTGTATCCATGATATTCGATTTGTTTTTCCTAATGGAATTTGAGAGTGGTATTGTTAATAACACTTTGTTTGATGTATGTGTATTTCACATGCTCCTGGGATTGTTTTTTCTGTCTCTAGTTGTTGAAATTTCAGGAAGAGGAATTGGTATCACCCCTCATGGGGCCATTTCTCTGACATCAACTCTCAATATTCTCTGTATTTTTTTCTTAATGTTGAGTTTTATGAGTTCTTTGCTTATTTTGAATACAAAACCTTTATCAGTTATGTATTTTTACCAGTTGGTGTCTCATCTTCTTATTCTTTTAACAGTGTCCTCTGCTGAGCAAAATTTCTAATTTTAATAAAGTTAAATTTAACAACTTCATTTTTTATGAATCATGTTTTTGGTATTGTCTGGTAGATATCAAGATAATGAAAGCCTCATGGGATAGATTGGAAAGTATTATTTCTTTTCAATTCTCTGGAATTTGTATAGAGTTGGTATTTTTTCGCCATAGATGTCTGAGAGAATTCACAAGTGAAACTATTTGGGCCCATTGTTATTTGTTATTGTTTATTTATTTATTTATTTATTTTGGTGCAAAGATTTTTAACTACAATTTTGATTTATTTTATAGAAAGGGATATTCAATTTATTGAGTGAGTTTTGGTAATTGTGTGCATCAAGGAATTTGTCTCTTTAAGCAAGTTGGTGAATTTGTTGGCATAAAGATGTGAAAATAGTCCTTTATCACTGTGAAGTGTGGCACCTGTCTCATTCTTTCCCCTCCAGTACTCAGTTGAGTCACCTCTGGCTACATTGTGTTCTTGCCTCTCAGCTCCATCTCCTCAACTCGGAAAGTGTGCCCTGCTCTGTCTGGGTTCTTCTTCATTGCACTGCAGCTGGGGAACTCTCTCAACACAAGCATAAGGCTCACTTCTCTTTTAAAGATTTTTTACAGAGATGTCAGAGAAATAGCAACATGAGGGGTGCTCCTGATATCTCCCCTTGAAATTTCAACAAACTCAGCAACTATAGACAGAGAAAAAAAATCTCAGGAGCACCTGAAATATACACACACCAGACAAAGGTATGATTGGGCAAAAAAATAGTTGAATATATAATGCACTGTGAAGGAAATAAGATGGAGAATGAGGTTTTTTGCTCTCCTCACTGATCTGTGGAAGAAATGCTTTTGTTTGAAGCTGAGCAAAGTTGAGGGTCAGAGGCAGAGGGAGAAGGCTGGGTTATGGTAGATGATCAAGCAGAAGAAAGACCACGCTATCTCTGCCTAAGATCATGGACGTGGGGCAAGCAAGGGCGGCAGGCTCTGATAAAAGTTTCTGGTACAGGGTGCCTTTGGGAGCCAGCACTGGCACCAGATGCTTTGTGCACTCCTGGCTCTGCGATTCCAGGCAGTGTGTGCAAGTGGCTCCACCTGGCACCACTGGTGTGGGCGTGTGCATGCAGGCTGGAAGGCTTAGCTGGAGATTATCAGTGATAGACATTTGCATGGGCTGTTGCCAGAGTCTTTGTGCATTCCGAGCTCCACCACCATTATGGGAAGTGCAGAAATGTTGGGATCCCTGGGGCTGAGACTGTCTAGGTGGGGTGCCTCCACAGGCCTGCATTCCTGGCTCTGACAGAGATCACAGGTGCTGTTCGCCTAAGTGAGCACGTGCAAGCTTCCATGTGCATGCCTTAAGGTGTGGGGGCTGGGTGCACACGTGGCTTGCTCTGGGCTACTAAACAGTGCACAAGAGAGAAGCCTGTGGAGATTAGACCCACGGAGCACTGAGGCATACTAGACATGCCCAGGGTCCTTTAGAAAGACACTTGATCTGTAATTGGCTCCCAGCCCGCAGCATGCTGAGATGTGCTAGACCTGTCTGGCAGCCCTTAGAAAGGTACTAGATCATCAATCGGCTCCCAGCCCTTCCTGCTCTCATTGGCAGCTCTTGTTGGCACAGCCTTACCCAGAACTGTGCTTTGAGTGGTGCTGGAGAAAAGACCTGGCTGCTCTTAGAGCCTCTTGCTCTGCAACCAGTGGCTATGGAGAAACTCACAGCTAAGTCCCCAGGCTGCTAGCTCAGGTGGGAGAGATGTGGGGAGAGGCATCTGGAAAACTAAGTCTTCCATTGTCAGAGCTTCCAAGCAATACAACAGCAAACCTCTCTCCAAGAACTTCATAGGAGCAAAAAACCATAGTACAGCACCACCTGCCAAAAAAAAAAAAAAAAGGAAGAAACTACCTCTCAAAACCTGGAAAAAATTACATTTTTATAACATTGTTTTCTTTTTTCCCCATTTTGATCATTTTATCTTCTTTCCTTTTTATTCTTTCCTTTTCTTTTTGAACATCATTATCCATAGTTGTTACATTTTTCATTCTTGTTTTTTTATGAGGGCTTTATTTCAAAAACCTTACTTTTTTTTCTTTTTCCACATTCAATCATTCATTTATTAACAAATTATTATATTTTTCCCTGGTCGGTTGGCTCAGTGGTAGAGCGTCGGCCTAGCGTGCGGAGGACCTGGGTTCGATTCCCGGCCAGGGCACACAGGAGAAGTGCTCATTTGCTTCTCCACTCCTCCGCTGCGCTTTCCTCTCTGTCTCTCCCTTCCCCTCCCGCAGCCGAGGCTCCATTGGAGCAAAGATGGCCCGGGCGCTGGGGATGGCTCTGTGGCCTCTGCCTCAGGCGCTAGAGTGGCTCTGGTCGCAACATGGCGACGCCCAGGATGGGCAGAGCATCGCCCCCTGGTGGGCAGAGCATCGCCCCTGGTGGGCGTGCCGGGTGGATCCCAGTCGGGCGCATGCGGGAGTCTGTCTGACTGTCTCTCCCTGTTTCCAGCTTCAGAAAAATGAAGAAAAAAAACCAAAAACAAACAAACAAATTATTATATTTTAAATTCATGTTTTTCTTTTTGGCATTTTGCATGTTTTTTATTTAATTTTTTATCTCTTCTGTAATCTTTCCTCAGTTCCTGCTCCTTATTCTCTGTAGTTTTTTCCCATTTATCATTATAAAATTGTCATTTTTTTCACTGTATCAATTTTTATTTTATTATTTTAATTATCTCTTATTAGTGTTATTAACAATACCACTCTCAAATGCCATTAAGGAAAAATAAATCAAATATCATGAATACAAAAGACAGATGTAGCTCAGATAGATAATGAAAAATCTCTAGAAAAATATTCTAATGGTTTGGAAACCTTGGAGTTAAATGACAGAATTAAAAATTGAAGTCCTAAAAATACTCAGGGAAATACAAGAAAACACGGAAAGGCAATTTAGGATGCTCAAAAAACAACTTAATGAACAAAAATAATACTTCACCAAAGAAATTGAAACTATAAAAAGGAACCAAACAGAGATGAAAAACAATACATGAACTGAAAAACAAGGTAACAAGCTTAGGTAATAGAACAGGCCAGATAGAGGAGCAAATTAGTGACATAGAAGACAGACAATGAGAGATACTACAGAGTGATGAGGAGAGAGACTCACAAATTTAAAAAGTGAGAAAGTCCTACAGGAATTGTCTGACTTCATAAAAAAAAGCAACATAAAAATAATGGGTATATCAGAAGGAGAAGAGAGATGAAACAGAATGGAGAACATATTCAAACAAATAATAGGCGAGAACTTTCCAAGCCTGTGGAAAGAATTAGAACCTCAAATTCATGAAGCAAACAGAACACCGAGTTATCTTAACCAAAACAGACACATTTCAAGGCACATCATAATGAAATTATCACAAACCAATGAAAAGAAAAAATTCTCAAGGAAGCCAGAGAAAAGAAGAATACAACATATAAAGGAAGGCCCATTAAATTATCATCAGATTTCTTAGCAGATTCTCTACAAGCCAGAAGAAAGTGGACCTCAATATTTAAAGTACTGAAAGAGAGGGACTTCCAGCCAAGAATACTATACTCATCAAAGCTATCCTTCAAATACAAAGGAGAAATAAAAACATTCACAGATATCAAAAAGATGAGGGAATTTTTTTGAAAACCCCCACTTCAGGAAATACTAAAGGGGATTATTCAATCAGATACAAAGAAAAAAACAAAACAAAATCACAAGTAAAAGCTCCAACAACATCACAATAAAAACAAGATTAATCTATGATAATAAAAACAAAAAAGGGAAAAGGATAAAGATTAACAGTAGCAAAGGAGGATGGAGTGCAAAAGCACTCATGAAATAATGTACTACAATGAATATAATATCTATCCTTTTTATTATTTAATGGTAACCACTCCTGAAAAAAACACTACAGAAACACATGGCTTATAAAAAAGAAGAAACAGAGAAAAGAAGTATGGAATACAACCAAACAAAACCAAATGACAGAAAAATAAAAGAGAAGAACCAAATAACAGAGCTACCAGAAAGCAGTATGTAAAATGGCAATAGGAAACCTTCAAGTGTCAATAATTACATTAAATGTAAATGAATTGAACTCACCAATAAAAAGACACAGAGTAGCAGAGTAGATAAAAAAAGAAAATCCAACTGTATGCTGCTTTCAAGAAACACATCTAAGCTACTAGGATAAAAAAATTCAAAGTGAAAGGTTGGAAAATGATTCTCCAAGCAAATAACATCCAAAGAAAAGCAGGTGTAGCCATACTCATATCTAACAATGCTGACTCCAAGACAGCAAAGGTAATCAGAAACAAAGATGGTCATTTCATAATGATAAAAAAAACATTGAATCAAGAAGACATAACACTTTCTAATGTATATGCACCAAACCAAGAAGCACCAAAGTATATAAGACATCTACTAAGTGATCTAATAATAAAACCCGACAAAAATACAATAATTGGAGACCTCAATATGCCACTGATGGCACTAGATCATTCATCCAAACAGAAAATCAATAAAGAAATATAAGCCTTAAATGAAACACTAGAACAATTGGATAGGATAGACAGCTACAGGACATTTCATCCCCAAATGCCAGAGTATACATTTTTCTCCAGTGTACATGGAACATTCTCAAGAATTGACCATATATTGGGCCACAAAACTAACATCAACAAATTTAGAAAGATTAAAATTATACCAAGCATATTCTCTGACCACAAAACTTTGAAACTAGAATTCAACTGCAAAAAAGAAGTAAACAAACCCACAAAAATGTGGAAATTAAACAACATACTTCTAAAAAATGAGTGGGTCAAAAAAAATAAAAGCAGAGATCAAAAGATATATACAGACAAACAAAAATGATAATACGATATATCAGAATATCTGGGTTGCAGCAAAAGCAGTAATAAGAGGGAAGTTAATATTACTACAGGCTTATATGAATAAACAAGAAAGAGCCTAAGTAGACAACTTAACATCACACCTTAAGGAACTAGAAAAAGAAGAACAAAGGCAACCCAAAACTAACAGAAGAAAGGAAATAATAAAAATCAGAGCAGAAATAAATGAAATAGAGGAGAGAAAAACTATAGCAAAAATCAATAAAACAAGGATTTGGTTCTTTGAAAAGATCAACAAAATTGACAAACCCTTGGCAGGACTCACTAAGAAAAAAAGAGAAAGGACTCATATAAACAAAATCCAAAATGAAAGAGAAGAAATCACCAGATATCATAGATATACAAAAAATTATTGTAGAATACAATGAAAAACTATATGCTACCAAATTTAACAATCTAGAAGAAATGGATAAATTCCTAGAACAATACAATCTTCCTAGACTGAGTCATGAAGGAGCAGAAAACCTAAACAGACCCATTAGCAGGGAGGAAATAGAAATAACTATCAAAAACCTTCCCAAAGATAAAAGGCCAGGGCCAGACAGCTATACTAGTGAATTCTATCAAACATTTAGAGAGGATTTGGTTCCTATTCTACTCAGTCTTTCAAAATATCGAAGAAGAAGCAATACTTCCAAACATATTTTATGAGGCCAACATAACCTTCATACCAAAACCAGGCAAGGACAACACAATAAAAGAAAACTACAGACCAATATCTCTAATGAATACAGGTGCTAAAATTCTAAACAAAATACTAGCAAATCAAATACAACAACACATTAAAAAAATAATTCATCATGATCAAGTGGGATTCATCCCAGATTCATAAGGATGGTTCAACATACATAAAACACTTAACGTAATACAGCATATCAACAAAACAAAGAACAAAAACCGTATGATCCTATCAATAGATGCAGAAAAGGCATTCAATAAAATACAACATCATTTTATGTTTAAGACACTTAAAAAATGGATATAGAAGGAAAATATCTCAACATAATAAAGTCCATTTATGACAAACCATCAGCTAACATCATATTAAATGGCAAAAAACGGAAAACTTTTTCTCTAAAATCAGGAACAAGACAAGGCTTTCCATTCTCTCCACTCTTATTCAATGCAGTGCTGGAAATTCTAGCCAGAGTAATCAGACAAGAGAAAGAAATAAAAGGCATTCCTATTGGAAAAGAAAAAGTAAAGGTTTCACTTTTGGCAGATGATAATGATCCTGTACAACAAAAATCTCAAAGACTCCATAGAAAGACTATTAGAAACAATAAACGAATACAGTAAGGTCTCAGAATCCAAAATTAGTATACAGAAGTCTATTGCCTTCGTATATGCCAACAATGAAACTTCAGAAAATGAACTAAAGATAAATAACCCTTTCTACAGTTGCAACAGAAATAATAAAATACCTAGGAATAAACATAACAAAGAATGTAAAGGAGCTATATAATAAAATCTACAAAGCATTGTTAAGGGAAATTGAAAAAGATACAATGAAATGGAAAAATATTCCTTGTTCTTGGATAGGAAGAATAAATGTAGTTAAAATGACCATTTTACTCAAAGTGATATACAAACTTAATGCAATTCCCATCAAAATTTCAATGTCATTTTTTAAAGAAATAGAACAAGATATCACTAGGTTTATATGGAAGTATGAAAAACTCCAAATAGCCAAAGTTTAATCCTAAGGAAAAAGAACTAAGCGGGGGCATTACAGTACCTGACTTCAAATTATATTATAGAGCTACATTAATCAAAACAGCATAATATTGGCAGACAACAGACACAGACCAATGGAACAGAATAGAGAGCCCAGAAATAAAATCACATATATATATGGTCAAATTATCTTTGATAAAGGAGCCAAAAACAAACAATGGAGAAAAGAAAGCCTCTTCAACAAATGGTGCTGGGAAAACTGGAGAGCCACATGCAAAAGAATGAAACTTGACTATAGTTTGTCACTTTGTACCAAAATTAATTCAAAATGGATCAAAGACCTAAATATAAGATCTGAAACAATAAAGTACATAGAAGAAAACAAAAGTACTAAACTCATGGACCTTGGTTATAAAGAGCACTTTATGAATTTGACTCCAAAGGCAAGGGAAATGAAGGCAAAGATAAATGAATGGGACCTCATCAGACTAAGAAGCTTTTGCACAGCAAGAGAAACTGACAACAAAACAAACAGACAGCCAACTAAATGGGAGATGATATTTTCAAACAACAGCTCAGATAAGGGCCTAATGTCCAAAATATACATAGAACTCATAAAACTCAACAACAAACAAACAAATAAACAATCCAATAAAAAAATGGGAAGAAGACATGAACAGACACTTTTCCCAGGAAGAAATACAAATGGTCAACAGATATATGAAAAGATGCTCATCTTCACTAGCTAGTAGAGAAATGCAAATCAAAACTACAATGAGATACCTCCTCACACCTGTTATATTGGCTATTATTAACAAGACAGGTAATAACAAGTGTTGGAGAGGCTCTGGAGAAAAAGGAACCCTCATTCACTGTTGGTGGGAATGTAAAGTAGTACAACCATTATGGAAGAAAGTATGGTGGTTCCTCAAAAAATTAAGAATAGAACTATTATATGACCCAGCAATCCCTCTACTGGATATAAACCCCCAAAACTCAAAAACATTGATACATAAAGACACATGCAGCCCCATGTTCATTGCAGCATTGTTCACAGTGGCCTAGACATGGATAAAACCAAAAAGCCGTTCAATAGATGATTGGATAAAGAAGATGTGGTACATAAATACTATGGAATACTACTCAGCCATAAGAAATGATGACATAGGATCATTTATGACAACATGGATGGATCTTAATAATATTATACTGAGTGAAATAAGTAAGTCCGAAAAAACTAAGAACTGTATGAATGCATACATAGGTGGGACACAAAATTGAGACTCATGGACATGGATAAGAGTGCAGTGGTTACCAAGGGGAGGGGAAGGGAGGAGAAAAAAAGGGTGAGGAGAGGGGAGGGGCATAAAGAAAACCAAATAGAAGGAGAAGGAGGACAATTTGACTTTGGGTGATGGGTATGCAACATAATCAAATGTCAAAATGATCTGGAGATGTTTTCTCTGAATCTATGTACTCTTAATTGATCAATGTCACCCCGTTAAAATTAATTGTCTAAATAATATTAAAATAAAAAAAAATTAGTATTATTTTTTGTTTTAATAGCTTTTATTTTTAATTGGTTATTTTAGAGTGACTAGAAGAAAGAGAGAGAGAGAGAGAAAGAGAGAGAGAGAGAGAGAGAGAGAGAGAGGATGCTTATTGGTTGCTTCTAGTAGTTGCCCTGACCAGAGATCCAACCCACAACCTGGGTGTTTTTGAATGATGCTCTAACTGATTGAGCTAACTGACCAGGGCAGGCTCACCTCTTTATTCTTCTACTTTGGGGATCACTGTATTTATTCCTTGGAAACTGTTTTTTCTTTACTTTTTCCTTCCTTCCTTCCTTCCTTCCTTCCTTCCTTCCTTCCTTCCTTCCTTCCTTCCTTCCTTCCTTCCTTCCTTTTCTTTCTTTCTTTTTTGGTTGTTTGAGGTAGGAGGATAAATTTGGTCTTGTTACTCCATCTTGGCCAGAAGCAGAAATCTCACTTGGTTTTTCAAACCTTAAACAAAGTAGTTCCCACTTTAACACCATGTTCTTACTTATATTTCCCAAATAAACGTGGCATTTTCAAGTGTCTCTGCCAAAAGTTTTTATAAGCTAGTGTTTTTCAGGCTCACCCAGGAAGTCAGTAGAAATGCATATTCCTATGTCCTACCCCAAGAAATTCTGAAGTTCTGGGGTGCACTCAGTGATGTGTCCCTGAATATTCTGATAGGGATCACATTTTCAGCGACACTGGAACAATTTCTCATACTATTTTCTCTGACTAGAATTCTTGTCTTACTTTTCAAGTCAGTTTAATTGTCTACAGGAAAATCTTCACCAGACCCCTCCTTGCTGTTAGGCACTTGCTCCTTTGGGTTCACATACCACTTTTAAATAAATGTATTTTTATTTGTATACTTACTACAGTGCACAATAATTATTTGTGTTTTTATCTCCATCACTAGATTATGAACTCTATATGTTCTAAAATAGTGCCAAGCACAAGCTGAAGCTTGGCAAACTAATTTTTTATAATATGTACACAAAATATTGAACAAAGACAAAGATGTCAAAGTTTCAAGTTCAAAACCCAAGATCTATTTCTTAATAATGTTCATACAGTTCACAATACACCAGAATGGCCTTGGATATTTGTTAAAACAGATTTCTGACCCGATGTGAACCTTTTCAACTGGCCTCTAGGGCTAATGTTGAGACTTAGTTGGTATAAAACAATCCTTCCAAAATCTGGCCAATAATCAGAATCATATGTGGGGCTTTCAGCAACACACATTCTGGGTTCATATCTTCAAAGATTCTTTGTGACCAACTCAATGTGTGCTTGAGACCAGGACTCCATAAGATTTTTTGTCTTTTTTCTTCTTTTCCAAGTGAGAGGAGGGGAGATAGAGAGACAGACTCCTGCATGCATCCCCACAGGGACCCACCTGGAAACGCCAATCTAGGGCCATGCTGGAAACGGGGCTATTTTTAGATCCTGAGATGGAGGCTCCACAGAGTCATCCTGAGTGCCTGGGCCCATGCACTGGAACCAATTGAGCCATGGCTGCAGTGGGGAAAGAGAGAGGGAGAGAGAGGGAGAGAGAGGGAGAGAGGGAGAGAGGGAGAGAGGGAGAGAGAGAGAGAGAGAGAGAGAGAGAGAGAAGGGGTGGAATGTCTGCTTCTCTTGTGTGTCCTGAGCAGAAATTGAACTTGAAATATCCACATGTCTTGAAGTTCTACTACTAAGCCAACTGGCCAGGACCAGGACTCTGTAATATTAAGCCTCTCCCACCCCCACTGTGACTCTTATAATTAATCAGACAAATTTGAGGACTAGTGGTTTATAGCTATTCTTTCTTTTTTTTAAATCTTATTTTTATTAATTTTAATGCAGTGACATTGATAAATCAGGGTACATATGTTCCGAGAAAACATCTCCAGATTATTTTGACCTTTGATTATGCTGCATACCCCTCACTCAAAGTCAAATCGTCCTCCGTCACCTTCTATCTGGTTTTCTTTGTGCCCCTACCCTCCCCCCCCTCCTACCTCGCCCACTCCCTGTTACCATCACATTCTTGTCCATGTCTCTGAGTCTCATTTTTATGTCCCATCTATGCATGGGTTCATATAGTTCTTAGTTTTTTCTAATTTACTTATTTCACTCTGTATAATGTTATCAAGATCCATCTATGTTATTGTAAATAATCCTATGTCATCATTTCTTATGGCTGAGTAGTATTCCATAGTATATATATACCAAAGCCTTTTAATCCACTTGTCCTCTGACGGACACTTGGGCTGTTTCCAGATCTTCGATATTGTGAACAATGCTGCTATAAACATGGGGGTGCATTTCTCCTTCTGGAACCGTTCTATGGTGTTCTTGGGGTATATTCCTAAAAGTGGGATGGCTGGGTCAAAAGGCAGTTCGATTTTTAATTTTTTGAGGAATCTCCATATTGTTTTCCACAGAGGCTGCACCAGTCTGCATTCCCACCAGCAGTGTAGGAGGGTTCCCTTTTCTCCACATCCTCGCCAGCACTTATTCTGTGTTATTTTGTTGATGAGTGCCATTCTGACCGGTGTGAGATGATATCTCATTGTGGTTTTTTTTTTTTTTTTTTAATATTAATATTTTTTAATTAAATTTAATGCAGTGACATTGATAAATCAGGGTACATATGTTGAGAGAAAATATCTCTAGATTATTTTGACATTTGATTGTGCTGTATACCCCTCCCGCAAAGTTAAACTGTCTTCTGTCACCTTCTATCTGGTTTTCTTTGTGCCCCTCCCCTCCCCTAACCCCTCTCTCCTTCTTCACCCCCTCCCCCCCTCCCCCAACCCCCCCCCGCCCCGGTTGCCATCACATTCTTGTTCATGTCTCTGAGTCTCATTTTTATGTCCCTTCTATGTATGGATTCATCTCAGTTTTTTTTCTGATTTACTTATTTCACTCCGTATAATGTTATCAAGGTCCATCCATGCTATTGTAAATGATCCGATGTCATCATTTCTTATGGCTGAGTAGTATTCCATAGTATATATGTACCAAAGTTTTTTAATCCACTCGTCCTCTGACGGACACTTGGGCTGTTTCCAGATCTTCGCTATTGTGAACAATGCTGCCACAAACATGCGGGTGCATTTCTCCTTTTTGAGCCGTTCTATGGTGTCCTTGGGGTATATTCCTAAAAGTGGGATAGCTGGGTCAAAAGGCGGTTCGATTTTCAGTTTTTTGAGGAATCTCCATACTGTTTTCCACAGTGGCTGCACCAGTCTGCATTCCCACCAGCAGTGCAGGAGGGTCCCCTTTTCTCCACATCCTCGCCAGCACTTATTCTGTGTTGTTTTGTTGATAAGCGCCATTCTGACTGGTGTAAGGTGATATCTCATTGTGGTTTTAATTTGCATTTCTCTAATGATTAGTGATGTTGAGCATTTTTTCATATGCCTATTGGCCATCTGTATTCCTCTTTGGAGAAGTGTCTATTCATCTCTTTTGCCCATTTTTGGATTGGGTTGTTTGTCTTCCTGGTGTTGAGTTTTACAAGTTCTTTATAAATTTTGGTTATTACCCCCTTATCAGACGTATTGTCAAATATGTTCTCCCATTGTGTAGTTTGTCTTTTTATTCTGTTCTTGTTGTCTTTAGCTGTGCAAAAGCTTTTTAGTTTGATATAGTCCCATTTGTTTATCCTGTCTTTTATTTCACTTCCCCGTGGAGATAAATCAGCAAATATATTGCTCCGAGAGATGTCAGAGAGCTTACTGCCTATGTTTTCTTCTAAGATGCTTATGGTTTCACGGCCTACATTCAAGTCTTTTATCCATTTTGAGTTTATTTTTGTGAGTGGTGTAAGCTGGTGATCTAGTTTCATTTTTTTGCAGGTAGCTGTCCAATTTTCCCAACACCATTTGTTAAAGAGGCTGTCTTTACTCCATTGTATTTCCTTACCTCCTTTGTCAAATATCAGTTGTCCATAGAACTGTGGGTTTATTTCTGGGTTCTCTGTTCTATTCCATTGATCTATATGTCTGTTCTTATGCCAGTACCAGGCTGTTTTGAGTACAATGGCATTGTAGTATAACTTGATATCAGGAAGTGTGATACCTCCCACTTTATTCTTCTTTTTTAAGATTGCTGAGGCTATTCGTGTCCTTTTTTGGTTCCATATAAATTTTTGGAATATGTGTTCTATATCTTTGAAGTATGTCATTGGTATTTTAATTGGTATTGCATTGAATTTATAAATTGCTTTGGGTAATATAGACATTTTAATGATGTTTATTCTTCCTAACCATGAGCACGGTATATGCTTCCACTTGTTTGTATCTTCCTTGATTTCTTTTATCAATGTTTTGTAATTTTCCGAGTACAAGTCTTTAGTCTCCTTGGTTAAGTTTACTCCTAGGTACTTTATTTTTTTGGTTGTAATTGTGAAGGGGATTGTTTCCTTAATTTCTCTTTCTGACTGTTCATTGTTGGTGTATAAAAATGCTTCTGATTTCTGAGTATTGATTTTATATCCTGCCACTTTGCTGAATTTATTTATCAGGTCCAGTAGTTTTTTGACTGAGACTTTAGGGTTTTCTATATACAATATCATATCATCTGCAAATAATGATAGTTTTACTTCTTCTTTTCCAACTTGAATACCTTTTATTTCTTCTTCTTGTCTGATTGCTGTGGCTAGGACTTCCAGGACTATGTTAAATAAGAGTGGTGAAAGGGGGCACCCCTGCCTTGTTCCTGATCTTAAGGGGATTGCTTTTAATTTTTGCCCATTGAGTATGATGTTGGCTGTGGGTTTGTCATAGATGGCCTTTATCATGTTGAGGTATGTTCCCTGTATTCCCACTTTGCTGAGAGTTTTGATCATGAATGGGTGCTGGATTTTATCAAATGCTTTTTCTGCATCTATTGAAATTATCATATGGTTTTTCTCCTTCTTTTTGTTTATGTGATGAATCACATTGATTGATTTACGAATATTGTACCAGCCTTGCCTCCCCAGAATAAATCCCACTTGATCATGGTGTATGATTTTTTCCATATATTGTTGGATCCAGTTTGCTAATATTTTGTTGAGGATTTTAGCATCTATATTTATCAGAGATATTGGCCTATAATTTTCTTTCTTTGTGTGGTCTTTGCCTGGTTTTGGAATCAGAATTATGCTCGCCTCATAAAAGGAGTTTGGAAGTCTTCCTTCCTCTTGAATTTTTTGAAATAGTTTGAGAAGGATAGGAGTTAGTTCTTCTTTGAATATTTGGTAGAATTCCGTTGTGAAGCCATCGGGCCCCGGACTTTTCTTTGTTGGGAGTTTTTTGATAACTGTTTCGATCTCCTTTGGTGTAATTGGTCTGTTTAAGTTTTCTGATTCTTCCAGATTGATTTTTGGAAGATTGTACGTTTCAAGGAATTTGTCCATTTCATCTAGGTTGTCTAGTTTTTTGGCATACAGTTCTTCATAGTATTTTCTTACAATATTTTGTATTTCTGTTGTGTCAGTTGTTATTTCTCCTCTCTCATTTCTAATTTTATTTATTTGAGTCCTCTCTCTCTTTTTCTTGGTGAGTCTACTTAAAGGTGCATCAATCTTGTTTACCTTTTCAAAGAACCAGCTCCTAGTTTCATTGATCTTCTGTATTGTTTCTTTAGCCTCTATGTCATTTATTTCTGCTCTGATCTTTATTATTTCCTTCCTTCTACTACATTTGGGCTTTACTTGCTGTTCTTTTTCTAATTCTTTTAGATGCAGGGTTAAGTTGTTTATTTGAGCTTTTTCTAGCTTCTGAAAGTGTGCCTGTAGTGCTATGAACTTCCCTCTCAGCACTGCTTTTGCTGTGTCCCATAAATTTTGAGTTGTTGTATGCTCATTGTCATTCGTTTCTAGGAATTTCTTTATTTCTTCTTTGATCTCATTCTTAATCCATTCATTATTTAACACCTGCTATTTAGTTTCCATGTGTTTGAGAATTTTTGAGCTTTTCTGCTGTGATTCATTTCTAGTTTCATGCCGTTGTGATCGGAGAAAGTGCTTGATATGATTTCAGTCTTCTTAAATTTGTTGAGAGCACTTTTGTGCCCTAACATGTGGTCTATCCTAGAGAATGTACCATGAGCACTTGAAAAGAATGTATATTCTGCTGCTTTAGGGTGAAAGGTTCTGAAGATATCTATTAAATCGAGTTGATCTAGTGTTTCCAATAAGTCTGCTGTTTCTTTGTTAATTTTCTTTCTTGAGGATCTATCTAGTGATGTTAGTGGGGTATTGAAATCCCCTACTATTATAGTATTGCTGTTGATCTCGCCCTTTAAATCCATCAAAGTCTGTTTTATATATTTGGGTGCTCCTATATTAGGTGCATAGATATTTATAATAGTTATATCTTCCTGTTGGATTACTCCCTTTATCATTATGTAGTGGCCTTCTTTATCTCTTACTATATCCTTTGTTTTAAAGTCCAATTTGTCTGATATAAGTATTGCTACCCCAGCTTTTTTTTCATTTCCGTTTGCATGAAACATTTTTTTCCATCCTTTTACCTTCAATCTGTGTGTGTCTTTTGTTCTAAGGTGTGTCTCTTGTAGACAACATATGTATGGGTCCTGTTTTCTTATCCATGCAGCTACCCTATGTCTTTTGATTGGATCATTTAATCCATTTACATTTAAGGTTATTATTGATATGTAGTTGTTTATTGCCATTTTCTTCTTTAAAGGTATATTCCTTTTTCTTTTTTTTTTTCTGTATTCTTTTCCCACTTTATCTGTTTACACCAGGCCCCTTAATATTTCCTGCAGCATTGGTTTGGTTGTAATGAATTCCTTGAGTTGTTTTTTGTCTGGGAAGCTTTTTATTTCTCCTTCAATTTTAAACGATAGCCTTGCTGGATAAAGTAGTCTTGGTTGTAGGTTCTTGTTCTGCATTACTTTGAATATTTCTTGCCATTCCCTTCTGGCCTCAAGTGTTTTTGTTGAGAAGTCAGATGTCATCCTTATGGGGGCTCCTTTGTAGGTGATAACTTTTTTTTCTCTTGCAGCTTTTAATATTTTCTCTTTATCGCTTAGCTTTGGTATTTTAATTATGATGTGTCTTGGTGTAGGTTTCTTTGGGTTTCTCTTTAATGGAGTCCTCTGTGCTTCTTGGATTTGTGAGAGTTTCTCTTGCATTAATTTAGGGAAGTTTTCAGCTATGATATGATTGAACAAAGTCTCTATCCCTTGTTCTTTTTCTTCTTCTTCAGGAACCCCTATGATGCGGATGTTATTTCTCTTCATGTTGTCACAGAGCTCTCTAAGAGTTTCCTCTGACTTTTTGAGTCTTTTTTCTCTTTTCTTCTCTGCTTTCATGCCTTCATTCCAGTTGTCTTCTAACTCGCTGATTCGATCCTCTGCTCTATCTATCCTGTTTTTAATTCCTTCCATTGTGGTCTTTATTTCTGATATTGTATTTGTCGTCTCCAACTGATTCTTTTTTATACTTGCTATTTCTTTATTTAGGTTTTCAAACTCCCCCTCCATTGTTGTTCTAAGATCCCTAAGCATCCTTACAATCATTATTTTGAACTCCGCATCTGGAAGTTTGATTATTTCCATATCACTCAGTTCATCTCTCGAAAGTGTCTCTTGTGGTTTCATTTGGATTGCACTCCTTTGTTTTCTCATCTTCTTCTTTTTTTTTTTTTATTTGTAGAGTTGATTGAGTCTAGGCTTGGTGTTGTCTGCCTCCAGTTTTCAGTTGTGTTATTTTTAGGTCTTCGTGGGTTGGTATCAGCTATTATTTGTAATCCACTTTTGGATTTGGGCAGTTTTGAAGTCTTGATTTGTTTGTTTTCTTAACAGGTTATAGTCTTGTTAACTGATCTCAGCAGGGGGCTTCCTTGAAACTGTATCCAGGAATGCTGTGGGTGTAACCTGAGATGCTGAAGGTCTCTTCCTCCAACTAATCTCACTGGGGGCAGGGTTTTTTCTCTCAGCTTCAGTAGGGGGAGGTGTATCTCAGATCTCCATGGAGACCTGAGTTACTGCCCCTCTTCCCCACTTCTTGTTTTCAGCTGTGTCTTGTTGTGCTGATTGGAGATGGATAGATGTCCGGAGATCTCTGATCCGGAAGCACTTCAGCTCTGTTTTGTGAAAGGTTCAGTCCCTCCCCCAGCTATGGCCGCCTCCAGCACGAATGAGTCAGCTTTTTTATTTTGTTTCTTGCATACCTTAGCCCCTCACAGTCTGTCCCTCTCCCTGTCTTTTCCACTTGGGAGATAAGTTGGTCTTTTCAACCCACCTTGCTCCCTGGTCGCCAGGTAAGTGGCTGTGGGCAGTAGTTTCTGCTCTTTTTCCTCTGTGAAATCCTCTCTGGGCTCTCAGCCTCACCCCCCTCCTTCCCTTCCTGTAAGCAGAGGAGATTCAGGCACTCCTTACCAGGATTATTGTGGCTTCCTCTTTGCTCCTTGGTTTTTGAGAGCTGTTCTTGCAGTTCAGTGTTGGTTTTTCATGCTGATTTTTTCTAAATTGATTTGTATTCCAGTTTGGTGTTGAGAGCTGGGTGTCTGTGCATCCGCCTACTCCGCTGCCATCTTCTCTCCTCTGTTTTGATTCTCATTGTGGTTTTAATTTGCATTTCTCTAATGATTAGTGACGTTGAGCATTTTTTCATATGCCTATTGGCCATCTGTATTCCTCTTTGGAGAAGTGTCTATTCATTTCTTTTGCCCATTTTTTAATTGGATTGTTTGTCTTTCTAGTGTTGAGATTTACAAGTTCTTTATAAATTTTGGTTATTAACCTCTTATCAAATATGTTCTTCCATTGTGTAGTTTGTCTTTTTATTCTGTTCTTATTGTCTTTGGCTGTGCAAAAGCTTTTTAGTTTGATATAGTCCCATTTGTTTATCCTGTCTTTTATTTCCCTTGCCCGTGGATATAAATCAGCAAATATATCGCTGTGAGAGATGTCGGAGAGCTTACTGCCTATGTTTTCTTCTAAGATGCTTATGGTTTCACGCCTTACATTTAAGTCTTATCCATTTTGAGTTTATTTTTGTAAATGGTGTAAGTCGGTGGTCTAGTTTCATTTTTTTTCAGGTTGCTGTCCAATTTTCCCAACACCATTTGTTGAAGAGGCTGTCTTTACTCCATTGTATGCCCTTGCCTCCTTTGTCAAATATCAGTTGTCCATAGAACTGTGGGTTTATTTCTGGGTTCTCCGTTCTGTTCCATTGATCTATGTTCCTGTTCTTATGCCAGTACCAGGCTGTTTTGAGTACAATGGCATTGTAATATAGCTTGATATCAGGAAGTGTGATACGTCCCCCTTCATTCTTCTTTTTTAAGATTGCTGAGGCTATTCGTGTTATCTTTTGGTTCCATATAAATTTTTAGAATATGTGATCTATATCTTTAAAGTATGTCATTGGTATTTTAATTGGAATTGCATTGAATTTATAAATTGCTTTGGGTAATACAGACATTTTAATGATGTTTATTCTTCCTAACCATGAGCACAATATATGCTTCCACTTGTTTGTATATTCCTTGATTTCTTTTATGAATGTTTTATAATTTTCCGAGTACAAGTCTTTAATCTCCTTGGTTAAATGTACTCCTGAGGTACTTTATTTTTTTGGTTGTAATAGTGAAGGGGATTGTTTCCTTAATTTCTCTTTATGACTGTTCATTGATGGTGTATAAAAATGCCTCTGATTTCTGAGTATTAATTTTATATCCTGCCACTTTGCTGAAATCATTTATCAGGTCTAGTAGTTTTTTGACTGAGACTTTAGGGTTTTCTATATACAATATCATATCATCTGCAAATAATGATAGCTTTACTTCTTCTTTTCCAACTTGAATGCCTTTTATTTCTTCTTCTTGTCTGATTGCTGTGGCTAGGACTTCCAGGACTATGTTAAATAAGAGTGGTGAAAGGGGGCACCCCTGCCTTGTTCCTGATCTTAAGGGGATTGCTTTTAATTTTTGCCCATTGAGTATGATGTTGGCTGTGGGTTTGTCATAGATGGCCTTTATCATGTTGAGGTGTGTTCCCTGTATTCCCACTTTGTTGAGAGTTTTGATCATGAATGGGTGCTGGATTTTATCAAATGGTTTTTCTGCATTTATTGAAATTATCATGTGGTTTTTCTCCTTCGTTTTGTTTATGTGATGAATCACATTGATTGTGAATATTGTACCAGCCTTGCCTCCCCAGAATAAATCCCACTTGATCATGGTGTATGATTTTTTCTATATATTGTTGGATCCGGTTTGCTAATATTTTGTTGAGGATTTTAGCATCTATATTCATCAGGAATATTGGCCTATAATTTTCTTTCTTTGTGTTGTCTTTGCCTGGTTTTGGAATCAGAATTATGCTCGCCTCATAAAAGGAGGTTCGAAGTCTTTCTTTCTCTTGAGTTTTTTGAAATAGCTTGAGAAGGATAGGAGTTAGTTCTTCTTTGAATATTTGGTAGAATTCACTTGTGAAGCCATCTGGCCCAGGACTTTTCTTTGTTGGGAGTTTTTGATAACTGTTTTGATCTCATTTGGTATAATTGGTCTGTTTAGGTTTTCTGATTCTTCCAGATTGATTTTTGGATGATTGTATGTTTCAAGGAATTTGTCCATTTCATCTAGGTTGTCTAGTTTTTTAGCATACAGTTCTTCATAGTATTTTCTTACAATATTTTGTATTTCTGTTGTGTCAGTTGTTATTTCTAATTTTATTTATTTGAGTCCTCTCTCCCTTTTTCTTGGTGAGTCTAGTTAAAGGTTCATCAATATTGTTTACCTTTTCAAAGAACCAGCTCCTAGTTTCATTGATCCTCTGTATTGTTTCTTTTGCCTCTATGTCATTTATTTCTGCTCTGATCTTTATTATTTTCTTCCTTCTACTACACTTGGGCTTTACTTGCTGTTCTTTTTCTGGTTCTTTTAGATGCAGGGTTAAGTTGTTTATTTGAGCTTTCTTTAGCTTCTTAAAGTATGCTTGTAGTGCTATAAACTTCCCTCTCAGTACTGCTTTCGCTGTGTCTCATAAATTTTGAGTTGTTGTATGCTCATTATCATTCATTTCTAGGAATTTTTTATTTCTTTTTTATCTCATTCTTAATCCATTCATCATTTAAGAACCTGCTATTTAGTTTCCATGTGTTTGAGAATTTTTGAGCTTTTTTGTTGTGGTTGATTTCTAGTTTCATGCCATTGTGATCAGAGAAAGTGCTTGATATGTTTTCAATCTTCTTAAATTTGTTGAGAGCACTTTTGTGCCCTAACATGTGGTCTATCCTAGAGAATGTACCATGAGCACTTGAAAAGAATGCATATTCTGCTTCTTTAGGGTGAAACGTTCTGAAGATATCTGTTAAATCAAGTTGATCTAGTGTGTCCTTTAAGTCTGCTGTTTCTTTGTTAATTTTCTTTCTTCAGGATCTATCTAGTGATGTTAGTGGGGTATTAAAATCCCCTACTATTATAGTATTGATGTTGATCTTGCTCTTTATATCCATCAAAGTCTGCTTTTATATTTAGGTGCTCCTATATTAGGTGTGTAGATATTTATAATAGTTATATCTTCCTGTTGGATTGATCCCTTTATCATTATGTAGTGGCCTTCTTTATCTCTTACTATATTCTTTGTTTTAAAGTCCATTTTGTCTGATATAAGTATTGCTATCCCAGCTTTTTTTTTCATTTCCATTTGCATGAAATGTTTCTTTCCATCCTTTTACCTTCATCCTGTGTGCATCTTTTGTTTTAAGGTGTGTTTCTTGTAGACAGCATATGTATGGGTCCTGTTTACTTATCCATGCAGCTGCCCTATGTCTTTTGATTGGATCTTTAATACATTTACATTTAAGATTATTATTGATATGTAGTTGTTTTTTGCCATTTTATTCTTTAAAGCTGTATTCTTCTTTTGCTATATTCTTTTCCCACTTTGATCTGTTTACAACATGCCCCTTAACATTTCCTGCAGCATTGGTTTGGTTGTAATGAATTCCTTGAGTTGTTTTTTGTCTGAGAAACTCTTTATTTCTCCTTCAATTTTAAATGATAGCCTTGCCGGGAAAAGTAGTCTTGGTTGTAGGTTCTTGTTCTGCATTACTTTGAATATTTCTTGCCATTCCCTTCTGGCCTCAAGTGTTTATGTTGAGAAGTCTGATGTTATCCTTATGGGGGTTCCTTTGTAGGTGATAGCCTTTTTTTCTCTAGCAGCTTTTAATATTTTCTCTTTATCACTTAGCTTTGGTATTTTAATTATGATGTGTCTTGGTATAGGTTTCTTTGGGTTTCTCATTAATGGAGTTCTCTGTGCTTCTTGAACTTTTGAGAGTTTCTCCTGCATTAATTTAGGGAAGTTTTCATGTATGATATGATTGAACAAAGTCTCTATCCCTTGTTCTTTCTCTTCTTCTTCAGGAACCCCTATAATGCGGATGTTATTTCTCTTTTTGTTGTCACAGAGCTCTCTAAGAGTTTCCTCAGACTTTTTGAGTCTCTTTTCTTTTATTTCTCTGCTTTCATGCCTTCATTCCAGTTGTCCTCCAACTCACTGATTCGATCCTCAGCTCTATCCATCATATTTTTAATTCCTTCCATTGTGGTCTTTATTTCTGATATTGTATTTGTCATTTCCGACTGATTCTTTTTTAATATTTCAATATCCTTTTTTATACTTGCTATTTCTTTATTTAGGTGTTTGTAATGACCATCCATTGTTGTTCTAAGATACCTAAGCATCCTTCCAATCATTAATTTGAACAATGCATCTGGAAGTTTGGTTATTTCTATATCACTCTGTTCATTTCCTGGATGTTTCTCTTGTGGTTCCATTTGGATTGCACTTCTCTGTCTTCTCATTGTATCTGTGTATTTGGGTGTTTTGTTTGTAGAGCTGGTTGCATCTAGGCTTGGTGTTGTCTGCCTCCAGTTTTCAATTGTGTTATTTCTAGGTGTTCTTGGGTTGGCATCAGCTATTATTTGTAATCCACTTTTTGATTTGGGCTGCTTTGAAGTCTTGGTTTTTTTGTTTTCTTAACAAGTGATTGTTTGTTTGCTGATCTCAGAGGGGGCTTATTTGCTTATTTGAAACTGTATCCAGGAATGCGGTGGGTGTGACCTGAGGCTCTGAAATCCTCTTCTGCCAGTTCATCTCTCTGGGGGCGGGTTGCTTTCTCAGCTTCAGTAGGGGGAGGTTTATCTCAGATCTCCATGGAGACCTGAGTTACTGCCCCTCCTCCCCACTTCTTGTTTTCAGCTGTGTCTTGTTGCACTTATTGGAGCTGGAGAGATGTCTGTATCTCTGTGACCTGGAAGTACTTTTGTATTTTGCTTTGTGGAAGGATCAGCCCTTCCCCCAGTTATGGCCGCCTCCAGCACTGAATGAATCAGCTTTTCAATTGTCACCTGCATTCCTCTCCCCCTCACCATCCATCTCTCTCTCTCTCTCTCCTTTCTTTTTGGAAGACAAGTGGGCTCTTTTAACACACCTCATTCCCTGGTCACCAGGCAAGTTTCTGTGAGCAGTATTTACTGCTCTTTTCCTTGGAGTGAGAGCTCAGCCTCACCACCACCACCCCCACCCCCCCGTTCCTGTAAGCAGGGAGATTCAGGTGCTCTCTACCAGGTTTGTTGTGGCTTCTTCTTTGCTCCTTGGTTTTTGAGATCTGTTCTTGTAGTTCAGATTTGGTTTTTCATGCTGATTGTTCATAAATTAGTTTATAATCCAGTTCGGTATTGTGAGCTAGAGGTCTGTGCATCTGCCTACTCCTCTGTCATCTTCTGTTTTCTAGCTATTCTTTCTTATCCAGAGATACAGGTCAATATCACCTCAGAAAATAATTTTAAGGTTCATATACTTTAGTTCCCAGCCTCAGGGTGTCTGATTCAGAAGTTTCATCAAACTTCTATGTATAGGTTTTGCTAATCACTCCTGGCTGATACATTTTTTAGTTTTGTGAAGGTTGAATAAATGGTTGGTTTCTCTCCCTCCCTCATAGATTCATCTTATGCAAACCACAGGATTCTGGGTTCGGTTGCCCCCTCTTTACACAAGGTTATCCTGGCAGTGCTGAAAGATTCTATAGCTTTATTCTCCTTTCCTCACTTCTTGATGGTTTTTGCTGCTCCTTGGTTTTCACAGCCTGCCTGTAGGAGCTGCTCAATAAATGTTTTTAATTACACTGCCATCATTTGGTTATAATGAACAGAGGAACTAGTATAGTATTGCAGAAAAAGGTTGTCCCTCCTCCCTGCCATAGGTTTTTCTTTTACCTTCATCAAGATTAAGTAGACTCTTCCTATTTCAACTACCACCCTGTTCAAAGCCCTCAGAAGCCCAGAGCAGAGAAGGAAGAGGGGCTGGTGGTCTTGAGAGGTGCAGGGGAGAAGGGGATAAGGAGTAGAAAAAGCTGAGGCAGGCCTATGAAATCCAGGAGAACTCATTACAAACACATTCAGGTCTGCTCGGCTGTCACTGAAGGCTGGTGTACTACTAGTACAGGTTCACTACTAGTATTAAGGGATGGAGATAAAATATGGCAGAAAAAGGTTTGATTCCTTCCTTCTGGTCTGCGGGGAGACGCCCTGCTCACCCTCACCTCCTGGCCCCTCCACCTGACCGTGTCACCTCCGTGCTTCTGCTCCCCAGCACTATTATGTTTTACTTCAGCAGTTACCCTCAGTATGACAGCATTTATTTATCTATTCATTCATTCATTCATTTTTAGAGAAGGGGGAGAGAGAGAAAAGGGGGAGCGAGTGAGAGAAGGAGGGAGAGGAGCAGAAAGCATCAAGTCTCATATGTACCTTGACCAGGCAAACCCAGGGCTTTGAACTCGTGACCTCAGTGTTCTAGGTAGAGGTTTTATCCACTGTACCACCACAGGTCAGGCTAGGCTTGACAGTTTAACAGCTAACAACTGCCTGTTATTTGTGAGAGGTAATCATTTTGAGGCATTTGCTAACTGCTTTGAGAAGTTGGGGGAAAACTGCCTCCCATTATACTTTATGTGGAGTCCAGCTATGACCCATTGTACCAGCTCAGGGGGTCAAATCTATGGTCCGACTAGGTCTGTCTGCCATCTCCTACCCCCAATTTAGTAAAATGAATCTTAAATAAGAAGAACCCACATATTCTTCAGTTTATAACTCTTTATAGGCAGTTTTCAATCCTTTTGCTCTCTTTGTCTAATCCAACCTGGGCCACTTGGAGCAGCTTGTCCGTGGCTTCTGAAAGCCAGCAGGCTCAGGGCTGTTTGCCTGTCATGTAACCATTCATCATCATGGTTTTTAAAGATCTTATAAGGTGCTAAATACCACTAAAGCAAGTGGGAAAGTATTCAGACATTCACAAATGAGCTTTCTGGGTAGTTTTATCTATGAGAGAGCCCTTGTTCGAAATGTCTGAAAAATAACTCTTTCCAGTGAAAGATTACCTTACTTTTCACAGAGAGGGAGACTCAGGGTTGCATTAACAGGCTCCTTCCCCAGTAAGTCTCCCCTTCAGCGAAGCTGAACTGTTGAAAAAATGGCAATTATGAAGAGGACACTTCTGTCAAGTTTAGTGGATTGGATTCTCCGTTTCAAATTAGCAGAAGGCTCCCCCCTCACCATCCCCATTTAAATGTCCTTGCTTCTGAAACACTAATAGTAGGGAGAGGACAGTAAGTGATTGCATATGGAAAATGAAAATGCTCACTAATTTCAGCAGGAAAGGTTGGGGTGGGGGTGGGCTGTGGCTCAGATAATTATGCTGGCGTACATGGTCTCTAGCTTTTCACTCTGAGTTTAGGTTACATTTCTTTACGTGTTAGAACTTTACCTTAGATCGCATGTCTAGCTTGTACCAAATGGATACTGTCCATATCTCCAAAGGAGGTATCCTGTTAAAGAATGCAAAGGCATAGTATTAAAACAAGCAGGGGTTTTGTTCCTTTGAAAAAATATAGTTCATACTTATAAAACAGTATTTTTATGAAAAACTAAATCAAATTTCCAATTAGAGAAACTTCAGATTGGTTATTTTTATTGGAAAACTGCAGAGATAGAATACATCTTTGTTTATCTGCTTTTCTGCCTATCAGAAAGTATAGCTTTCTGAGGTCATGAATGTATTTCACTGGCTGGCATTACTGGAAACTTTATTGGCATTCTAAATGTTTATGTAACTCTGAGTTGGAGCTAAGCATATACCTTTTCACATGGAAAGATTTCCATTTCCGAGGAACCATTTTAATTTGAAGATATAGAATTTGGGGGTTTTAGTACCCTGATTCAACTTACTAAATTTGCATTGAAGCTACAAATTTGGCTTCAGGAATTATGATTTGTTTTCTTAAAACAATTTAGCGGCAAACCAAGGTTTATTTTAATACTTCTTTCCTATAAAACAACACAGTGGCAGCATCTCCTGAATATATGTCTTTGCCTGTCTCTAAATGTCTATCTACTCCCTGATACATCAGTCCTCGCTGACAAATGCCAATATCCCTACAAGCATGACAGACAGGATTAAAGATCATCTCTCCAAGGACTGATCAGAAGCATAACTGCGTGATATTCATATTTTTTCCTTACCTATAATTTCATTGAATATAAATACTGAACAGCGATACAGGTAATGGTAATTTGGGGGATTTAATATGGCATTTTATGTCAATAAAGTATTTTATCACCATCAGATAGTTAAATGAATGGTGTGTTAAGCTGAAAAGCACATTCTATTTGGAGCAGAAAGCCTTACTTGGAAGCACTTGGCTGTGTGACTTTTAGTGAATCACCTGAACCGTCCCAACTTCAGTTTTCCCACCTGTAAAATGGTGAGAATACAGTTTACCTATCTTTTCAGTGCTGCAAAGAGATCAAATGCAAACATATTGGAAGGTACTTTCCCAATGAATCTTAGTAATTATTATAAAGATCTAGCTGCAGGGGAGAGTGGGTATGCTTTCCCCACAATTGTTGTAGCATTGTTTGTGTCGGCGTTTTCTCATCTTCAGCTATTTACAAATTACTTTCATGATTATTGCCATATCTGTGCTTCCCTGTGCTATTATTTGCATAATTTTCTTCAGTCTTTAAAAAATAGAAACGCGTGTATTTTAAAGGGACATTTCATGTCATTGTCATAAGTGGGATTGTAATACCACTGTTATGAACAGAAGGTACTAGTAAAGATAAATAAAATACAAATCTACTAATAAATGTCACTCTGAGTATCACCCAATGTTATGTGCCACCCATTCTGAGATGCACTGAGTCAGGTGATGGTGGTCAGACTCCTTGAGGCTTTGATCAGAGAAGTGGGGATTCTGGGTGGGGCAAGGAACTGCTCAGCCTAGAATTTCAGGCCCTGGGGCCAATGGATTGTGACAACAGGTGAGCTAGAAGGGAGAGGTCGATGACCAATTAGAGTCTTTTCTTTCCTTATACATAAGGGATATTTTTTGTGGTGTCTGCTCAATTGGAATGTGTGACTAACTGCCAAAGAGGGTCACAGGAGTAAAATAAGAGATGCCATTAATGCTTAGCCAATAAATAGTGCATTTTATTGGATCTGTGTCTATGAGGTGGACTGCACTCTACTTTGAAAAACAGCAGTGGATTTGCTCTCCTCTGTGTTGCAAAAAGTGAAAGATCTGTCTGACTTTCAAAGTGCAGCTTCGAAAATGGAGAGAGCTCAATCACTTCTTTAAGCTTCTCAGCCACTGCACATCTGTTTCTATGAAGAGTAAATTTAGGACATAAAGTTTCCATTGAGGTTTCCACTTATAACATAATAGGAGGAAAATAATGCCTTTCTCCCATTGCTAAGGGACTTCCTTGTCTTCCACCCCTCCTGGCTTTTCGTTGGAATAATCACAGAGAACATATGTGTATTAGTCCAACTGAACACTGAAAAAGGGAGATCTGCCATAAAATCACATAAAAATTTTAAATCTATATATACAAATATACTATGAATATAAATATATACATGCTATACATACATTTTTAACCTGTCAGTTTTTATACATACTATTTTCTACTTTCAAATGGCTTGAAAAATTCCAAAGTTACTTGAATTTCAAATCTATATAGCACAGTTCTTTCAAAGAGTTAAAGATGCTGTCATATTCTAAAATCAATAAATAAAATCTTTAAAAAAATAAATAAAAATGCTGTCATATGTTATCTCATTGGGTTTCTACCTTTCCACAGAGGTGGGAGGAAAAAACAGCTATAATTTTGCTGAAAATAAGCACCCTGGTTCTACTCTAATAACAGATATTGCTAAGGTCCAGAGATGTAACATCTTATTGTAGTTAGTTTAGATTAAAGCAGGAGGTTCACTACATCAGGAGTTAAACATTTATTTCAAAATCATCCTTCCCTTCCCTTCTGTCATTAATCAGATCCTCTGAGAGCTCACGATATTTGATCCACCCCTTTTACTGTTGTTGTGATTTCAATAGGTTTTAGTTCATCCAGGCAAAGTTTTTAATCCACTTCTATTTCCATATAATTTTGGACTCATTGCAATAATCTCAATGATAATAAAGAGTTCAGGATCAGTGCTAGAAACATCAGATATTTCAAACTTTGAGTATATGAGCTTTTGCAACTTGCCATCCTAAAGCTCATGGTCTTTTTCTCCAAGATGCATGGAGACTTCTGCAGACTGTTCAGGCTCATCAGCGAAGTGGTAGTCAGGAGTCTAAATGCAGCTCTAAGGGGACCCTTCTGCAACTGTTTATTCCTGGAATATGTACATTTGAAAGACCACTGAGTTGTTAAATTTTTCTTGCCTAGTTCTTAAAAATGTAGCTCAGCCAAAGAATTTCATTCATGGTTACCTTGTTGAAGTTATGTTCTAAAAGTACTGAAAGTCTTGAATTTCTAAAACATTCATTACTATCTTTAAGCCATTTTTAAAGGAAAATAAGAATATACTTAAAGTTCTGTTTCGCTATGCATAGACTACAAGCCTATAAGCATTCATTATTAGTACACATTAAAAATTTATTGATGAAAGTTTAAAATTCCTTAAAATCATTTGAATTGCCAACAGGCAAGTCTCCATTACATTGCCATCAATTATAAGAATTCTAAAAATTATTTCCTTGACATCTGCCTGCCTAAAATTATATCCGTTGGACTCAAGAAGCACAAATTAATTATTCTTGTTTTCAGGGCTGGAGTTGCAAATGCTTTGAAAAGGAATTGGCCCAATGTACTAGGCACATTACTAATTCAGAAGTGGAATAAAAATCAGTCTCGGTATTATGAAAACAAATCCAAAAGCACAAGGGAACATCAATTTCAGGCTTTATGCGCTAGTTATATTTAGCTTCTTTTCTTTCTTGCTGTTATCACACTCAAGCATATCCTGGCTTGACTGAAATCTATTTTGTTCTCCTAACGAACTTCTAGAACATCTCTCCGTAAGATGCTATTTCTCTTGTATTCAGACATGTCTCTGAGGTCACATAAAACTGTACGACAATGAAAGTGATCTACTTGGATTATAAAGACTGCCTGTTATTCATTTTTTAAACTGAGGAACACACTGGAGTTAAAAGCACATATAACAATTCTTGAAGCAATGTTTAGAGAGAAGTGAACAAAACAAAAATTATTATAAAAATGACAAAGCCTTATCAGTAATATAGTTTCAATCCCAAGAAAGGATGCGGACAAACAATTAAGGTGATGATTCAGCTAAGAGTGAAGAGGACTAGCTGTATTTTAAGAGCATAGATTCTACAGAATTATGCCACTTTAATCAAAAAGCTTGGAATGATGCCCAATTTATTATACAAATTTTGTAAGGACTTGATTGATTTCATTGTTTAAATTCAGCTTTATTGCTTCACAAAAATTCATATAAATGATCTTGTATAATCATTTCCTTCTAACATATTATACTAATTAATTTCAATTAAATATATGTAAAAGAAGATATATTTTGAAAAATGCGTCTCCCTTGCCATTTGTTAATATATTGAAAAAGTGTAAACCTTGAAACATTTAGCATAGAAAATATTCGTTTTTGGTAATTTCTCAAGGGGGTAATTTATTAAATGAAAGGCTTTTAACATTAGTTAAAAGCAGCCCTGTGAATCATGGGTGTCATCAAACTGCTTCATCACTTCATTAATTTAAAAGATTATTATATGCGTAACTGACATAATTTTGAACAATGTTACATGGTTAATTTATTAATGTAGAAAAGCAGAAATGACATGGTGATTTGATTTATTTTTGTAATTGTATAATTTTAGAACTTTTGCCTACGACTTTCACTAACAGAAGAAACGATTCAGTGTCTCACTGCTAATTTTATTGAGGTCTCTTCCCTGCTAATACTTCGTCAGTAGTAATGTCTTCTGGTCACTTAATTTTAAAATACATTTCTAAGTTTGCAAGAAAAAGCCAATGAAAAAAAGCTAACTTTTTTTTTTTTAAGTCCAACAGTCACATATAAGATACATCCCTTTCCATAATAGTAATTATGAGATTCTAATTTTTAAAAAATGTAATTTGATTTTTTTGGAGCATATCATATTATCAAGGTAGTATTGTTTTAATTATGTACATTTATAAATTACTTCTGCTTTATGTTTTATAATCTCTTTCCTAAATATCTATGTATTTATGAAATAGATACAATTATGCATTAGGATGACCTGATTAAATGATTCTTCGAGGGTTCTTTTTCTCTTGTCATAGTAGCTGGTAACCTTTTTTGAGTATTTTGTGAAACGCTAAGGAAGTAAGAGAAGTTGTTGAGTTAAATTTTGCCTGTTTATTTTTTATCATGCCTGAAGAAAGGATTTTTCCCTCCATTTGATTCTAATTCTGGAGTAAATAATGTCTATGTACCACTTTTTATTTTTCATTTTTTGTAATTGTGAAAAAACAATTGAGATAATTTATATAAAAATGGTTGTATTGTTTGTATTAAGAAGAAATCTTTCTGAAATGTAACCATGCAAAACATTTAGTGCAAGGCTCAAAACATTTTTCTGCTTAATATTAAGTTTCTATAGGACTTTTTTAAGCTACAAAAAAAAATTAGGGCAGAGGTAATAAAAATATGTATTTCAACTGTAGAGCAATTTCCCCAATGAAATGCCCATCAACTTAAATCATAAAGATATAATCAAATTAATGACCTTAAGGAACACTCCCCGTTTCTTCTTATTATAAGTGCATACACAAAACAAGGGGGAAAGCTGTGAAAAACTAGGAACAATTTTGACATTCTGTTTATTTATGTACATAAAATAAATTTTACCTTAAAGTCTTTTTGTAATTTTAAAATTAAGTGACCAGAAGACATTACTACTGACAAAGTATTAGCAGGGAAGAGACCTTTTATTTGACAGATTTCTAAAAGTATAGTGAAATCACACCTGTATTAGGATATCTCAGTTTGCTATAAGGTGCTCCAAGGAATTAGATACAATATAGTTTTAGATAGACATTTCCAATAACATATGGTCAAAAATTAAAGTTCTAGATAGTATTTACAGCAGTCTAATGTAGCTACTTACCCCAGTGTATTGTCTATTGATGTTGAAGCTGGAGTGTACTTTACAGTATGGTTCTTAGATTGAAATTGCCAATTATCTAAAGAGGCAGCCTCCACGGATGGTAATAATTTATTCAATGATTCATTGTAAGCACTATAGCTGGCACAGGACTAACATCTTCCACTGCAGTTTCTCAAGCTGTCCTGAACAAATATTTTTTAACAAGTTTGTATGATCAGCAAGAACTTTCTACTAACCCAGAAACAGGTCCTGCATTTATTTTTCTGATTAATTTTGATGCTTTTCAGTACATACCAAAGTAAAATAACTCAAAAAAATATTCTAACTGAACATTTTGAAAAAAAAATTAATTTATCATTGGAGTGCCTTAACTTACTGATTCATTTTATTTTCTCACAAATGAGGTGAGAAGGAAGGATATTAGTACTTGTAGTAGAGATGGGAAAGGTTAGATACATTATTTTCAAACATTGGCGGTCCTCAACAGTCTAAGTCTTGTGCAGTTAAGATAGAAAGGCTGTTTTTAGTTTCACTATAATTGATATTGATCAATATTACTCTCCCTCCTCCCCTCTTCCTCCCACCCCACTTTTTGCTATCTGCTAGGGAATAAATCTCAAACAAATAATCAAAACTTGAATTAAAAAATCCCTACCCACTCCAGTAGTCCAATGGAAGGACTGTGAGCCACCTGCATTGACATTAGGAGGCCAGCATAACAAACAGGAGGTATTGGGGAATGGCAACGGAAGACATTTTGCTATTTAAGATTTACTGAACTTCTCAGCATAATATTGCTATAAGGAAAATGCTCTGAAATACATGGTGTCCGCCTGGAGGGGTTAAGATCTAAATTAGACAAATGAGACAAGCTGGACAGAAAATCACCATAGGAAAGCGTATGTCCTCAGAGGGAAATATTTTTGAGGTCCATGCAATTCCAAGATTCAACAAACTTAGAGTGGAATTCAGCTAAGTGGCAGTAAAAACAGTTGTCTTCCTTCTCCTTCTCCTTGAATCTTTCTCAATACAGCATCGTAGAAAATATCTTTTGGTCTCAACAAATTTGTTTCTCTGTTCTACTCCTAAGATGAGCTTGAGAAAATAAAACTTTGTATTAATATATAGGGCCAAGAAAACGTTTCCTTAGCGTGTCTCTCTGAAGGCATGAACCCGGAGCCCCTAGCCGAGGTGATCGCTCTTTGTGAGAAGAGTTCAGCAGTTAAAACAACTGAGTTGTTGCATGTCGTTGCTCAGGAAAGATTGGCAATTATGCCAAATTATGTCTAATAGTTTTGGAATGTGAAGTCGTGTTTATTAACGTCTGAAGGGAGGCTCTAAATCTCCTTTACCCCCCAAACTCCAGTTTTGACTTTAACTGTCATTTTAAAAGATGAAAGAACAGGCTTCATTAAGCATAGGAGCCTTGAATTTTATTTTTTAATTTAAAACACACACACACTACACCTATTTCTATTTGACAAGATCAGTCGTCTATGTTTTCACCTCATTCATTTGCGATCTTTTATTGGATGCGAAATATAAACATATTATAGTTCTCTAGTTGAAAGCAATTTTTTCCTTTTTCATAGTTAACTTGCACTGTTGGCTACCGGAGAGAGTTTTTTACTCTTCTTTGGCTTATAAATTAATATTAAATATTTATAAATATCATTATTCATTTCAAATGTTGAATTTCTGTTCATGAATAGTACACATATATCACCAAACTGAAAAATAAACCCCCCAAATAGAATTCCTTTTTGGCTTTCTTGTTTGTAGTTCATATTTGCAAGTATTTATTAGATGTGTGTTATACAAGGTGATACGTGGGTGCTGTGAAGGAGTATGATACAGGATCCCTGCCCAGTCTGGAAAATAAAATGAACAAAAAGTAAATATTTAAATAAGCAGTAAAAAATATTGCTAAATAGAATTTAAAAGATTGTACTGATTTATGCTCTCACAAAGAATTTCTGTGACAAAATCAAGAGAGGAGATATCATGAGACAGGACCTTGTCAGGGCAACTGAGTGAATACACACAGCTCTGGTTTAGAGGAGGTGAGGTTCCATTAGGCTGTGGTGATCCTGAAAGTTGTAGAGCAAGTGGAGTTACAGGTAGATATTAAAGAGCAGGTGTGGGTTGCAGGGAGAAGAGGAAGGGCCAAAGTTTTAAGAAATAATGTCCTTAACATAAATTGTACTAATTTTGACACCATGAAGGGCTCTGGCACATTCATTTAACAATAGACTTCTTCTTTGCTTCTTAAGACACATCTGATATGTGTTCTCCCTGATTTGATCTGCCCCACCCACTGGGTGGAAAGGGACATCGGAAAGTTGCACTGGGTGCTCCACAGAGTTCTCCACAACTTCTGGTGGATAAAATGTACTCATCTTCTGAGAAGGACAGCGCAGGGAGACTACCCGTGTCTGCTGGGCAGATGCACAGTTCTGTCCAGGTCCCAGTGAGGGAACACGTGTTAAGTCTCAGGAGCTTTGGGTTGTACAGCAAGTGCTCTCTGTCATCTGCCCCGTTGGTTGTCTTGGTGTATTGAATGAGAAGGTGCAGAAACTTAGCCAGTGTCCCACAGCTCCCCACCCCCAAAGCTCTTCCTTATCTGCACTGGACTCTTGTCAACAGCAGCAAGTGATTTAGCAGGAATCTGAATCATAGGAGAAATTCATGTTTGTGCACAATGGAGGCAATCCTGAAGCACAGACTACAGAGAAAAGGTACAAGTTCTTTCTTTGTATCCTTCTGCATTTCCCTCTTCAGAGGTAAGCATTATCAACTTTTGTGTTTACTAAAAGTTAAATAAAACACAAATGGAATCATATTATGCATTTTAAAAAATTTAGCTATATAACTTAGCATTCCATATCAGTACATGCCAATCTACAGAATCTTTAAGTGGCGGCAGTTTTCCAGTTTGACTGAACAGTGGCTTATTTAGTGAGCTTCTTATTGGTATTTAGGTTGTATCCCAGTTTTCATTGCAATGAACAATATTACAATGAACACCTTGTAATATATTTTTGCTCACTCATTCAAGCATCTGTATGTTTAGTTCCTTAGAGTGCTGGGTTGTAGGGCACAGACATTTAAAATGTTAATAAATATTGTTAAATTGAATAATAAATATTGCACTACTTTATGCTCGCATGAGGATTTAGGGCAGGACCTCTTTTCTCACATTCTTTAAAAATATTTTTTGTTGTTGATTTGAAAGAGAGAGGAAGTGAGAGAGAAGAGATAGAGAGAGGGAACGGGAAAGGGATAGAGAGAGAGAGAGAGAGAGAGAGAGAGAGAGAGAGAAGTATCAACTCATTGTTCCACTTAGTTGTTCCATCTAGTTGTGCGCTCATTGGTTGCTTCTCATATGTGTCCTGACCTGGGATTGAACTCACCACCTCAATTTGTCAAGCCAATGCTCTATCTACTGAGCCACCTGGCCAGGGTCTTTTCTCACATTTTTGATAACAGTAGGTATGACCAATTTTTCTAAATTTTAGTGCTCTGATGGGAAAAGGAACATATTTTTTATTTAGATTATGATTCCCTTAGATTATATATAATTTCACATGTTAATTGGTAATTTTTATATATTTTCTTCTTCCATGAATTGCTAATTTGTGGTATTGATATAACTTTTCTATTCGGTTCTTTGTCTTGTTGCTTTTATCATAGTTCCCCATGTATAAAACACACCCTTTTTTTTGACAAATTTGGGGTCTAAAAACTGGGTGCGTCTTATACAGTGGTTGTAGATTTTTTTACTTGCATTTCCTGCCTTTTCGCATGGATGAAGAGTTGTATGAATTTTATGATGAATAAAACTTGAGTTCAATAACTTTATGTAATACATTTTTATTTCAAATTTTGGGCCCCAAAATTAAGGTGCATCTTATACATGGGGAAATACGGTAAATCTTCATTCCCTTGAATTTATTTTATATTCCTTTTCAAAACAACTTTTGGCCTGACCTGTGGTGGCGCAGTGGATAAAGCGTCGACCTGGAAATGCTGAGGTCGCCGGTTCGAAACCCTGGGCTTGCCTGGTCAAGGCACATATGGGAGTTGATGCTTCTTGCTCCTCCCCCTCTTCTCTCTCTCTGTCTCTCCTCTCTGTCTCTCTCTCTCTCTCTGTCTGTCTCTCCCTCTCCTCTCGAAAATGAATAAAAAAATTAAAAAAAACTCTAAAAAACAAAACAAAAAACAAACAAAAAAAAAACAACTTTTGGTCTTAAGGAGTCTGATTATCCAAATAAGAAGGCGGTTTCCAGTGCTGACTGTTCCTTATCGTCCCCTGGGAGGCGTAGGAAAAGCACTGGCCCCGGCCATTGAGAGCCTCGGGTTCTCCTCCCACTACTATTATCAATTAATGGCGTGAACTGGGCACACCTGCCCATTTCCCATATCCTCCAGCCCCAGACAACCACCATGTTACTTTATTTTTGTGTGAGTCACAAATTTCCCCCCCTATTCCACACATAAGTGGTACCATACACTATTTGTCTTTCTCTGCCTGGCTTATTTCATTTATCATGATGCCCTTCAGGTTTTTCCATGTTGTCACAAATGGCAGGATTGCCTTCTTTGTTGTGAAATAATATTACCTTGTATATGTATACCACATTTTTTCTCCCATTCATTAATTGACAGACACTTAGGTTGTTTCCACGTCTTGACTATAGTGAATATCTCTTCGAGACACTGATTTTATTTTATTTTTCATATATTTATCCAGAAGTGGGGTTGCTGGATCCATATGGTAATTCCATTTTTAATTTGTTGAAGAACTTCCATACTTTTTTCCATATGGCTGTACCAATTTATATTCCCATAACAGTGTGCAAAAGTCCCCTTTTCTCCATATTTACACAAAAATAAAACCCACTTATATTTCAATTTTCTTATTAATAAAATAAAAGGGTAAAGCTAGATGATTTATGATGTCCTATACATAAATAAGTCCCAGAGTAAATTATATTTTATCAATCATTCAACCATTTATTCTACATGATTCACTGATTGCTGAGTAGTTGTGAAGCACTATGCTAAAGGTTGGACACACAGTAGAAAATGGTTATGACCCCTACTTTCATGGAAATAAAAGTTTCTAGAGAGCAGAGAAGCCATTTCTTATCATGCAGGTAACTCTGTAACTGTGCACTCTGAGGGCTTTTGGAGGAAAGCAATAGGATTCTATGAAAGCTTGTAACAGAGAGATCTAGTCAAATTTGAGAAGACAAGCCAGAGATGGGAATGTCACCATGAGGAAGAAATATTGGATGGAACTTGTAAGATAATTAGTAAATTGTTGAACAGGATGGGGAGAACACAGTGGTCCAGGCAGAAAATAGCATGTGCAAAGGCCCTGAAGGCAAAAGGATTGTGTAGACCAGTAGTCCCCAAAGTGGGCTGCATAGATGGTTCAATAATGTAGCTATAAAAATAAAGTATAACACCCTATAAGTATTTTTAATGAAAATAAAAAATGTTTTGATAGTATTTAATATAAGTACTGCCACACATAGCTTCATTTCTTTATTATCACAGTTTCACATAGTAAGTGAGCATTCTAAGAAAAAAATGGAAATTACTGAAACCTGTGGGTCAGCCACAGAGTTCTTACTTGTTCACTCGGCATGTAGAGACATATTGTAGTTTATACCTAAGCTGTCTCAGGTAGCAATTATAGCTGATAATATAGGTGTAAATTAATTCTCACTAAATGGGCATGTCGCTTGAAAAGATTCCAGAAAAAAAAAATACAAACTGAAGATAATACTGTGTGAATAATGTATGCACAAATAAGCAACAACCCTGTGGCAGAAGTGGCCTGCTCCTACAGCAAACTCATCAGCAGTCTCCCCCCAGGGTACGAGGAACGATGATCTGGTCAGTCATAAGTGATAAGAAGTTAGTAAACAAATATTTTATTGAACAAAGAGAAAGAAAGAAATCAAAATGGTAAAACTACTTGAAATGGGCATTTACATTCTCTCTGAACTTGAGCCAGTAAGAGAGAAGAAACTGCCTTTCGAAAGAAACTTAGACATGGAGGCTCAGAAATATATCCAACTTTATGTGATTTCTCTTCCTGAAAACATTATGAGTGTGTCCTACAAAAGTACTTGTATCTCTTGAGTTTAAAACCTTGGAAACTAAAATTTTCTAAACTGTTTTCCAATCTTCTCAATAGACAGTGAACGTGAGCTTTGAGCTGGTGTGTTAACAACGCTAACGTGCCTCACCTTCTGATTCATTTTTAACGGAGAAGACAGAAATTCACTCGTCTAATTTCAACAACTCTGATAATAAGAGGAAGGGATGGGAGGGCGAGCATAAACACAGTGCTTTGCTGAGAGTGAACAAATGGTGTGCTTCTTCAGATTCATAAGTTTTTGCGAAGTAACTTTTATTTTTGACAGACAACAAAATCAAGTATTTTAAAACAAAACTGCGATTTTGCATGATGATCAGGAAGATGCAACAACGAATGATCCCTATTCATATTTCAGCTGAGAGCGAAAGGATTTTTTGCATTGTTGACAATAAAAATGAGTTTAAATATTTATGTCTTCTTTGCTCATCTTTTCCTAATTTCTATTTAATGTTTTGTAACATGTGAGTCTTAACTTCCAAATTAACAAGTATAATATATTGATGGCACATGTGTATATTTTAGCGAATTCTAATCATTAAAAGTGATTGAAAGCCATGGTCCTGGCCTCAGGGTTAAGGGCTTCTGGAGGAGAGCTGTGTCTGTGGGTTTGAGGGTTCCAGGAGAGGGGTTTGATCTTTTCAGAAAGCATGGAGCAGCCGAATCAATTGTTCAATGATCTGGTCATGCTGTGGTACCATTTATAGCTACATATAGATTCCTAATTCGTAATTCACACCACGCAGGACAATGAGCCAACTGTCTGATGATAGCTGATGATAATAATTTACTAATATTTGTCATTTCAGCTCTCAAGCAAGGTTCACACTCCACTGGGCAAATAGACCATTGATCAAACATTGGTTTGTTCAGGTGACAACTATATTATAGGGTCTGTTTATCTCACTGGCACTTAGGAAATTCAGTTATAAATGGATCCAGATGATCTAGCTGTTTCATGTGTGTGTGTGTGTGTGTGTGTGTGTGTACTGGAAGATATACTAGGGAAGCCAAGAAGCTAAGGTAGCAGAAAAAAAAAAAACAGCATTAAGGACTAAATACAATGCCCATACATTGTGTGTATGTGTATGTGGCAGGGGTATCTTTCTCTCTCATTTTTAGACTTTATTCATTTTAGTGAGGAGAGAGAGAGAGAGAGAGAGAGAGAGAGAGAGAGAGAGAAGGGGGGAGGAACAAGAAGTATCAACTCTCACACGTGCCTTAAAGCCCAGGGTTTCGAACTGGCAACCTCAGCATTCCTGGCCGTTGCTTTATCCACTGCGCCACCACAGGTCAGACCAGGGGTACCTTTCTCATTCCCATTTAATCCTGTCCCTCCTTTTTGTGTAGTACTCCCCCCTATTTTCTTAATACATTCTAGGGTGCTAAAAGTCATATTTTCCTATATGGGTATGTCACATTGGGGGTTTAAATAATGTTGAAAATGGTCATTATTTGCCTAACATTGTTTAAATGCAGAGTCATGGAGTTTCGCTGACTGAAAAAAATTGTGTTTCTAACCCAGGCCCTTTTCTATGAGATATCGCACCAATCATTCACGGGACAGCTGGAATGAGTCATAAATCACTCTACTCCCTCTGTTTAGCAATTTCTCCTCAGGTCTCCTCTCCTCCTCGGCCCTGAGACTGCCGGCTGCTGACTTACTCTGGAGCTTTTGATTCATCCTTCTTGGGGATCAGTGCTTTGTAAATGTCAATATTTTATCAAAATGCTCTTTAAGGTCCATCCATGTTATTGTAAATGATCCGTTTTCATCATTTCTTATGACTTAGTATTCCATTGTATATAATGTACCAAAGCTTTTTAATCCACTTGTCCTCTGACGGAACTTGATAACATTATACGGAGTGAAATAAGTAAATCAGAAAAAACTAAGAACTATATGAACCCATACATAGATGGGACATAAAAATGAGACTCAGAGACATGGACAAGAATGTGATGGTGGCCCTGGCCGGTTGGCTCAGCAGTAGAGCGTCGGCCTGGCGTGCGGGGGACCCGGGTTCGATTCCCGGCCAGGGCACACAGGAGAAGCGCCCATTAGCTTCTCCACCCCCCCCCCCTTCCTCTCTGTCTCTCTCTTCGCCTCCCGCAGCCAAGGCCCCATTGGAGCAAAGATGGCCCGGGCGCTGGGGATGGCTCCTTGGCCTCTGCCCCAGGCGCTAGAGTGGCTCTGGTCGCCGCAGAGCGACGCCCCTGGTGGGTGTGCCGGGTGGATCCCGGTCGAGCGCATGCGAGAGTCTGTCTATCTCTCCCCGTTTCTAGCTGCAGAAAAATACAAAAAAAAAAAAAAAAAAAAAAAGAATGTGATGGTAACAGGGGGTGAGGTGGAGGGGTGGGGAGGGGCACAAAAAACCAGCTAGAAGGTGACAGAAGACAATTTGAGTTTGGGTGAGGGGTATGCAGCAAAATCAAATGTCAAAATAATCTGGAGATGTTTTCTCAGAACATATGTACCCTGATTTATCAATGTCACTGCATTAAAATTAATAAAAACAAGATAAAAAAAAGAAAACTACTGAAATCTAAAAAAAATGCTCTTTATCTTTTAGCTTTCAAACTAAATTATATCCTATTGCAAAAGCTGTTTAGGGAAATTCTAGGTCATTTTAATTACAAGTTTCATAAAAGTGAAATAAAGCAAAGAAATATTAAAAAATCAGCCTTCCAGAAAATACTTTGATTTACAGATAGTTTATAATGGTCTCCATATTGCTTTCCCCCACTGCCCCTCCTACAAGCCCCCCCAAAGAACTTTGCCTGGCTTTAAAACGGACATCATAAAGATGGAGTTAGAGCTGTGTATGAAGATCCTGAAGCGTCAGATCGAACTCATCAAACACATTAGATGTAAAATTAAAGTAGGAACAAACCAGACAAGTTGTTAAAGTCTAAGTAACTATTTTGCCAAATAAAAAGCTCAGTAATGCCATAGAGTCAACATTAAGATGCCAGGGCAATATCAAGAAGGTAAAATTGCTGGGTTGCTAATGAATACATATAGGTAAACACAATGTTAATGTAAATAGGCAATGTCTCTGCAATCCTCCTTTCCCCCTACCCCACAAAAAAATCGGTAAGGCCCTGGTCGGTTGGCTCAGTGATAGAGCGTCAGCCTGGCATGTGGAAGTCCCCGGTTTGATTCCCAGCCAGGGCACACAGGAGACACACCCATCTGCTTCTCCACCCTTCCTCCTCTCCTTTCTCTCTATCTCTCTCTTTCCCTCCCACAGCCAAGGCTTCATGGGAGCAAAGATGGCTCTGGCATTGAGGATGGCTCCATAGCCTCCACCTCAGGTGCTAAAATGGCTCTGGTTGCAGTGGAGCAATGCCCCAGAGGGGCAGAGCATCGCCCTCTGGTGGGCATGCCGGGTGGATCCCATCAGACGCATGTGGGAGTCTGTCTGCCTCCCCCCTGCTTCTCACTTTGGAAAAATTAAAAATAATAAATAAGTCTGTAAACTTGTCAATAGTCTATTTTGTTCTGTGCATAAGAAAATAAAGCAGAGAAACAATCTTAAGCAGTCACTCAACTAAACTCTAATAATAATAGTAACAACAACAACAACAATAAATAGACGCTAACTTGAGAGCATTAATTAAATGCTAGGAATCATGCTAAGAACTCTACTTCCATTATCTTCTATAGACCAGGAACAGTTAAGTACTTTACCAGTTAATGCAGCTGGTCAGTGGTATACTGAACATGCATCCAGGCTCTTTGACCTCAGAATTCACATGCTTAATTAGTATGCCAATCTACCTAGTCCACATTTATTTCCTTTTGAGTTAATTTTAAGTGAGCAATAGTTACCCTTCTGTAATATTTTCCTTCCTATAAGTACTTGGCACCCATCAATGTTTATAACTTTTTCCTCTTGTCTTGCCATGTTTCATAATTGCCTACTTTCCAAGTGCATCTTTTTCTACCTCTATCCTTGTAGTGAGTGTGTCTATTTTTATCAAATTCTGAGCACAGTACCTTGCACATAGCAGGAACTAAATTAGAAATGCATAGAATGACTGAGTGAATATTTGGTTATTTCTAAGCAAAGCCTTTCACTCTCACGTGTCAAAGGGAAACATTTGCATTTTAACTCAGTTCTCCTTATTAATGTACTTTCCACTTATGAAAACATTTGATCTAGCACTTACACACACAGACACACACACATACCACATCTTAATTTTATTTTTTGCAAAAGTAGTTCTGGCACTTTGCAATGGGCTTTTGAAGCTATTGCTGGCATCCTGCTCAGCAGCGCTGTAGGCTGACTACACAAAGTTCTCTCCTTTCCTGGAAGGGGGTCACCCCTCAAGCACAAAGGTTTTTCCAATATCTCTTCAGTTTACTAAAATTCAATTTATACCAATGATCTAATTCTATTAATATATACTGTATTTTTTGCTCCATAAGACACACTCCTTCCCCCAAAAAAAGTGGAGGGGAAAATGCCCGTGCATCTTATGGAGCGAACAATATGGTATTTTATTAAATATTTTAACATACCATTTGGTTCAGAATATTTTTTTTCTTATTTTCCTCCTTAAAACCCTAGATGTGTCTTATGGTCAGGTGTGTCTTATAGAGCGAAAAATACGGTAATACCCACTGAGTAGCAGGCATTCAGGAAACTATCAGAAACTGTCAGTATTTTTTGCACTTTTGAGTGAGTGACTGAGCAGTCCTAGGTATTTTTGAGACTCAGTATGAAAGGAAATATCCATGGATTTATGTCACCTTGTGGAATTACTGGTGATTAGCTCTTGGTCATGGTTTAAAAACTCTTTCAGGATAAGTGACATCTGTAAATTGATTTGTGCAATATGTATCTATTATTTATTGCCTTGTCATTTGCATAATGAGTTAGTTTGTGTTCTTCTGTTGAATAATCTTCATTTTTTGAGAATACTGAAGGACAGTACCACTCAGAGTAGGAAGACCAAACTTGTAGAGGGGCTACTGATGTACTACTAATACTGTTTTAAAACTCTCTGTCCCAAGCTGCTACTTGAAAATATTCAATATATGATGGAATCTTAGAACTCTATTTTCTTTGTATTATTTCTTTCCCCTGTGGATACTTTCATGTCCATATATATGAATAAATGCTTGTGAGATTAGGATTATTGTTAGAATTAGTCCATGAATATGTAAGCATGCTTTCCTACACAGACAGTAGCATATTGTGCTCATGTCTCTGTGCCTTGAAGTTTACATCCAATAAACTATCTTAGAAGTAATTTCATCCCCCTATACTCCAGTGGACATTGGATGACAGCCTTCCGGTGCCCATTCTCTTCCCCTTTCCTGAAGTGCTTGCATTTCCTTCTACTTGTCTGTGCTCCCTTACAAAGCTTCTGGGAAACATGCCACCTCTGCTGATTAGCCAGAGTCAATCAATACTTTCTATTCTCACATATGATTTGAGCTTACACAGTCAAGATGAACTTTAGGACTTCTTGCTTGGAGTGCTGAGATAAAAGCACTCTCTTCTCCAGGGGAATGGAAGAAGAACCACTAATTATGGTTGACCAGGAGAGGAGACCAGGCTTGGGATGAAGCTATTATCATTGACAGCAAAGCAGTGAGAGGAGAAGACTTGGAGTCCTTAAGGATTTTCCATTTATGTAACTCAATCTATCTCCTTCATTATTTAAATCAGTTTGCAGTGGACTTTCTGGTACTTTCAACATAAAGGCTCTGAATTGAGTATAACTCTACCTCATTATATTTAATGGCCTAACTATAAACATATCACAATATACTTAATATACATTCACGTTATTCCAATCTGCTAACCATACAGGAACAAGTAACTGCATATATGTGTTCATGTGCATGTTCAAGTCTATCTGTTGGATAAATTTTAGAAGTCAAATTGGAGACCTTGGGATATGTGCATAATGAATTGGATAGACTATGTCTGAAAATGCAAAGAACTAGTGAAGAAGTTGCCTTTAGGGTGGGAAATGTGGTGAATTGGTATTCTCCATACATTCTTTTTTAAATGACTTTTAAAAACCATGTGGAAAAGTTTTTTTTTTTTTTTAGAAAAGGGGAAAAAGGCACTTGAAGCATTAAATTGTGTATATTTGAAAGTATCTTACAAATAATCAGGTCCAGCTGCCCCATTTTACAAAAGAGGAAACTGAGTTCCTGGTAAGTTCAGTGATTTGTTTACACAACACAGGAGAAGTTAGAATCTGGGTTTTCAGACTCCTCATCGGTGATCTTCCATAAACAGGGAGCCTGGAAGCAGGTCCCACCTGGAGATGATGGCAGTTGTGCCTGGGACTGGAGGTAGCACGTGTCTAGCACGCATTTATCATCCAAGGTACCCAGGCTGGAGTTGCAACTGACCTTGGTTAAACAATGAATCAGGCATATGAATAAATCCTAAAGCAGTAAATTTTTGCCATGCTGCCTGCAGGGAGGGGGGTTCATTCTATTTTAGGGGTAGAAAGCTGAGGAATTGAGATTAGTGTCCTGCTAGAGGGCACAGGCACCAACCAGGGGTGCCTCAAGCTGGATCTGAAAGTGGTGTTTTCCCAGGGGTGATCCTCCTGAGCAGAATTGTGCAGAGGGACGCTGAGATCTGTGATCTGTGATGTAAATGCAGAGAGGGGGCTTGCCCAGCACCTCCTTTTATTGCACTAATGTCAGAGGATGTGTTCTTGGCAGAGGTTACCCGGACTGCCCTGGTACAGGGCAGAACACAGGCAAGAGTGAAACTGTCAAGCATCTTTGCAAAGACTTGGAAAAATTAAAATACAAAATCTCAGGCCTGAGAGATGGAGGTTTAACTTTATTTAGACCAAAGGTTACAGATGTGTTTATTTATTAGAAAAATTAGAAAAAAAACCTCTTAATATCGTCTCAAATTCCCATATTTCAAAATTTCCTCACTCCAATGACTCATGCTAGCTTCTTGGTATTGCTCCTACCCTCAAACATCCTCAATTATAAAAATTCACTTGTCCCTCCCTTTGCCCTCAAAGGAAATACAGTTTTTAAAACTGGAAAGTGTCCTTTCGCACAATAACTTTATTTTACAGACGAGAAAAAGGAACTCCATAGATTTAATGGATATATAGCAAGTCTGTGGTGAGCCTAGTCTAATAGCTAGATTTTCTGACTCTCTGATTCATAGTATCTGTAAATATAGAATTAATTAAAAAATAAATTACTTTTACCAAAGAATAGACAATTCTAACTGTATTTATAAATAGTCATTTTTTAAAAACATAAGCTCTTGTTAGCTCTGCCTAAGTGAGTATCCTTAATTTTAGAGCTTCATGTGGAAGCTTATAGGTATGACATTTCATGACTATAATTTATTTTAAAATACTTCAAGAAAAAATAAAGTAAAATGTAAAATGTAAATAAGTGTTAAAGCTAGGTGATAGAAAGAGTGCTCCTTGTACTATTTTCTCTACTTCATTTTTAATATTCAAAGATTTTTTTTATAAAAAGGGAAGAAAAGTCATACTAACACTAGAAGTATTTTCTAGAATTTAAAAGTCTCATTCTTCTGAAGTAATACATGCTCACTGATGAAAACCTAAAGAGCATTGGTCTACAAAAGAAAAATAAAATCACTTTAATGTGTTCGTGGCCCCATTCAGAGAAAACTGTTGTCAACAGTTTGGGGGTATACTCTTCTAGTCAGTGTTCTATGTACAAATTCACATACATTTACCTGTAAGTGTTAGTCATACCTTAAATCCATTTTATAAGCATTTTTAACTTAACATATAATAAATACTTTTCCTTACTGTTGAATTATTTTCTTTATCTTTTCAGAGAGCATACTGATTTGTCATTACATTTGTCCCTTCATTTCCACAGGGGATTGGCTTTGGACCCTTGTATTTGAGGATACAAAAATCCTCAGATGTTCAGGTCCCTTATATAAAGTGGCTTAGAGTTTTCATATAACCTCTGCCAGCGAGTTTCAACTGGTGTGCTACACTAAGTTTTAAAACAAGCAACACCTGACTATTTAGTCTGGGGCACTGACTTCTTTTTCCTTAAATTGTCAAATAAAAAATGACTACGGCCAACACAACAACAGCCATCCAGCATGAAGAAATCAAAATTATACCTATTTTTTTTGTCAGATTGGCAAAAAAATAGATTTGTTTGTGTGCTGCAGAATTTTTGTAATTTGTTTATGTGAGCTGTGCGTGGAAAAGGTTGGAAATCGCCTGCTGACCTGTGTACACCCTCCCATATACTTCAAATCATCTTTAGATTATTTATAATACTTACTATAACATAAATGCTATGTCAATAGTTGTTTTACTATATTGTGTAAGAAATAATGACAAAACATTTCTACATGTTCACTACAGACACAACCATTGTATTCTCCACTATATGGTACCTGCCAGTGACAACATTACATTTTCTGTGGTTGGCTGAATGAGGGCTGACTGTATTTATAGAAACAGTCTCTAATTGCAGGCCACTGTGAGGTTTTTCTCCACTACGTAACAATTATTAACAAATCTCTGATGAGCATTCTTAGAGCCCACTCTGCACACATCTAGGATCACCTCCTCAGTACCATTACCGGGTCTTCCACACCAGCTTGCGTTATCTTATTGAACCTCCTAATTGATGAGCTACATATTTTTACTAACCTCATTTTATAGAGAACTTTAGGCTAAGAGGTAAGTACATAGACTTAAAGCTGTGTCTCCTAGTCCTCAAAGTTCAGCTATGGTTCTGAGACATCAAGCTTCCCTGTGCGGAGCCATCGAAATTTTGAGGTTTGTTACAGAAGCTAACATTATCCTAACCAATACAAGGATGTTTGCTGTCTATATTTTATAGACCATTGACATCTCTTCTGGGTTTGTTCCAATTTTTCAGGGAAATCTGGTGCCCTTGCACTGGTGCTCACTTAACTCAATGTTGTTCAAGGTCAATGCTGGCACCTTGGGGGAAAAAAATCCCTGTGTTAAAAAATTATGCTTTCCTTTTGCAGAAAAGAATCCTTTCCTTTTTGTCTTTTCCCTTGCTTACTATCATTATATTTTTTCTTTTATTTCTCCTATAAGTCCACTTCTTTCTAATAGATATCCATTCTAAGGTGTTTGATATATTTCCATGGGTTTGTATATATTCTTATAGCATTGGTTTATTGTGTTTGTGTTTTAAATTTACTTATATAAAGTTATGCTATCGATTTCATTTTATTTCTTACCAATTTCACCCCAAAACCTGTTTATATAACAGTTCATCTATATTGTGTACTTATCTTGAACGTGTTGATTCTACTTGTTGCGTAGGATACCACCTCATCCTCTCCCAGAGGTGAACCTCTAGATTGCCTTCAGCTCACCAGCACTACAAATAGTACAGCAGTACGTGTATGTGCCCTGTGGCACTGTATGATCATCTCTCCAGCAGGCACGTGCGATGGCTGGGCCACGGGACATGAACACTGCCAGGCTGCTTTCCAGAATGGCTCAACAGTTCACATTCTCAGTGGATAAGGGTCTCATTGCCTCACAACATCCTCCTCAATTGGCATTATTCCCCTAACTTTTTTCCATTCTGATATGTGCAGAATAAAATTTCATCTCTGTTTTAATTTCCATGTCTCTGATTAACAACAAATGTGTGTATCTTTTAAGTAATGTCTTTGCCCTTTGATTTCCCCTCCCGTGAACCACCTGTACATCTAAGGCAAAACAGTGGAATGGTCCAGCTCCTCAGAATCCGTATGGGAAACCTGTAAGAAGTGTGAAAAATAAAAGTCTCTGGTATCCAATTCCAGCTTCTCTTTATATAATGTTACAGGTTATCTATAGCCTGAGAGATTTGTTCATTCAGTCATTTCAGAAATGTGTCAGGCACTGTATGTATTACACGTTAGGAATATAAAGGGGAATGTAAATGACAGGACGCCCGCCGCTTGGTATCTATGACATGATGGAAGAGATAAATCCACTGTTTTTTGTTTTACTTTCTGAAAGAGTAAATATTAAGGTGTGAACTACTTATATCTTAATAAATGGTAACATTCTTCTCTCATCTCTTTTCTCAACCTGCAGTGTTCCTGGAAAATTGAAACTGTGGATGACTGATATAGGTCAATTGATGCTACTAACAATCAACAAAGGAAAAACACCACTTCTAATTCTTGTTAACTCAACTGCTCACTGAGGGATCTTTTCTTGAAAAGAAATTCATAAGTACACAGATGCTTTGGTAATATATACCTTTCCTGGAAAAAAAGAAAAAAAAGAAAGAAAAGAAAGAGCTGTGCTCTCATGCCTCACCACCCCTTCTCTGACATTTGTCGTTGAGGGAATGAAGTCCAGAAGGCTGTAAAAAATGCTCAGTGTGGAGCCTCTGGAGCTCTTCCCCATATACCACCCTGGTCCTCTTTTTTTAAACGTTGTTTCCATTTGAAACTAGATTCATTCAGCTTGTTCTTGCAAAATGAGGATTAAAAAAAAGTTAGGGTCTGGAAAGGAAGAGAAGGATTAAATAAAGAGTTCTGTTAGAATGTAGCTATCATGATCTAATGTACCACGGGCAGCCCAGCTTCAGAGAATACTGGCTTTCAAGGCCCGGAGCTCCCGAGGACAGCTGGCACTCAGCTGGTCGTGGTGCTGGCCTCACATTGCCTCAGTATCTCCTATTAGCTCGACTGGTGCTAGTTAGCCTTTCTTCTTCTTCTTTTTTTTTTTAAACGTACACCACAGGAAATTTTTCCTCGGTGCGGTGCGTGTAAGAGCTGTTTGATTCCCCAAAGAAAAAGCTTTGGCAAGTCAGTTAAGAGGGAAGGAGGCGCACTGAACACATGAGCACATTTTAACAATGTCCAAGTGTAAGTTTTACTGCCAACAGTAGACATGCCATGGAATTTGAAACGCAGCCCAAATGCAAAATGCAGTTGTTTTTATCTATGAGGAGAACATTGTGGTTTTATTCAGAGACGAGTCATTTTGTTCTGATTTATCCAGTTAGTAAATATATCTGATTTGTTTTCATTAGGGAGTTGAAAGTTTGTGGTTTTTCTTTTTGTTTTTTGTTTTTTGTTTTTTTTTTGTCAAAGGGAAGAAAACTATCAGGTCTGGTAAAAACACAAGAAAGCAGAATTTTATTGAAATGCTCAATCAATAAAGATAGAGCCACGATGTCACCTGCCGTGTACAATGAAGAGGGTTTGGAGTCTTGGCAAGAAGAGGGAAACTTGGGATTTTAGAAGCTCAGGATTTTGCTGTTAGTATCAGATGGCATCTTTATAAGGCCATTCTGAATTGCCAAATCAGAAAACTAAGTTTTTTGTTCTGTGTTATCTTAATTTTGTCCAGCCTATTAAATGATTTCATGATGGTGTCTAGGTGATATTTATGCATTCACTAAAAACTTTAATGTTTCTCTAGGCTTACCCAGAAGTACAAGATTACTTGGTCCAATTAATCAGTTAACTCATCAATCTGATAAGAAGTGTTGATGAAAGAACTTTCAGCCTAAGAAAAAATCTTACAAGAGTTTATTTGAGCCATACTGACAGTTGCCAGAAAGCAAAATCTCAATGGATCGAGAAAATGCTCCAGAGAATGGCAGTTTTGCGGCTTATTTTATGCATTAGCATCAAAGGAGATGAAGGAGGGTGGCATGATCTGATGGCAGAATAGGGAGGCTGGAGAAAGCAAAACGGGGAAATCTCTGGGATTGGCGAGATTAATTTTTCTACAATGGTGGGTACAGGACTGTTACCATTTCTAGCACATAGAGATGGTAACTGGGCAACAAGACAACAATGTGATCTCGTGTTTGGGTGCAGGCGGTTGTACCTTTGAGGGGTCTGGAAATAAAATTGCTCTGACACTTCATCATATGATAAATAGATTATATCATATAAATATATAACATAGATTTTATGATGTATTACATATTCGCACTGAAGGAGAAACGATACTGAGCTATCCACAAAATGGGTCCACATATTTGGGAATCATTAAGTGATCAGGTGCCATTCAGCATTTTCATTTAAATCTGCTGTGTGGGACAGATCTCACACTCCAACTACCTCTTACTGTTGAGAATATAAACACTTTACCCAAATAGAAAAAAAAAAAAGCAAACAAAACTGCTTGGAAGATTTTTTTCCTTTGTTTCCCCGCCCCCATGGTTTTTTTTTTTTTTCATATTCCCTGGGATGACCAGTGCACCCTGAACAATACTTTGCTTGAAACTTTGTGCAGTGGATTGTCACTGTAGTGGCTTTGTGTCTGTGAAGAATTTATCAGACTCACTCTCCAGTCTCCATCCGTTGGCAAGACAGAAAAGCCTATTTCAACACCCCCGAGCATACCTAATATTTAGAAAGGTAAGCCTGTGCAGTGAACGTGAGAGTTCCTCTCCACGCCCTGATGGCTTTACTCAACCATTTTCCTCTTTTATCATTTGTTGGAAAAACCCTTTACTATCTCTTCTTAGTTCCTTGTCCTTTGTTAGCTACAAAGGGCAGATTTTCTTTTGTAAATCCTTAGTAATTAAATGAGCACTTCAGTGGCTGGAGCCTTCAATGGTCTGTTTCCTAGGTTTTTGCCTTTGACAGTCATATTTTGCAAAGGCCCCTGAGATGACTCGGCATCTTCCCCTACTTAACACTAAACCAATTGAAGCCCGTGCTTACTGCATGAAGGAGGAAAAGATTCATTAAGGGCACTTCATTAAGGAGCTGAAATGGGACGCTCTAAATGCGCCTGAACCAACGGCAATCCACAGGAGCTATTAGGAGAGCCACAAAGACAGTTTCCAAAACTGAACTCCAGCTCCAGTGCCTCGGATTAGGGAGAGTGATGGGATTAGTGTTTAATGACTTGGGGCGGGAGACAAAGGGAATTTGGACAAAGAGGCTTAGATATGGAAGAATTAACACTCTCTATTCCAAGCAGGCCTCCGATGACTTCCAGTGTTCTTTTCAGACTCAAAAGCCAAGAAAAAAAAAAAAAAAAAAAAAAAAAAGACGAGCAAAGCTTTGATACTTTCTTAACTTTTTTTTTATTACAACAACAATACAGAGGAAATAAAAGAACCCTCTTCACTCTCTTGCACTTGAAACCTCTTTTAAAAATAAGCACCTACAATTGTATAATTAGCCCCAAGGTGAGCTGGCCCAGGTCCTCAAGCATGTGCCAGAACCCTTCTCCGCTTCCCAAAGCTGGGGCAAGGCAGACAGGGAAGCGAAACACATGGTAGCAAAGGCCTAGTTAAGTGGCTTTAAAAGCGCTTCTGTCTCCATGGCTGTTTATGTTACAGGTGCAACTGAAGGGACAGAGAGAAACTCTGCCTCGTTGTAAAACCTCCTCCTGGCCCCATCTGGCTCAGCCTGCCACGATTGCAGGCTTGCAGCCTCTGTGGCCTGTGAAGTGCTTTATGAAAAGAGGTGATTATCCAGGCTACGTGAGGGGATAACTTTGGAAGTGCGCCAAAGGTGGAAAGTGCTCTTGAAAAAGAATCATCGACTTGGAGTGGGGCAGGCCATGTTGGAGCTTATCTCTACCATTTCCCCCTGCTCTGGACAAGAACACAGTATCATTATCTGAGCGAAGCCACGTTTAAGTGGCTGACCCTGGAGCCGAGTATCATTCCCCAGGAAGTTAAGTAAACAGACTCTGAGCACCAAGTGCCTTGGAGCAGTAAGTGTGTGATTATGCCCTGCTGCTGAGAATGGCAAAATGCAGGTGCAAATGTTACTGTAGGCAGAAGTACAACGCAAATAGTGCCGTAAATGATCTCGCACTGTAATAAAGCAATTCAACATGGCCTGATTTTTAACCAACCTAAATCACTTGCAGAAAAGCTGGGTATTCATTTCATGTATTAGCCTATATGAAATGGTCCTGGAGCAGTTCTAGGCACCAAGTATTATTTAACCCGTGTGGTTTAGTGGAACCATGGCAGCCCCCTGCCGTAATCCATTCGGAGGCAATATCGGCAATCAGTGTGAAATTAAATACATTACAGGGAAAGAGCTTAATGCGTTTTATAGGCAGTTGTTCACATCAAACTTTAGTTTTCGAAATCCAACATTTGATCCCGTGACAGGAACTGTGCCTTGCTCAGGGATTGCCCCGCTGTGCTGTCAGGAGGTAGGAAAGAGGCAGGGCTCAGACTTCAGGAAAGGTGCTCTTGGCTGAAAGAAAGCATTTCCAATCAGCTTAGTTCTACTGGGCCTCTCGGATGCCAAAGGCCCAGGTAGCATTTGATCATGTTGCTTCAGGGCTCAGACCTGCATTTATTGCCCTTTTCTGCTAACATTTTTGCTTTAAGGATAGATGTTTTTCCAGGGCAGTGAGACTCCCTTCTCTCACAGCTAAATTGGAGTAGGGTGTAACGGGCTTCCCTCACCTTACTCCCAGTCCCTCTTGACCCCAACATGGTCTAGCCGTCTGTTCTTTGTTAAATTGAAAATGTGTAGAAATTTTTATAGAGATCTTCAGCTATATAAATAGCTTTGAAAATTGTTGTAACTTTAAAAGCAGGTCAAAAAGGAAATTGAACAGCTAGTGAGTTTCATATCATCCAGTTCGCTTTTTGAAGGGCAGTATTGGTCTTCCTGGTAAATGGTTGCTTTTATTGTTGGGGTTCTCACTGGTTTGTTTGTTTTTTTTCTGGGTAGCTTTTAATAGAAAAGGGAGCTTTGGTGGAATCTTTGATAGAATGTCAAATATATCATGAATCGCTTCTGGCCCCACGGTCAAACTCAGGAGCCGCTATTGTCTTGGGAGTGTGGCCTGTGTGCATAGCTGAGCATCTGATTCTGTGTAAATATTGGTGACTTCCTTGGATGAATGATGATGACTCCAATCTGTTTACCAAGAAAGTTCCTGCACTATTATGGCACACAGGTGGATCCTGTGTCCTCAGAGATGGTGGCCTTGTTGGAACCCTTGGACCAAACTCTCCCTCTTTGGGTGCAAAAGCTTATCAAAAGACTCTGCGCTTTTTTTCCAGAGTTGACAATGGGTCTATAGCTCTTTAAAATATAGTGAAAATTAAAGTTTTTTTGGTAGTATTACAAAAAAGTCTAAGAACTTCAAAATAGTGATTCTCAACCTTCAGTGGGAGAGGGGCAATACAATTATTGCTAGGAGTCTATTTAATCCACTTGTGTAGCCATTCTTTACAGTCTGAAAAAATAACATGTCTCACACATAGATAATGATTTTAAAAATAATGTCCTATAGATGCTATTATGATTAACACATTCAAAATTATTTAAAAAGTTTTACTGAGATTATAGTCATCTTTAGCATTATATGCTGTGTTAAGCCATACTAAAAGTTCAACTCATATCATATAGAATTCTAACATGTTATTTTCTGGGGTGAGGGTTATGATATGGAACTCTATCAATTGCCAGTAATAAAAACTCAACTTTTGGTCTAAAGCCAAAAAAGAAAAGTTATTGGCTCAGGTAACTTGGAGATGCATTGAGCTCTGTTTGCCTTTGCTTGGCTTCATTCTCAGGCAGGCTCTCTGAGGACAAGAGGGTCCTGGTCCTTGCTACATGATTACATGGTCCTGAAGGCTTGTGAAGTCAAGAGATACTTTATCCTAGCATCCATATTAAATTCCAAAAGAGAGCTCAGATTGGCCAGCCCTACTCTTTGGATCTCTCTCTGGATTAACCAGGCAGAGAGATTAAGATTACTTAATCTGATTGATCAACATAAATCATATGATCACTCCTTTAAAAGGAACAGAAATATAGTGCCTTGATTTAGTGCCCTACTAGAGTCACACGGAGAGAGGGAGGGGTCAATATCCTAACAAAACAGAGGCGATGCTTACTGACTGTAAAAGGGCTCTCATATTTACACTCATATTTTCAAGACTTGGGAATCATTGTTCTGGAGTTATTATTATTTTTGATGTTTTGACTAAGTTCTTCTACCAAATATTAGAAGCCAGCTAAGCACAATTGAAACTAGTGGGAATACCTTGGGAAGCACTGTGTTTGCAGCCAATCCCAATTGTGGTTTGTGTGCCTGCTTATACTTGAGTGAGGAAAGAGGAAGAATGAAGGATTGGAATAAGAAAACACCCAAAATCAAAACTTCCTTAAAATAAAAATCTCAATTCTTCTCTGTAAATATAAAGCAAAACAGAAGAAACTCACATATACATATGCAATGTAGAGACACCTCCACCACCACCACCACCACCACCACCACCACCACCACCAAATGGACACAAGCTATAGGGGTTAATTTTAAAAAGACTAAAAATATTTATTTCTAAGCCTTTCCATTGGTCTTTAATTATTATGTTTGTTTTGTTTTTGGCATGAGCACCATGGATAGGAAACGTTATCCCTAAGATCCAGAGTTCTGAATAACAGGACCCTATTTATTGCTAGGTCTCCATGTCATGTCCTCTCTATGCTTTTTTTCCTGGGTAATTTATTCCTTCCCAGGAATCAATAATTCTGGAGCTAGGCTCATTTATTTTTCCTTATCCTCTCTCTCTCTCTCTCTCTCTCTCTCTCTCTGTCTCTCAGTCTCTTTTTTACTCCTCTAGAATTACTCTTAATTTTCTTAATTTGCCCTATTTTTTCCATTCTTTGTAATAAACTCATTTAAAGTTATTTATCCTTCTTAGATACAAGCATTATAGACATCGGTATAATGTGAAGAGTAGATTACTTGATTCAAAATAATGATGATGTTAATTGATGATGATAATGAAAATGAACATTAATTGAGCTCTTATTTTCTTATATTATCATAATATAAGCTTATATTATATTGCACTATATCCATATTATCTTATTTAATTCTTATACCGACCCTATAGAGGAGAATAGTAAAGGGTTGTTCAAACTTTGAACCTATTTCTGATGTTTGATAAATTCTCTATAATATAAATTTTGATAGAATTTCCCAGAACAGAAACTAAAAAAATGTACAGATACCTGTTGCCCCTGACTCTCTTGCAGCTAGTGCAGCAGTTCTCAACCTGTGGGTCGGGGTCGCGACCCACAGGTTGAGAACCGCTGAGCTAGTGTATAGTGTCTAACTCTCAGCCAAACACCGAGATACTTGCCTCAGACTTTAAATTTGTAGCTAGAGATACAAAAATCAAGAAAATAGAGAATTTATTTCTAAGATAATGGTGGCATAGTGGCTTCAACATTTTTTCTAGAATCTGAAGAAGTGTGGGGTTGGCTGTGGCACCCAGTGTCCAAGGCAAGTAGCAGTGATGGATGAACTTCAATACTCAGTGTCAGCAGCTCCAGTGATCAAGTTTCTATTCAACTGGCTTTGTGTCGTTTTTTGGGCTATGGTTCTGGCTATTGCTTATACCCTCTTCTTCTGCCATTTCTGACTCTGGTTCTCTAGTTTGCTGATGTTTTCGAAACATAAACAACAACATGGAAGCCCTTTCTGGAGTTGAACGACACAGAAGAGCCTTGTCCTTAAACTCCCTCAGATCCTTTCAATAAATTCCCTCCTGCCTAAATAAGCCATGGTTAATCTATGCTAGCTGAAACAAAGAACCCTGATGGATACCATTATGCTATTTTAAATTTCATTTTATTGATTTGGAAACCCAGGCTTAGAGAAACAAATTACATTGTGTAAGGTCAAACGAATAGTATTAGAGCCAAGGCTGACTTGAGAGTCCATATTCACCTACCAACCTTCACATCAGCAGGGAAGAAAAACTGCATTAATAAGTGAGATGCATCTGAATATAACTTAAGGGAAGGTAGGCATCATAGATTAAAGCCCCTATTTTGGCAAAGTCTGTCCCAGAGTCACAGTTTATTTGGATAACCTTTCTCTGTCTTAGAACATGAAAGTTTGATCTAGATCAGTGGCTTTTAACAATTGAAGACGGGGTCATAGAATTGTACCAAAACAATTAAACAAACAACCACCCTCCAGAAAACCACCAAAACCTGACAGCGATGGATCTTCTTTCTAGTAAAGTACACATGCTAATGTGTTACATCCAATTTCTCTGCAAGCGCATCCTTGGAACTCAGTGGATCCCAGGCTGAGAACCCGAACTAGATGATCTCTCAGTTTGATTCTTCCAAGTAAAATACAGTATGATTCCATTGTTTGGATGAAATTGCTAAAACTAGTTAGCTCAATTTCTCTTTTGTTCTTTCTCTCACACACACATACACACAATCTCAAGGCAGAGGTTTGAGTCAATCATATTCTTCAGTTTGTAACACATTCTCTTCATTAAGACAAGACGTCTCAGAAGACTTGAATTCACATAATATCATGTGATGAATGCCTAAAGAAGATAGAACTGTCTGGCCTTAAGAAGACTGAGACAGTATGATTTGTATCACTTACTACAAGTGTCACTTGCTGCAAATAACAAAAGAGCCAATCAAAAGTTGCTTAAACAATATGAAATTTATAATATCATGTAACAAGAAGTTTGGAAGTGAGACATACAGAGGTTGATAAATTTAGTTAAAGACACAGTTTTTTTTTTGTGTGTGTGTGTGTTCTGTCGCCTTCCTACAGGATGTTGCCTTGTCCCTAGTGCCTCAAACTGGGGTGGCATATTTCTAGTTGGGATATGTGGAGAGCAACATCAATTTTTTTTAAAAAGCGTGTTGACTTCTACTTTTAACCATTAGAGAGTAACTGGCATCAAACTTGCCATCTCACTGAAAACAGCTATAAAACTTGACAAGTAAATTAGGTAATTATTTTCAGGCATTGAATAACAGACATGGGACTATAGCCCTGGAGAGAAGGCAAACACACAGGATGAGCCACACTTCTCTGCCTGGGGCCTCTCCTGCTGCAGCACAAGGAAGTAGAACCAAACAGAACAACGGTCTTGCTGAGATGAGGGACAGAGACTTGAGTTTTGGGCTCCTGAAACAACTGGAACTTCCAGGATAGGGCTCTGGGTGCCTCTGAAGTCTGTATGTGAATTCATGAAAATTCCTTGGCAGAGGGCCGGGCTGTACACATGAAGGCTGAGATTCCATGAGACATGACAGAGATAAACTGCTGTGGAGATAAAAACTGAACATAATAACAGAGGCCATGCAGTTTTGAAAGATGTTGGAGGCCATAGGAGAAAAAAATATTTTGGGTATTTCAGGTGAGACCCTAGAAAGGCCATGCTTTATAAAGGAATGAGAACTATGCCCTAGAGTAAGTGCTTACCCTAATAATAAGTAACAAAACAAAACAAAATAACACCTAAATAGACCCCTCAATTAAAGAATGAAACCAAACATAAGAGGATAAAATTCAGGACAAATTCAGTACCAGTTAAAGGAAGATGATATAATTGAGATATCCTACAACATATTTTTCACAATAACTATTGTATAATTAATCATTCTTAAACATGAAAGGAAAATACAATCAAAGGAAGAAACAAGCAATAGAAAGAGACGACTTATCAATATAAGTCATTACCAGATAAGGATTTTAAAGAAGTTATTATGAATATATTCAGGGATGTTCATAATGATTAAACTAATGGGGAAACCTCCACAGATTTCACAATTGAAATTATCTTTTAAAACATTGGTCTTAATAAAAACCAGTTTGGTGCTACTTTGGATAATGCTGAGGTCTCCATTCCTTAAAGTGTGCACATAAATTCCTTGGCAGGATAATGTAAAATAACATTCAGCAACATGTGGGATAATGAGATAGAAGATGAGGGAGGAGAGAGTTGGAGCAGATTATCTATGTTTCTCTTATCATCACCGCTAGAAAGGAAAATCATTGGGCACACAGAATGAGCTGGCTCTCTGGTCCTGCCGTGTCCTTTATTTGTGGAATTCCTACAACGATGCTACTTCCCTGAAGGAGCAGGAACTGCATGTGGAATAAATCAGGTCATCATGGAGCAAAGCAGAGTTAGATTTACCTCAAACTACATTGCCAGATGTGCCAGTCACAAGCACCTGGAGAGTTTGCTTTCTCTTGTACTCTTGGATTATTCCAGTCATGTTACTGAGAAGCCCTTGAACCTTGTGTGGCCAGATCCAAGTATAGCTATGGAGCTTCAAGCTAACATTTCTGTAATCTCTTGCTTACATGTTTCCCCTCCACTGTGAGCTCCTGAAAGGTAAGAACTGTGTTCACATACCTCCATATTGCCAATACCCAGTATAGTGCCTGACTGACAGATGATCAATAAATGGTTGTTAAATGAGTTAATGCATTCTAACCATCTAACATATTTTCCCTGGATTGAACTTGCACTGAAGCACATTACAGTCCCCAGTAGTCTCCAAAATTCACTAACATTCTCCCACCCAATGCCCAACCTCGAACAGTGAGGTGTTCATGCAGAACTTCCCTCTGCTTTCCAGGGCAGAGTCTGGGTCCTTTCTAAATGTTCACGGAGAGATACATTAATGAATGGCAAAACCAAGGATGACTCTTAAAAAATTTTTTTTTATTTAAGTGAGAGGAGGGAAGATAGACTTCCACATATGCCTGTCCCAGAATGCACCTGGGGCAACCCTCATCTGGGGCTGATGCTCTGCCCATCTGAGGCCAGGCTCACAACTGAGCTATTTTTAGCTCCTGTGGCAGAGGCTCAATGGAGCCATCCTCAGTGCCTGGAACTCGAACCAATTGAGCCATGGCTGTGGGAGGGGAAGAGAGAGAGAGGGAGAGAGAGAGAAGAAGGAAGGGGGGAGGGGTAAGCAGATGGTCACTTCCCCTGTGGTACCCTGACCTGGAATTGAACCCAGGACTTCCACATGCTGAGCTGACACTCTACCACTGAGCCAACTGGCCAGGGACAAGGATGTCTCTTAATTAGAGTTTTAGTCAAGTAATTACAAATGTAGTTATTTTTCTCTGTTATTGTTTTTAAAAAATATATATCTCAAGGGGAGGGAAAAATAATCAGCCAAGTAGTAAAGAAATGGCAAGAAAACTCCCCTTTTATCCTCAAACTACTTTTGCACAAAATATTATCAAGAGGGACTAGCATCTTCTTTCCATTTTTTGACTGTCAATGGTGCTAAAAGATAAAGACCAAAATATAGTCCCCATGTTCAGTGCAGAGAAAGCAGCCTCGGGACTGCTGTGAGAGAGAGTTGTTCCCATCTCTCCCGTCTTGCCCTTGTCTCCCCTGCCTACAGTATTTCTCCCTTCTTGTTTTGTCTTTTTTCTCCCTTCTAAACCTACCCAGGGTTTATAGTAGCTGTCAGAGCTGAGCATGTCCCTTAGCTTCAGGCAAATCTTGTTTGCAAGCAGGAAGCTGTAGGAATTCTCTCCTAGTGGCATTTTCACTCTTTATGTGAGCTTAATCCAGGGGATTAACAAATGGATCAGCTGGAGATCTCCTCTTACCATGACAGAACAGGCAAGTTCAAGCAGAAATAGTCCCTGAAATGTCTGGTTCTGCCGGGAGTTAACACCACACCTACCAGGCACTGAAAAGGGTGTGTTCCCAGAGGAGGTCCAGGTCAAAGAGGAAACAGCTTTGCTGACATTGGCCTCTCCTCACTGATTTCACATGCCTCCTTCTTCACTGCTGCCACTGTCTTGCAGTCCTCACCCTTATCTGGCACCTGAGTTTCTCTTATTCTCTGCCATTTCCAAGCGTCACTATTTCTCCTGCTTCTCTCTACTTCCCTACATAGCCATCAAAGAATCCACTCTCTTCCTGCTGTGTCCTTTGTCTCGTGATGTCTTAAGGTGGGTTCCCTGTGAGTAGAACTTGGGGAGAGAATTCTTAGACAAGTGATTTTTGCTCCTTCTGTGAGCACTTAGAGCTAATGACAGTTGTCACTCCATGTCCTCACGAAAGTGAGAATAAAGGCATTGCTGCCTATGTTGACAAGATTGACACCTGGGGATGGCAAAGCTTCCAGAGAGAGGGTAACTAAGCTTTTGATACTGTGATGATGCTAAGGAGACTATGAAAATGACATAAACCTCTCTCTTGTCTAAGTCACTGGATCTAGTTGAGCATTCAAATGTGTGTCCTAACTCATTCAGTCCAGGTGGACTGGGCTTCATTCAGACACTGACAGGTTGAACGAAATCCATGATGGCTGAGATGAAGAGAGTGGCTGGGAAAGAGGTCACACATTCCACAGCAACAAGTGGAGAGACTTGGAAGAGTCGCTGTTTTAATGTCAAAGTTGTCCACCAATCCAATGTGATGTGGAAAAATACATACAAGGAAAATACAGAGTTGGACCAATAACATCGTAATCTTTTTCCACTGAACCATCTAAATTATACTTCAGTATTTACACTTCTAAGAGAAAAAAAACCCCTGTTACAAGTGTATTAAGAGCATTAGCAATTTGGTTTATTTTATTTTATTTGATGTTGAGGCAACAGAAACAACATAAAAACCCTTTTGTTTTATTTTGCATTTTTGATAATACTATTAAATTAATTTTTCAAGTAAAATCATCCTTGTTGCACCATTCAGGTCACATTATGACAATATTTTCAGGCTAGCCTAAAATGTTCAGTATTAACTGGGGTAATAAAAAAAATCCTACATTTTCTTTTTACAGAAGGATTTTATAGTTTTATAAAGAGTGAATGTAATCAGGATTCAGCAAGGCATCTATTTTTTTTAAGTCATTATATATTATTATAGAGATTATCAGATTTCCCCAAATGTCCTCCAAACAGGCTAGTCATCTTGTCCAGGAAGGCTTATTCTATAATACTTCCAACAGGATGACTTAGAGCGGAGATGGACTTGTTTGGTTGGTTCCTTCAGTCCTGGAAACCTCTTCCTACTTGCTATCCCCACACCCATGTCTGATTCTGCATTTTGAGTCCTGCTTTTCTCCATAGTTCCTCCTTTGGAATGCCTTCCTGCTCCTTCTCATCTTACCCTCTGCCCATTCGTTAACTTCTTACACCACCCATGAAGCAATCTTCTATTGTTTATTCAATCTCTCTGTTTGCATGAGAGCTTTCTGAAACCCCTAACTTCTCTGCACCTCTAGTCTATACCATAAACTTAGCCCTTTGGCACATCATGGCTTGTATATCAGGGTCCTTTTAAGTAAGTTGTTTTCTCTCCCCCACTAGGTTCTTAAATGTAGAGATCACATCTTACCCAGCTCCTCTACTTCCTGTAAATCTGAGCAACTTTTGCATGTATAGGCAATGTTCAACAGAGAGTAGCAAATGTTCAATTAAAGTGATGGATTGGTTGTTAAAATTCTATGTATCCTTAATTCCTTCTATGATGTCTTTTAAACTTTTCTCACCTTTGTGTGTGCATGCATATAAATGTATGTGTTCATTCACTTAAAATATTTATTGAATACCTACTATGTGCCAGAAGGCTGAGACTTAGAAGGGCAGCAATAGAGGAATTAGGAAAAATCAAGAGCAAAGACATGTCATTACAGACCAAGCCTATGATCATCCACACCTGTATTTTTCCAATTACTAAGTATGGGTGCAAAAGTAGACAGTGAAGAAGGCTGATTGGAAAAGAAATTGAGGCATTTAAAATACGGTGTTGGAGGAGAGCTCTGTGAATTCTCCGAACTGCAGGAGAAACAAATAAGTGGGTCCTAGAGCAAATTAAGCCTGAAACATTGCTGGAAGAAAAATGACCAAACTGAAGCTGTCCTACTTTGGGCTCAGTATAATAAGGCAGGGTTCTTTGAGAAAGAAAGTGATGCTGGGAAAAATAAACAACAAAAGGAAAAGTGGAAGACCAAACATGAGATGGTTTGACTCCAAAAAAAGAGAGAAGCCATAGGCATGAGTCTATAGGAGCTGCACAAGGCTGGTGAGAATAGGACATTGTGAACATCACTCATTCTAGGGTCACCAGGAGTTGAAGCCGACACAATGCACATAAAACACAAACTATGGCCAAACACAGCACTAGCTGCTGGTGATAAAAGGTCTGATGTGACAGGACTTTAGTTTTCCATATGCTGGGCAGCTGAGGAATGATTATTTAAAGAAAGATCAGGTCAGGAGGAGGAGCTGGTTTGAGCAGAACAGTCAGGATGCAGATGTGTTGGGCTTGAGATATACAGGAGATGTCCAGGTGGGTCACTGGAAATGCAGTTCTAGAAGCACATTTGGGCTGGATGTTGGTTTCTGGGAGACATTTGCCTGAAGATGACAGTTGGACTCATGGGTCTAGTTAAGTTTTCTGGTGGGACAAGATAAGAAGAAAGGCTGAGAAATAAAATACATGAAAGGCACTCCACAGAACTTTAAAAAGTGACCTAAAAATCTTATTTAATTTATAAACAACATCTATAGTGAGGGCTTGAAGAAGTGGGGGCAATTCTGGGGCCACTGTAAGGAATTGCCTGCCCCTTGTTTTGTCTGAGTGCTTTGAACTCCAGTCCTATGATGATCAACCTGTTGGCTGATGAGCCAGAGGGGGGAGGAGGGTGCAGGTTCTGCCCAACTCTGTCACAGGAAGCAGACAAGTAAGAAGACTCCAAGGACACTGGGCTACCATGTATTTGAAGATTAGATGAGAGTTTCACACATTTCCTTCTTTCCTTGAAGTGATGCAAAGTGGGTGGTCTGGTCCTAGTTCTGCTATAAGTTAATTCTATCACTTTGAGAAGCTATCACTTCTCTGGGCCTTAGATTATAAGAAGGTGTGATGCATTAAATAAGTTTTAGGTCAACTCAGCACTCTAAAATGTCTGGTGAAGGCATATCAGATTGTGTGAGGCCGCCTTGGTTTAGAGATGCTTCCTCATCCTCAGATCAGGCACAGATGAATCCTGGATATTTATGGTCCCTAGACAATCTTACTTTAAAAAAAAAAAAAAAATCTTGCCTGTCCTACAGCTGAAAACCAGGAAGTCAGGGTCCAGGGCACCCATGTGTGTGCATTCTGGGACCTGGCACTATTGCCTTTGCTGCCCAAATTGATATCTGAAATTGCATCATTCAAAAGAGTATTTTAAAGAGCTCTGTTTCACAACTTGGGGTCCTCAGAATCCTAGTAGTAAATGAAGTTGTTGTGTACTAGATGGGGTGAGAAACTATGAGAGAAATGCTATGAATCACCTTGGGGCATCAATTTAACTTAAAAATGTAAGAGAAAGGTAATTTCAAGTTTACATAAACATCATGGCATAGCACACAAACTTTGTATTGGTCTTAAGGATGGCACAAAAGATGCAAATGGAAATTGTCATTTTCTGGTTGTTCTGGGCTACTTGTTCCTTTCACAAGGATCCAAACCTCTTTCCTTTCATTAGGAAAGCCTGGCACTGTTGACAGGCACATGTTTACTCAGTGGATCTACTGGGATTTATCACTCTGAAGTACCTGAGAATTTCTTCTTGAGCTAAAACAGTTAATGTTGCTTGTTTTGCTTTTTAGAAAATGCAAGGGCCTAAATTGGGAATTTGGGCTGGTACTGTGCTGATGATTTTTATGTCTTTACAAGAACATTCTCTTGTGACAGGGTCAGGGTGCTTTAGCATGGAAGGATCTGGTTCCATTAGTTGCATAATGTTCTCATAAAAAAGTAGTTGGGTATCGCTATAGAAGACCTAAAATTACGCCTAGGCCCTGATTTATCACCTAGAAAATGCAGAACATCTAGTCATTTGGACTTGAATAGTTGGTTTTGCTCTTGTAAACTCCTGACCAAAAGCAATTATTTTCCAAGTTTTAGAGACAAATGAACCATAGAAGAGCAGCTGTAGAACTTGTTGTAAAAAAATATGGTAATTACCAAGTTTGACATGTGCTATGACAACAGCTCTTTGCTAATCAACAGCCTCACTGCTAAAGCAGTCATTGAAAACATGTTGGGCAGCCCATCCTCAAAGCTACATGCCAGGGGGAGAGAGTAGAGTGCAGAAAATCCAAGGCACCAGATAATCCCCAAATCATTGTTGTTTGGCCTCCGGAGGTATCGTATGCTTAATTTTAAAAATATTTTGGCAGCAGATTCACATCCTTTAATTGGATTCTGTGCACATTATGCACATTATTGTCAATATTAGCCTGACTTTCCAAATAGACACTCAGAGCTGCCAGGAAAGGCCACCCTGTGCAGCAGGTGTAATGTATTTGGGGATTAAAAATTAGCAGGAGACAATTCTGACATGGATAATCCTCATGTGGATAATTGAGTGTTGACTGACATTGAGGAAAAGGCAGTTATGGCAGAGGACAATGCGGGATGTCTACATACAGCTAGGTTGGTAAAGGGAAAATCTTCACTTCTTAGAGAAAAAAGTTTTTCAATGAATGCAAAGCAAAATTAAACCAAAAAGCAGCAACCTGAAGACCAACAAATCAAACTACATGATGAAGCAACGACTGAGAATATCTCAACCCGAAGGTGTTATAAAAGTTTGAGATTGGAAGGAGGAAGTTGGTGGTGGATTAATAGTTTTCAAAGCATATTAAATGTTAATCTAGCCATGAATATTTTCTGAAGTTTCTCTCTTTTCTAATCTTCCTGATGACTCTCCCTTTTTAAATCTCCAGATCAGGCTTTACAGAAAGCTTGTGTTTGGTATACTTGAAGTCACGTTGGGGCAATTTGAGAAGAAATTCATGGACAATGGAAAGAACATTGATTTCCCTACTTTCTCTCACTCTGTACAATGAGAACGTTAATATCCATCTAGCAAAAGAGTTATAAAAATTAGAGAAGGTGCACATGAAGCTCTTGGTACAGCTTTATAGTGAGCAACAAATCTGTAAAAGAAGTATCTTACTCTTATTAATAATGAGAATTGATCACTTCTCGGCCTTTTGGCTAAGATCAAGTGTAGTATCTGTTCTTATCAGTTTAATAATGGGAATTAAAAATTAAGAATGCCCAATTCTTATAAATGATAATGATACCCCAATGGCAATATCATCTTCTATGGATTGTAAGAAATAAAATAATCTAGAAGATATGCTTTTTGAACACACATAGAAATACTCTATAGAATTTGCTTTTCATCAAATTAAGCCCAGTTGCAAAATTAAGATTTAGGACTCTTTTGATAAAGTTCAGATGCTTAAACATTGGATGGAAAATCACAGAGGGTCCTCTGCAAATCTCTTTAAGAAAACAATAGATGTCCACCTATCCAGGGCAGACCAAGGGTAGTTGTGACTTCGGGGCATTGCCTTGTTATCTATTGTCTTGTTTTTTTTTTCTGGCTACTGCGAAGAAGGTCCCCATTGGACATGGGTCTACTTTCATACAAAAAAGCACTAAACACAGCGTGTTTATAATTCATTCATTTGAAGCTGTGAATGATAGTTCCTGCCACATGATGTATACTCATAAATACTTGAAAGGGAATGCAGAAAATGCAGGAGACTAAGCAATAAGTGTATGACTAAAAATTTTTTTTAATTTATTTTATTTTATTTTAATATATTGGTGTACATAGATTCTAGTGTCCCCCCGAATGCCTCCCTCCAACCCCCTATTTTCCCACCACATCCCCCCCTGCCCTTCTTCTCTGCAACACCCTCACCCCGATTTTTCTTTTCTGCTCTCATCCCATCCTATCATCCCATTTCCCTCTGTCCGCTTTCCCTCTGGTCCTTTTGATCCCTCCTCTGTCTCTATTCCATTCCTCAGTTCACTTTGTTCATTGGATTCCTCAAATGAGTGAGATAATATGATATTTTCCCTTTTCTGCCTGGCTTATTTCACTTAACATAATAGTTTCCAAGTCCATCCATATTGTTGCAAAAAGTAAGATTCCCTTTTTTTTCATGGCCCCATATATTCCATTGTGTATATGTACCACTGCTTTTTAATCCATTCGTCCAAAGACAGACACTTGGGCTGTTTCCAGATCTTGGCAATGCTGCCATAAACATGAGGGTGCATTTCTTCATTTAAATCATTGATGTGGTGTTCTTGGGATATATTTTGAAAAGTGGGATGGCTGGGTCAAAAGGTAGTTCCATATTTAATTTTTTGAGAAATCTCCATATTTTTTCAACAGTGGCTGCACCAGTCTGCACTTCCACCAGCAATGCAGGAGGGTTCCCTTTTCTCCACACCCTCGCCAGCACCTATCATGTGTTGTTTTGTTAATGAGTGCCATTCTGACTGGTGTGAGGTGATATCTCACTGTGGTTTTAATTTGCGTTTCTCTAATGATTAGTGATGAACATTTTTTTTTTATTGTATTTATTTTTAATGGGGTGACATCAGTAAATCAAGATACATATATTCAAAGATAATATGTCCAGGTTATCTTAAAGATCAATTATGTTTCATACCCATCACCCAAAGTCAGATTGTCCTGTCACCCTCTATCTAGTTCTCTTTGTGCCCCTCCCCCTCTCCCTCTCCCCCCTCCCCCCGTAACCACCACACTCTTATCAATGTCTCTTGGTCTCACTTTTATGTCCCATCTACGTATGGAAAAATGCAGTTCCTGGTTTTTTCTGATTTACTTATTTCACTCCGTATAATGTTGTCAAGATCCCACCATTTTGCTATAAATGATCCGATGTCATCATTTCTTATGGCTGAGTAGTATTCCATAGTGTATATGTGCCACATCTTCTTTATCCAGTCATCTATTGATGGGCTTTTTGGTTGTTTCCATGTCCTGGCCACTGTGAACAATGCTGCAATGAACATGGGGCTGCATGTGTCTTTACAAGTCAATGTTTCTGAGTTTTTGGGGTATATACCCAGTAGAGGGATTGCTGGGTCATAAGGTAGTTCTATTTTCAGTTTTTTGAGGAACCACCATACTTTCTTCCATAATGGTTGTACTACTTTACATTCCCACCAACAGTGGATGAGGGTTCCTTTTTCTCCACAACCTCTCCAACATTTGCTATTACCTGGCTTGTTAATAATAGCTAGTCTAACAGGTGTGAGGTGGTATCTCATTGCAGTTTTGATTTGCATTTCTCTAATAACTAAAGAAGATGAGCATCTTTTCATATATCTGTTGGCCATTTGTATTTCTTCCTGGGAGAAGTGTCTGATGAACATTTTTTTATCTGCCTATTGGCCATCTGTATGTCTTCTTTGGAGAAGTGTCTATTCATTTCTTTTGCCCATTTTTTTGATTGGATTGTTTATCTTCCTGGTGTTGAGTTTTACAAGTTCCTTATAAATTTTGGTTATTAAGCCTTTTTCAGACATAGTGTCAAATATTTTCTCCCATTGTGTGGTTTGTCTTTTTATTCTGTTCATATTGTCTTTAGCTGTGCAAAAGCTTTTTAGTTTGATATAGTCCCATTTGTTTATCCTTGCCTGTGGATATAAATCAGCAAATATATCCTGTGAGTGATGTCAGAGAGCTTATTGCCCATGTTTTCCTCTAGGATGCTTATGGTTTCACGACTTACATTTAAGTCTTTTATCCATTTTGAGTTTATTTTTGTGAATGGTGTAACTTGGTGGTCTAGTTTCATTTTTTTGCAGGTAGCCATCCAATTTTCTCAACACCATTTGTTAGAGACTGTCTTTACTCCATTGTATGCTATTACCACCTTTGTCAAATATCAATTGTCTATAAAGGTGCAGGTTTACTTATGGGTTCTCTGTTCTGTTCCATTGATCTGTGTGCCTGTTCTAATGCCAGTACCAAGCTGTTTTGAGTACAATGGCCTTGTAGTATAACTTGATACCAGGAAGTGTGATACCACCCACTTTTTTCTTCTTTTCCAAGATTGCTGAGGCAATTCGTGTTCTTTTTTGTTTCCATATGAATTTTTGGAATATTTTTTCTATATCTTTAAAATATATCATTGGTATTTTAATAGGAATTGAATTGAATTTATAAGTTGCTTTGGGTAATATGGACATTTTAATGATGATTATTCTTCCTAACCATGAACACGGTATATGCTTCCACTTGTTTGTATCTTCCTTGAAACATTTATCAATGTTTTCTAATTTTCCGAGTACAAGTCCTTAACCTCCTTGGTTAAATTTACTCCTAGGTACATTATTTTTTTGTTGCAATAGTGAAGAGAATTGTTTTCTTAATTTCTCTTTCAGACAGATTGTTGTTGGTGTATAAAAATGCCTCTGATTCCTGAGTATTAATTTTATTTCCTTCCACCTTGCTGAATTCATTTATCAGGTCCAGTAGGTTTTTGACTATGACTTTAGGGTTTTCTATGTACAGTATCATATCATCAGTAAATAATGATAGTTTTACTTCTTCTTTTCCAATTTGGATGCCTTTTATTTCTTCTTCTTGCCTGATTGCTGTGGTTAGAACTTCCAGAACTATGTTGAATAAGGGTGGTGAAAGGGGACACCCCTGCCTTGTTCCTGATCTTAAGGGGATTTCTTTTCATTTTTGCCCATTGAGTATGATGTAGGCTGTAGGTTTGTCTGGCCTTTATCATGTTGAGGTATGTTTCCTGTATTCCCACTTTGCTGAGAGTTTTGATCATAAATGGGTGCTGGATTTTATCAAATGCTTTTTCTGCATTGATTGATATTATCATGTGGTTTTTCTCCTTCCTTTTGTTTATGCGACGAATCACATTGATTGATTTGTGAATATTGTACCAACTTTGCCTCTGTTGAATAAATTCCACTTGATCATGTTGTATGATTTTTTTTCAGGTACTGCTGTACCGGTTTGCTAATATTTTGTTGAGAATTTTAGCATCTAAATTCATCAGCGATATTGGTCTATAGTTTTCTTTCTTTGTGTTATCTTTGCCTGGTTTCGGAATCAGAATTATTCTCGCCTCATAAAAGGAGCTTGGAAGTTTTCTCTCCTCTTGAATTTTCTGAAATAGCTTCAGAAGGATTGGTGTTAGTTCTTCTTTGAATGTTTGGTAGAATTAGCCTATGAAGCCATCTGGGCCAGGGCTTTTGTTTGTTGGGGGTTTTTTGATAACTGTTTCTATCTCATTTGTTGTAATTGTTCTGTTTAGGTTTTCTGATTCTTTCAGATTGATTTTTGAAAGATTATATTTTTCAAAGATTTTGTCCATTTCACTTAGGTTGTCTAATTTATTGGCATACAGTTTTTTATAATATTTTCTCACAATCCTTTGTATTTCTGCTGTGTCAGTTGTTACTTCTCCACTCTCATTTCTAATTTTATTTATTTAAATACTCTCTTTTTTTTCTTGGTGAGTCTGGCTAAGGGTACATTCATCTTGTTTACCTTTTCAAAGAACCAGCTCTTGGTTTCATTGATTCTCTGTATTTTTTTTTTTTTAGTCTATATGTCATTATTTTCACTCTGATCTTTATTATTTCCTTTCTTCTACTTCCTCTGGGCTTTACCTGCTGTTCTTTTTCTAGTTCTTTTAGATGCAGGATTAAGTTGTTTATATGAGCTTTTTCTAGCTTCTTAAGGAATGCCCATAATTCTATAAACTTCCCTCTCAGGACTGCTTTTGCTGTGTCCCATAGATTCTGGGTTGTTTTGTGCACATTTTAATTTATTTCAAGGAAATTTTTTATATTTTTCTTGATCTCATTGATGACCATTTGTTATTTAATAACATGCTGTTTAGTTTCCAAGTGTTTGAGTGTTTTTCAGTTTTTCTATTGTAGTTGATTTCTAGTTTCATGCCATGGTAGTCAGAGAAGATGCTTGATTTGATTTCAATCTTCTTAAATTTTTTGAGACTCATTTTATACCCTAATATGTGGTCTATCCTAGAGATGTACCATGTGCACTTGAAAAGAATATATATTCTGCTGCTTTAGGGTGAAAGATTTTGAAGATATCTATTAAATCCAGCTGATCTAGTGTATCCCTTAATTCTGCTGTTTCTTTGTTAATTGTCTTACATGAGAATTGATCCAGTGATGTTAGTGAGGTATTGAAATCTCCTACTATTATAGTATTGCTGCTCATCTCTCCCTTTATGTCCATCAAAGTCTGTTTTATATATTTAGGTGCTCCTATATTAGGTGCATAGATATTTATAATGGTTAACTCTTTTTGTTGGATAGTTCCCTTTATCATTACATAGTGACCTTCTTTATCCCTCACTATAGTCTTTGTTTTAAAGTCTATTTTGTCAGATATAAGTATTGCTACCCTGGCTTTTTTTTCATTTCTATTTGCATGAAATACTTTTTTCCATCCTTTTAGTTTTAGTCTATATATATCTTTTGTTTTGAGTTGGGTCTCTTGCAGGCAGCATATATGTGTGGGTCCTGTTTTCTTATCCTTTCAGCTACCTTATGTCTTTTGATTGGAGCATTTAATCCATTTACATTTAAGGTTATTATTGATATGTAGTTGTTTATTGCCATTTTATTATTTAAATCTACATTCCTCTTTTACTAGATTTTCCACTCCCTGCTTTGTTCTGTCTACGAAAGACCCCTTAACATTTCTTGCAGCATTGGTTTGGTGTGATGAATTCCTTGAGTTTTTCTTTTTTGGTCTGTGGAGCTTTTTATTTCTCCTTTAATCTTAAATGATAATCTTGCTGGATAAAGAAGTTTTGGATGTGGATTCTTGTTCTGCATTACTGTGAATATATCTTGCCATTCCATTCTGGCCTCAAATGTTTCTGTTGAAAAGTTGGATGTCATCCATATGGGGTTCCTTTGTAGGTGATTGACTGTTTTACTCTTGCAGCTTTTAGTATTCTTTCTTTATCTCTTACCTTTGGTATTTTGATTATGATGTGTCTTGGTGTGGGTCTCTTTGAGTTCTTTTTAAATGGGGTTCTCTCTGCTTCTTGAATCTGGGTGACTCTTTCCTGCATCAATTTAGGGAAATTTTCAGCTATAATTTCTTCAGTCAGGTTCTCTATCCCTTGTTCTTTCTCTTCTCCTTCAGGAACTGCTATTATGCAGATTTTGTTTCTCTTCATGCTGTCACAGATCTCTCTTAGAGTTTCCTCAGACATTTTGATCTTTTTTTTTTCTGCTTCTGTGCTTTCACTTATCTTGTCCTTTAAGTCGCTGATTCGATCCTCTGCTTTATCCAGCCTGCTTTTAATTTCTTCTAGTGTAGTTTTTATTTCTGATATTATGTTTGTTATTTCTGTCTGGTTCTTTTTTATGATTTCAATGTTCTTTTTGATGCTTGTTATCTCTTTATTTCAGTGTTCATTACGTCCATCCATTGTTGCTCTAAGATCTTTGAGCATCCTACCAATCATTATTTTAAAATCTGAATCCATTAATTTGGTTTTTTCCATCTCATCAGCTCTTTTTCTGGGGATTTCTCTTGTTGATCCATTTGGATTGCATTTCTTTGTCTTCCCATTTTGTCTGTGCATACAGTCTTCCTTTGGGTGTGTTGTTTGTGTAGCTAGCTGAGTCTAGGGTTAATATTATGTGCCTCCAATTTTAAATTGTGTCATTTCTAGGTCTTCTTGGGTTGGCATCAGCTGTTGTTTGTAATCTGCTGTGGACTACTTATCTGCTATCACTATTCTTTTTGCTATTTGTGTCAGCGTTTTCTATGTCTTAACTGGGTCAGATGTGAGGAGCCCTTCCTTAAGCTACCACTCTAACAAGGGTTGTTAGGTTCTGAACTGATGCTCTCTGTATCTGGCCACTAGATGTACCTGCCCTGGACCTCCCTGGCCAAAGCCTCGTGCAGATAAATGGGGGTCACTGCCTATGACTGGTTCTTATCAACCTTTTTTGGAGTTATAGGTGATCCAGATCTTGTGGCTGCCTCTGCTGAGCCCAGGTGCCATTGTAAATATCAGCTGCACTCCTAGGCTAGCTTTTATGTACTCTTGGCCTGAGGGAAGTTCTTTTAATAGTTCAAGTTCCCCTGAGATATGCTTTCTCCTGCCTCTTATTGCTGGCCACTTGTTGGGCTCAGTACTGTAATTCAGTGATTAGGTACGGTATTGGATATGGCTTGCCCATTAGCCTCAGATGTCTTTTATCTAGACTTTTTATTTATATTATCTTATTTTATTTTTTCTTCTTTTTCAGCACTCAGAAGTGTGGTCTGAGGGGTCCAGTGGGTGTGGCCTCTGTGCTTCTGATGTGTGGTCTGTACACTGGACCCCTGGCTACGGTTGTTGCTGCCTTGGGTGTTTGGGTTCGGCACTGCCGGTGCCAGCCTGCTTCCACCCCTGCGGTGGCTTCCTGCACCCTTGGTGGGCTCGCATGCACCCACTCAGACCGCCCCCAAAGTCTCTTGGGCCCCAGCTGCTGCCAAAGGCGGGCTCACACCATGCGCCAGATTGCGTGTGAGTTCAGACCTCCGCAGCGGCCCACCACAGCTTCCGCCTTCTCAGGAGGCCAGCATATGCCCATTTGGACTACTTCTGTTGTCTCCCAGGCCTCAGCCACCACCAGAGGTGGGCCCACACCGCAGGCATGATTGCGCTAGCCCGTACTTTCTCATTAGCTGCTCTGGCCTCTTCCTCCACAGGCTGGCCCACACATAGTCGCTTGGAACGGGGGCAGAATTGTGCTTGAGCTCAGACCTTTGCAGCCGCTGCCATGGCTCCACAGTCTGGCCCATGCATGCCTGCTTGGACAGCCTCCATAGTTGCACCAGCTCAGCCGTGGGTGGGCTTGCATGCTCACTCCAACCTTTGCAGTGGCCATCGTGCTTCTGGGTCTGCTTTTGCCTCTGTGGGCGGGCCCACGAGCACCAGCTAAGACCACCTCAGCAGTTGCTTGGGCTCGGGCCCCAGGTGGGCACACACGCTCATTCCAACCAATACAGCTGCTGTGGAGGCTTCTGCCTTCTTGAGTGGGCCTGGCTCCTGCAGCTGTGCCCCACCATCTGGGTGAGCACTCAGCAGCATGGGGGCGGGGCGGTGTAGCTCAGACAGCACTCACTGTGTCTCTAACATGCACGCCTGCCTCTAAACGCCTCTTCTGACTGGGGCAGGAGAACCTCTGGTGGGCAGAGTAATTTTTCCCCTTACTGGTGTTGCTGCTCTGAGGAAAAATGTTCACTTTAGATTTGGGGCATGATTTAGCCCAGGGTGTCCATCTCTCAAAGTTTCTCTCCCTGTGCCTCTGAGACCGCACTCTCCCCTGGAAACTCCAGTCCTCCCAGTGCTTCCCACTCCCGGAGCCTCAGGCAGGTGTCTATGAGTGAGGCTCTTGGTACAGTCCCTTTAATATGGAGTGTGGGTCCGAGAGTTCTGTCTCCTTCTGCCAAATACAGTCCGTTCACCCTTCCAGGCTCCAGGGCTCTAGCCTGGGACTCCTGTTCTGGGGCTGAGGACCCACAACCGACAACTTGCGGGGCAGTCCTCCCCACCACGAGAATCCCTCCCAGCTGCCGCTCACTCCCGGGAGTGGGACAACCCTTTCCGCATTCCCACCTTTCCTACCAGTCTCAGTGTGGGTTCTTTGGTGGTCCTTGGCTGTAGAATCCTCTTAGTTTAGTCCAAAGTTGTTCTTTCAAGATGACTGTTCTCAAAATTAAGTTGTAATCCACTTTGGTTCTGGGCTGTGGGAGTTGGAACGTCTGCCTACTCCATGGCCATCTTGTCTCTCCATGACTATAGAATTCTAACACAGAAAGGAATCTTAGATATCACCTGTTTCATAGAGAAAATGAACAATTGTTTTAGCTTGTTTGGGCTGCTGTCACAAACTATGACAGGCCACTAAAGGTGGCTTTCAAACAATGTAGATTTACTTCTCATAGATCTGTAGACTGAAAGTTCAAGATCAGGATGCCAGCAGAGTCCTGTGAGGGCCCTTTCATGGGTCACAGACTTCTCACTCTATCTTCACACAAGGTAGAAAGGGCTATCTAGATCTCTGAGGTGCTTTTTGTAGAGTAGCAATCCCATGTATGTGGGCTCCCTCATGACCTGATCACCTCCTGAAGGCCTTGTCTCCTAATATCATTACCTTGAACATTAGGTTTTCAGAATATGAATTTTAGAGGGACAGAAACCTTCAGACCATAACAACAATTTAGGTATTTTAAATCTCAGATGAGTTAAATAAACAATGCATAGCCATTTGGTGGAATGCTATATAGCTGATGAAAAGATGATATGCCTGTATGTGTTTTCATGAGAAGCTGTCCACTATATTTTATTTTAGAAAGAAATAAGTCAGAGAAATGCACTATATAATTCCATTTGCATTTTAATGTAGAATATAAAAAGTTTAAATGAACCCAGAAATGTTTGGAATAAAAAGAAAATGAACAGTGATTATTTCAGAGACCTAAGTTGGAGAGATGGATGAAATAAAAAAAATAAAAAGGAAAATGTGCAATTTTATTTCATGAAATATTGTGCTGTTTACTTTTTTAAGATAAGCATATATTACTTTCAAAATAATTTTAAAAAGTTAAAGCAACTCCATGTAGTTCAATGTTTTTTAAAAAAATATTTTAAAACTAGATTTACTTTTATCTTTGTCTCATTGAAGTATGACAAATAGTATTCTAAGATATTTAAGGTGTATGGTGGTGGTTTGATATACTTATTCATTGTGGAAGGACTCCCCCATCTAGTTAATTAACAAATCTATCACCTCACATATTTATCTTTTTTAAAAAAAATGAGAACATATAAGTTCTACTCTTTTAACAATTTCAAATTTTACAATATATTATTATTAACTTTAGTCCCCAAGTTTTACATTAAATCCTCAGACTTTTTTCAGTTGAGAGTTTATTCTCTTTTACCAACTTCTCCCCATTTTCCCCCACCCCTCACTACTACTTTTCTACTCTGTTTCTATGAGTGTGACTTTTTTTATTTTTTTGATTCCACATACAAGTGGTACCATGCAGTACTTGTCTATCAATTGCTGAATCGATAAAGATGTGGTGTATGTGTATATAGGTATATATAGCTATATATACATATGAATATATATATATAATGGAATATTATTCAACCTTGAGAAAGCAGCAAATCTGCCATTTGCAACAATATGAAGGATTAGGCTAAGTGAAATAATCCAGACTGTAAAAGACAAATACTATATGGTATCGCTTGTATGTGAAATCAATGTTCTTCATTTTAAAATGCATTTTATTTTTTGGCCTTTTATTCATTTATTTATTCAATATGCATTTATTTTGATTGGCCAGATTCAGGGAAAAGTATTAAAAAAAATAAAATAAAATAAAATAAAATTGGTGATTGGTGATCAGACTTTATTCAAATATTTAAGTCCTATACAAATAAAATGATAATTTCGTTACTGCTAGTCCTAATCAAAGACCAGAATAAAAAGAGATGAACAGCAAAATTAAAAGAACCAGTATCATGAAGTTGTGGTGGAGAGTGTGTGATGCATTGGCCAAATTTTTCCTCAGTGAGAATAGCTCCCATAACTGTTAGGAGTGCTATGGACAGCAGTCATCCTTGTGTAGACAGCTGCCTTGACCAGACCCATGTCCCTCCCTGGTTTCTCACACCCAGGGACTGGTTGAGGAGGGAATCAGGAGACTTCACCCTAACCTGGAACAGTTCTGACCAGCAATTCTAACTCCAGATCTCCCAATGATACTGTCACGGGTTCTGTAGTATCTTAACGTCTCCCCTCTGACCACTGTTGTTTACTTTGCTTCTCTTTTCCTATGCTTTAAAAAATACTTTATTTATTAATTTTAGAGAGAAGGGAGAGAGAGAGCAAGAGAGAGAGGTGGAGAAGAAAAGGGAAGCATCAACTCATAGTAGTTGCTTCTTGTATATACCTTGACTGGGCAAGCCCAGGGTTTCAAACCAACAACCTCAACATTCCAGTTTGATATTTTATCCACTTTGCCACCATAGGCCAGAGCAGGGCTCTTCTTAATAAAGATTGTGCATGCTTAAAAAAAAACTGGTGATCAGAGAATTAGGGAAATCATACAGGTAAACACGTAACTACAAAAGGAAGCAAAAACAACTTGAAATGGAGAGGAGAAAGGCATGGAGAAAGTGATGGAAAATAAGGAATAAATTGGGGGGAAATTGAGATATGTTTGAGGCAAGGCTCAGGGTGACATAGAATGGAGCCCGGTGAAGGCAGCAGACATGGGAGAATCAACTCATGCAGCAAAGTCAAGGATCTAGAAACCCAGGTCAGCCTTCTCCTCTTACTGACAAAGAAACGAAAATCAGAGATGTTCCTGATCATAGAAACTTGTAGCTGAAAGATACCTCAGCAATCATTATGTCTACCCATCTCGTAGTACATGTAAGAAAACCCGGGCAAGGTACAGTTTCTGTAGTTAAAGCCTGGTGAGAAAAGAAGCTGGATATATTGGTGCTGAAAAAAAAAAGTAGGACCTCAGCACATGCTGTAAAATCCATTAAAACTGACTCACTCATTTTGGATGAGGTAAGTGTTGACATTAGACAATTTGGTGGGCAGCATTTATTTTCCTATTTATTAAAATGTCAGAAAGAGTACCGATGGCACCTCCTAAAAGGCTTGCAGGTGGTAGTCTTCAAAACGCAATCTTCAATCCGCAAAGGGGATAAAAATTTTAATATTCTTGCTTAATGATAAAAATAAGTCTAAGATGGATATAGTAAGAATATCAAAGCAGGGACAATTCATAAAAAAAACTATGAAATTCAAAGACAAACAGATATATATTTATATAAATTTATAAAATACATGCACAATAAATCACATTTAAAAGCCGCAGAATATTAAACTAGAAAAAGTGAGACTTCAAAGAAAGTTATTCTTTGAACAAATCACCAGTGCTCTTTCAATAATTTACTTCTAAAGTTATATTCTATGCCTGTTCCAGTGGAAGACAATATTTCCTCTGAAATTTTAAAGGATGTATAGAGAAATCCAAATGTATCTCTAAGCTCTTGGTTAACTGGTCATATTAATATGAGAACCTAGTGGCCATATTTTGATGCAGTAAGACAGTGTCACTTGTTAATACCGCTAACCAATCTTGTAGTTCAACTGTGTCCCTCTGGGTTGGCTGAGATGGTTCTGGTCTCCTTGTCTGTGCACATGCTTTCGTCTGTGTTACTCACACACATGTAAGTGGAACACTGAGACCATTCCCTGAATAGCTCAAGCCTCAAATGAAGATTTGTCCAAGAATCTGGATATTTTGACTGTAATAGAATAACTTGCAATTTGACTCAATTCATCCCCTTGCTCCCTCCATGCCAAACATAAAAGAAATGTGTTGAAGGTTATCAGAAGAAAGGATTCTGAGAAGTTAATGTATCTACGTAATGGTTCAACCCAAAGCGCGGAGGCAATGTGCATATTATTCGTATCCTCCCTGGGGGTCATGTTGGAGTAGATGAGCTGTTATCTGCCCCACTCTGGCTCCCCACAAAACCTCCTGAAGGAGCTGGCATTTTCACTGTGTCAGGAAAATAGAAGCTGAAGTCAAGAAAACCATCACATCTGGAATGGCAGGAAAGATTTCACTGGAAAGAACTTGACAAACTCTGAAAACAAATTTCTAGACTTTACTAATTTATTTTGGCTGCAAAGCTGAGCTCAATGCAAAGCTCAGAGAGGATTTGTTTGAGACCTCTTTCAAAGAAATAAAAAGCCAGCCCGCACTAAAATTAATGCATCGCCTGCATAAACAGTGGAGATAGCTATCTGATACTGAGGGCACTGTGCCACACTAGACCTTTTTGTTATTTATGGGATTATTATTGGAGGAAACAGAAGCAATAAGATATCCCCCAGCTCTCAGAGCAGGGGAAGGAAAAATGGTGTCAAACATAGTTTTTCAATTTGGCCTCTTGATCATTTCATTCTCACTACATCTTAAAATCCAAATCTACATACGCCCCCAGCATCCCTTTCACTGGTCTCAGCTGTTTCCTTGACTGTTTCTCCTTTATCCTTTGAAAACTTTGTGGACTTTGAATGATGTAGAGAAAGACCTAAACTACCTTAAAGAGTAGAAGTTGCACCTTTAAAAGCAAAACATGTTTATTATTGTGTGTAATCACAAAATTTATATATATAAAAATAGGAAAATAGGAAAAGAGTCTAAAATTATTTTGTCTGCCCAAACATTTGCCATTCTTTTGTCTCCCCAGTTTTTGAAGCCCTTTGGGGGGGGGGAGGATTTCCCATAGTGTGAGTCTTTCTAGAAGTCAAGTGAGAATATGGCAAGAACCCTTGGTGCCAGGAGGCACACATCCTGGTCAGGTGTTTGAATCTGAACTGAGTGACAGAAGAAGCGGGGAACTCATGTGGGTGGAAGGAGCAGCCACCTCTATTCTCCAGTGCACATGGTGGTGGGGTGTGGTGTCAGTCCAGGGTTGGCAGTAGACATGATGCCTGTTGTGACATCCAGTGTCAGATAGCAGAGGCAGCAGAGTCTTACCCCCTGGACCCTGAGGTGCAACTTTTACTGTGGTCCTGGCTGCTGAGAGCGCTTGTGTCTGCCTATGGCCCAGGCTGCCCTTCAAGCTCTCCAATGCTCCTGTATTGGGCTCATCACAAATTCTGTATTGAGCTAGTTTGTAAATTATTTTTTCTGTTGAAATCAAGCAAAGATGACTTCTGTTGCACATAGCTTCGAACCCAGATAGCTACACCAATAAGTCCTTTACTCAGAGACACTAATATTAATAGTTAAGCTGACAGTAGTCCAGTTTTTTTTCTTATCAAAGTGATAGTATTTCATTTTGCCATGTGAGTTCGGAGTTGCTGATGCCTGTCTCATGGAGTAACAAGAAAGACTTCATTGCCTTAGGTATGCATACAGGGATTTGTTTCCCACTTTATTCAGGGGTACACAGGATTCTTATAATGTTCCTGAGCTTCTGATAGAGGTGATAGTGATATGAAAATGTCTACAGCAAGCACTGGGACACCTGCGTATATGATGTTGGTCTCTGGAAACATGAGAGGAGCTATGACCTCCTTTCTGAGTTCCTATTGTTTATCAGGTCCTTTGCCAGGTGCCTCACAGAGGTTACTACACTTGTTCCTCATAAAATCCCAATGCAATAGTTATTGTTTCATGTAACCTTTAAAATGTTCCATGAGGTAGACATTGTATTCTTCCCATTTTACAGATGACTAAACTGAGGCTGAGAAATATTAAATAACTTGTCTGAGTTCACATGGAGGCAATGGTGGCTCCAGAATTTGCACGCAGGTTGACTGACTCCAGAGACTTCCTTCTTCACCACCTGACAGCTCTGCTCCCGGAGTGGGCTGCAGGGGTCTTGGGGTCATCTGTATGCTGGCTTGCCCCTCCTTTTGATGGAGCAGTGTTGACTGTAAGCCTGCTCTGTGCAGGGCCCTGTTTTAATGTTAATGGCTAATGAAGAAATGGCACAGTCCTTTGATTCAAGGCTCAATAATAAAAGTAATATGCCTTTAGAGAGTGTATTATGGTTTACACAGCATTTTAATGTGGATCATCTCACTTACTATCATCAAATGACTGGGGAATAATCACAAAGTATAATGCCAAAATGTGCAGAGTAGTTTGAGGCTTAGAGAAAAGAGTGAAGACAGAGGAGGTGACGGGAATGAAGGGGAGCTTCTGAGGGAAAGTGGGTTTTTAGGAATTTCTTGGATGTAATCTGATGGTGAATGGAGAGGTAGAGGGAATGGTGCTACTGAGTTTTTTTTATGCACATAACTTTCAGCAGGTCTGTACTGAGTGTGGTGGGACATGTTTTTGACTCCAAAGTGGTTGATAGATTTGTCATTGTTTGGTTCCTGTTAAAATGGAATCTTATGTATAGACTGGTTTGACGAGGATTGAGTGGGTGCGTTTACTAAAAGCTCCGTCCGAGACATGACATACCGTCATGTCTGTAAAGCAGCCATTCCATGCAGCCTTTTATTTTGATGGGGAACCCATGATGGACTTAACTGTGCTATCCTTGTCTCTAAGGAGCCTTACGTTGGGGAGAAAGAGGTTCAAGTAAAAGAACTGAGTGGAGGGAGGCATGCCTGCTGTCTGCCTGTGGGTTGGGCTTCACGCAGGGAGTGTGATAAGGCCCGCGTTCTGGTGCCCAGACTAACACAGCCCCCTCGGAAAGATACGTGTTCTAGCACATTTCAGGCTTTCAGGTCAGTACGATAAGGCTCCCTTAAATGTGTATAAACAGAATGTCAGACAAGTTTGAAAATCATTGCCAGAGAGCTTAATGTGTCCATAATTTCAAAAAGTTCAATCCAAGTGTAATTGGTTTGCATCAGAATGAAAGAATTTCTGCGAAAACAGAGAAGGCAAAATGCTTGCCTTATCCTTTTCCTTTTTTCCTCTAAATTGCTTGCTTTTCCTCCAAACAATCCAGCCCGAGGATCCTGGAGCAATCAGGTGGCCCTGAGAGTCGACAGTTTTCCCTCCTTCTTCATTTTCTTAATGAGCTTGCATTTTCTTCATAAATATGTCTGAAAGTTCCATTTTCTCTTCTGTGAGACTTAAACCAGGATAAAAGGGGACCAGAGTGGCAGAAAGTGCATCTGGGGAGGTGGCGGAGAAAGCCCGCTTCAAAGGGCGGCCCTCTGGAGGGTGACTCATGACACTCGTCACTGTCACAGCCAGCGGTTTCCTCCCCTGGTGAGAATGCAGCCAAGAAGCTCAAAAGCCATTTGAAGGATAGAGCCAGGTGCCAAATCTGAGTATCTAGTTTTAATTGGAGACAAACTAAGACACTCTCAAGGGACACACTTGATGATTATTGTTATTTTGTCAATGATTTGCCAGTGTCATGCAAATTAAACATGAGGACAATGACTCTGGAGCCTTTGAAGCATCTGTGTAAAGAGGGTGTTGTGCTGAAGCCAACTCCTGGTGAATGACTTTACATGACAAAAAAATGTTTTTCCCACCATACCTCCAATCTGCAGCTGCAAGTTGCCCAGCTCACAGTGAGTGAACCAGGAAATGCTGCTCATTAAAGGGAAGCTGGCACAGGAGACAAACTTACTTCCTTGTTTTTATCTTCCTTGTTGTGGAGCAATGGCGATTTAGCTTGAGTGACTATCTCATGTCCTATAGCTTTCTCTGCAATAGCTAGAGGTCAGAAATGGTGTTGGCAAACAGAGTGGTCTTCCCTGAGACTCTTTGCTAAAGCAGGCAGATGAAGGTGTCACAAACCTTACCATTCAAGGGAGTTCCCCCCAGGGAAGAAAGCCCTGCCCATGGCCCCAGTCAGGCTTCAGGGCACAGAGGGTGGGACATGTGGCAGTTGGATTTCTGATGTTCAGCGAGGAGCAGAATGGAGCTGGTGCCCTTATTCCCTCTGGTGAGCCTTCTCAGCATGCTGAATACAAGAGCTCCGTTCTGAAAGTGTCACTTCCTATGTCTACCTCTGTGGCATCTGTTCCTCTATGCCCTGCCCATCCTTTGAAGACCAACTCCTGTCACTGTCTGCCCTCTACAAGATTCCCCTCCTCTGGTATCACATACCACTTGCCTGAGTCACTCAGGTGACAAATGCTTCTTGTGGCAATATTATATACTGTTAGTGGTCTTGCCATCTCCTCAACCCTTCACAATCAAAGTAGTTTTCTGAGAGACAGCAAATTTAACAATCTGGTTACCAAAGTTTCATCATTTGTAATTTTTGGTATATCCAACTACTGCCCAAAGGAACAAATACTTGGCATTTTAAAGTTTATTTTAGTTTTCTTTACCATTGATATTTTGGGTTGTTTTGAAGTTTCTTGTTTTTAAATTGAGGAATACCACAGAGTAAAATGAGCTGATCTTAAGTGTATTGCTCAATGAATTTTCATACATGTAGACGTGTGCAACTTCGAGCCAGACTATGATATAGAGCATTTAAATATTTTCTTAAAGGAAACATGACATCTCCACCAACAATATATTCAAAAGTGTGGTCTGTTGTGCTAGTTACACTTCTTTTAATACACTAAAATAAAGAACTGTGAATGATAAATGCTCCTAGTTCCATCTAAAACCATCATGCGCAGCACTATTTATTGCTGTATCATTCACTGATTCATCCATCTGATGTTTATTGAGTACGTGAAAGGCGGTGTTCTAGGCATGGGGTGGGGGTACAGCAGTGAATGAAACAGACCAAAATCCCTGCTCTTATTAAGCTCTAGTTGGAGAAAGAGACAACAAACAAAATAAATAAGTAAAAACATATGGCGTGTCAGATGGTGACAAGGCTTTGGAGCAGAATAAAGCAGGAGAAAGGAACAAGGAGTGCTGGGTTTGGCTGGGGACGGGGGAGGGGGTGTTTCTGAACATTTGAACAGGGTGGTCAGACAAGGTCGAGTACTGAAGCAAAAACCCAGAGGTAGCAGAATGCTGGGGTGCTTGAGAAGCAGTGAGAAGGTGAGGGCCTCCCTCTTGGGAGCACTGCAGTGGATACATCAGGACTGTTACATTTGACACACGTTCCTATTGTGCCTCTACCACCTTCTTAGATATGTCTTTGAATATGTTACTTAATCTCTCAATTACACAGTATCTTAAATTAGAGTGAGAAAATTTCCTTTTGCAGTTGCGGTCTTGTCTGGATTAGAGAAAGTATAAGCAAAGCAACTAGTTTACTATCTGCCACATATTAGGAGCTTGGCAAAGCACAGCTGTTATTGTACACAGTTGGCACCTAGTAAACATATAACAAGTGATATGGAGGCAGCAGTGCCTTATCTTTAAAATTACCATGCCTTATGTTTTTTATCCAAATTGCAATAGATCATGGATAATGTGTGTCTTGAGAAGCCCTGGGCTACACAAGTTTCAAGTGATCTATGACTTGGTCTTCAGGAAAGTCTAATCTAGTTGGGGGGATTAGAAGAAAGATAGATATTAAAACTGTTCACGAATTATTTAGTTTTCATCTTATGTAAATGGGAGGGATTTAATTTCCCTGCCCCTTTGAAGTTAGGTGTTCATTTGACTTTCTTTTGACCACGACAATGAGCACGCTAGTGATGTACACTAATTCCTGGGAAAAACTTTCAGCTTCAGTGCATAATTTGCCCCAAAGCAGGTGTTGAGGTGAAGTCTCTCTCAGCCTGGGTGTCTGGGTGATTACCAGAGAGACAGGCCTTCCTGGTAACCTACACTGGAAATGAAATATGATAAAAAATAAACCTGTTATGTTAAACCACTGAGATTGCAATCATTTGTTACTGCAGTTTAAGGTGTTCTATCCTGACTGAAATAATTTGTAAAACAATGAGATCAAAATCTTGAGTGGATGCCACTTTTATATAATAAAGATAACAAGGTAATAAAATCAGTATAACGTTCTAGGATATGAGATATGTCATCGCTGTGTTCAAGAAGGTTGAGAAAACAACCCTCTATCATGGCTTAATGAAAAAAGTTTTTCAATCAACACACACATTTCCTGAACTATGATTCATGATCAACTAAAAATCTGGGGAAAATTTTCAGAAAATTACAAGTTGACCTAAAAACATTTCTAATGCTCTAAAATCTGTCCCAATTCTTGAATTTTACTACCATGTCCTGTCATGGATTTTACAAATTGGTACTTACATTTCAGTTGCAGCCCAAAAAGGATTAGAGTGGTTTAAGACTAAAAACACTAATACCAGAAGACTCAAAACGATCACCCAAACAGAATACAGACACACTGTGTTTGGAGATGTGTCTGTCTCAAATGGAAAATGTGTTTGCTTTTAAACTTTGCACCACCCAGATTCAGGATCCAAGTGTCATCCTTTCCCAAAATAAACAGAAATGTAAGACACAACTTGTGGACCACTGGTTCATGGTTCAGTGAGAACTCATCTGCCCTTCAATTAATGAGCTTTGCTGTACCAGTCATTCCGATTCCTTCTATCACTCATGTTAAATGCCCTGCTTTCTCTGACTCACTCTATCATCAAGGCTGTGGAAGAGGGATGTAATGTTAGCACTAACTAAGGGTTTAATGATGTCCCTCTGGAGAACTTTCATTTTTTGACATTTATTCCAAACAGAGACATGAAGAGATTTTATTTTTCATGATGTCTCTATTCTTTCAGGCATGAATAATATTGCTCAGATTTGTGTTTCACTAAATACAATGCACAGCTCTAAAAGGGGGGGGGCCCACTTTGCAAAAGCCAAATAACTCTAAAGAACTTATTTTATCTTTGCAAAGAAATGCATAATTCTCTTTAGAAGCTAAACTTAATTTTAAAAAGCACAAAGGTTTGATAGAATGTTCCTTTAAATGCAGAATGCTACAAATAGTCTAAACTTGGTACCAAATTCATCTTAAAGCCCACATATTTCACTCAAACCTTTAACAGTATTTTGGTATTTGGCTGAATTTAGTCAAGCAAGTGTTGATGTCTTCCCTTTTTTGGATAATCTTTGTTTTCCATTGAGCATCTGCCAGTACAAACATTAACTTCTTTTTTTTTTTTCACTCCCATTCACTGAGAGCCTTTCCGATTCTCTTATCTTTCCTCTCTTCACACTGCCCCATCTGCCATCCCTTTTATCTGCTTTTAAGCTCTATACCACAAATATTTTGGTCCCAAGAATGAGATCTGCTTTGATTATAGGACTTTTACTACCCGTTAACAGAGAAGAAGACACTAATCATGAAGTTGCCTAAATTAGAGAGGTCAAGGGAAAGAGGGTGGGGTAAACTAGGCAAGGTGACCGGGCTCTGGAGAGCCTCGATGTTGATCTTCGTGCGGGCCCCGCCTAGAGACGGCCCTGCCCAGTGAGCAATCCTGCAGCCCATTTCCCCCCAAGCTCCTCCTCCCTCTCTGTTCAGACGCTGGTTGCTGTGCCCTCCACCTGCAAAGAGAGGCTGCTGTGCCCTCTGCTCCTGCTGTTCCCAGACTCCTTTGCTTCTCTCTACCCAGTGGCTCCTACTGGAGGTTTCAGAGCCCTCCCCTGCATGCCTTGCTTCTCAGATTCCACGCTGCCCTTGTTTAACCCCCAGCTCAGAGTTGGGAAGTATAGCCCCTGCCTCTCCACTAGAGGTAGATTTAAAGGTGGACGCACCAGACATGCGCCCTGGACCCCGACTTCTGAAGGGCCCGGCAAAACCCAAACTTTACACTTTTTTTCTAATGACACCGAGTTTGGTTTCATATGAGCAATTTTAACATTAATTGTACATAATATTTTTTTTATTTATTTAAAAATATAGTTAACATATGTTTTTATTTTCTCTGTCTCTCTCTTCTTTTTAAGGGGCTCAATATTTTCTTCTGTGGCGGGGGCCTCAACCGACCTTAATCCGCCTTTGCTCTCCATGTCTACCTTTCTCTTCCTGGTGTTGGGAACACACCACGCCGAGCTACCACTGTCCTTAGTAAAAACACACTCAGGAACTAATCAGGGAAGCCAGCTGACTCACACTGAAGTGTACACGGAATCTCGAGACTCCTTCCAGAAGCCCTGCGGCACTGGGGCTGGAGGCGGGGTGCAGAGAACGCAGGGAGCAGCTCCAAGTCTCTCGGCTGTGGTGGCGTGCTGCAGTTCCACCGGCTCTGTCTTTGCTCATCCTGACCAACCTTCTGCCCTCCCTTCTCTCTGGACTGTTAAGGAGTCTTCTGGTGGAATTCATTTGTTCTTAGTAGTTATTTGCAAGTAGTTGAGAAGGAAGAGAAAAAGGAACAAGCCAACAGGACAAACTCATTTCTAAATCTGAATTTCTCCCCAAGCTTACTAACTGAAATATGAATAAAATCTATATATTCAGAAAATAATAAATGCATCTATCACCTTTAATTTAAATATCTAAGTTATTCTGTACACAATTTATGCTTTTTTTTTTTTTTTTTTGTAGCAAAATTGCAGCTAAACCAGGGACTGGCTCAGCTACGAGATGACGGAGGACCGGGCTCTTCTGCTGGCCCAGTGAGCCATGCACAGGCCCAGGTTAACTGAAGTTGGGGAAAATGGAAATGTTGACATTTCTTTAAACAATAAAAATTACCAGTGATTGCCAAAGTGTCACTAGCTGACATTTACGGAGATCGTTCGTCGATTATACACATGAAATATCATAAGTAATTAGCTCGTGGCAATTACCTGCCCCTCGTTATTTTGCTTTTAGAATATTTTTAAAGCTTAGGTTACTAAAGTTTCAAATAATCCTGGACTGTGCTGTCATGGGTCTTTATCCAAACGTATCGTGGTCTCTTGTAAACAGTCTTATGATCTGATTTCCACTGGGACAGGAGCTGTAAAAGGCTGGGGATTTTCCATGGATTTACACATATACTGTTTCAGTTAAGTTACCAAGGTCGACTTAACGGCCCCTTTTCTTGGAGACTTAACTACCTCTTGCCACCCAGTTTCTTTCTACCACATTTGAAGGAATGGGTGATGAGATTAAAAGGGGCTGGAGTGGAGGGGGGCTGGGGGAGAGGAGTCTGCTCCATGAAATTTCCTATGTGAATTCCTTCAGTTAAACAGCCTGGTGGCAATCGCTGCAAAGCTGACTCTTAAAGATACGTTAACATGGAGGCAAGGGCTGGAGCACTTCTTTTGGAAAGCCTTGTCCTGCTGATACCATTTTGCAAAGCAAAGGTGCTTGGGAAGAAAGCCGGCAGTTAGAATTTGGTTGTCCGTGAAGGTGCCCAAGCTGGCAGTCTAGTCCTCTGACTTGGTTTCTCCCCACTTCCTAAGCACAAAAGGAGATGGGCAGACTTTAAGGTTTGCTCAGCCCGGGCTGGAATCATTACAAACAAATATTAACGACACTCCATTACTGGTTACATTCTCAATGAAGTTTAAATAGTATGAGTTATGATGATTAGCGAGAAATGTAAAGATAATAAAGGCAAATGAGATTCATATTTAATCCCCAACTCTGAACGACTGGTGTGATTGTCTCAGTTACTTAGCAAACAGTTTTGTTTCTAAATGTTTATTCCAGCCACAGATATAATTTCTTTAACACAGCTGAAAGAAGGAGATTAAAATATGAGATAGAGGCAGCACTTACCTTTGACTGATTAATAGGCTCAGACTGCTCCCCTGTCACCATGGCTAAAAGCATCAAGACACACTTTTCTATCCTGGACTATCTATATTGATACTTACTAGGTGCCAGGAAAACCTCTTCGATTAGTCATACTAAGCCGCCACTTAAGTGGCGTGCATGCCATGGACTTACACTCTCCTTAATCAAGTCATAAATTTGGGGGCTCTTAGAAATAGCACCCCCTTCCCTAAGGAGGTATAGTGGAGTCAGGTTCACTGGGAGTTCTCTCACCCTTAACCTGTCATTCTTTCCCTCACCCATCGACGTACGGGCCAAATCACAGAGCAATTGGAATTAAAAAAAAAAAAAATCTATGGAATTTCATCCATGTGGCCTAATGAGGCCAATAGTTCAGACTATATAAACCACCTTTGCATTGATAGCAGAAAAAGAGGTAAAGGCCGGGGCTTTTGCCTTTTGCTTAAAATTTTGCTCAAGTCACAGGCACTAGGACCTTTAATAATGACTGAGTGTCAGAAAGTTTGACAATGGTTTTCTAGCAATACAAAATGGTATAAGTACTATGAGGTCTAATTTCTGTCTTAAGGGACATTAAAATAATCTCATTTGTATTTACTGAGGCATGCCTTCCTAGGGACTACAGGAAGAAAACACCTTTTGAAAAATTTCCTTGGAACCTGCCTCTCCATTTAGCTTCTAATCCTTATAGTAGAACAAGAAAGAGAGTGAGCAGGCTCTTTCATTCTCCCCACACTCTCATCTGTTTCTCTCCATGAAATTTTCCCATCAAGGTTATCTTCCCTTCCCATTCAGCATCTTCGAGAACAAAACAACAGCTCTGAGGAATCTTGACCTGCAAAGAGAGCTCTGAACTTGCTCTGAGTATGGGAAAACTGGGAAAGCCATAAAGTGTTCCTAAACTCCATGGTTGAAAATGACAACATTCTTTAAAACTCTGCATGAAATTCAATATAATTCTTCCTTTCTCAGGTTACAGGATCCATGGTGTAAAATATTAGTCTTTTCTTTTAAAGCAAAAGAGCAAAGTAAAGCTATCACAGTGCACCTCCAGGTGAGATTTATTACAGATTGCTTTCTAAAAATGGCATGCTCTCTCTGCATATGTGGGCCATATCCATCGCATTAGTATCCAGTTGAAAAATTCCCAGCATACGCAACGCCTGGGAAATAAGAGTGGGCAAGCCTACAGAATATGACACTTATGCTAATCTGCGCCCTGCTGTGGAAAAACATACACTAGGATTCCATTACCACATTCATTAGGCTGCAGCACACTCCATCCTGAATAGGGATTATGAGCCACAATAGACTGAAAGCAGTTGATTGAGCCCACTTAGCCAAATCGCTCTGACATTGGCCAAATATGTTGGCTCTGAAAAGCTCATCAGCTCAGACTTTGCGGAGGATGTTACTGGTTGATAGTCTCCTTTCCTATGACTGTCCTATTGGTTAGTCTCCTTCCCTATGACTGTCCCATTGGTCAGCTGAGGGGATATGCCCTTACCTCAGACTGAAAGCGGGAAGCTGCAATAGATCTATGATGGGAGTCTGGCAGGACTGTGTGAAGGGGGCTACCCACTCTCTCCATGCACCTGTTGTGTGCTGCCTCTGACCCTCCCCATCCACACTTTGTTCCCGATTACATTCAGAGAATGAATTGTATGGTAATAAATAGCTAGAAAAGAAATTAGAATCAGATGAAAACACCAGATTAGCACTCAGCTTGCCCCGAGTCTCCTGTATCTGGTTTGCTGGGCTACTGGATGCAGTGGCCGCCTATCAGCCTGATCTTGCTGCAGTGCAGAAATATTTGGTGAGCTGAAATATTTTAAATATTGTCAGAAATAATAAAGAAAGAAATACAAGTTACTGCTCAGGAGATGTTATGGAATCTGGCTATGCAAGCAAAGGGAAAAGATTTAAATCGTGTCCCTGCACATCATTAAGAAGATAACAATAAAAACCTTCTGTGTGAAACAGGTTTTGAGTCTCAGTTTCCAGGGAATTTTTGTTGAGGCTTTTCTCTTTTAATCTGGGAGTTGAACAGAACGTTCTTGAGAGTAGGTGTACCAAATAACTTGATGTATAGCATTGATGTGTTTCTGAGAAGCTGCAGATAAACCAAGTTTTGTTTTTGTAAACTCAGTCTCCTAGTTTTGGCCCAAGTAACTCTGCATTGAATCCTTACATGTATGTAAAGTGAAAGATATAAAATACAATCTTATGCTTGAACTGCAAAAGAATAACTGCTGAGTTCACCACCCATCCGAGAAGTTCCAAGTCTACCTTCTTGACGGAGTCTGCCAGAAGAACTAGCAATGAGAGGGGCCTGAAGAAAGGACCACTGAGCTGAAACACTCGAGTTTTTAATTTTTTTTTTCCCTCCTGAGAAAATGGAAATGGCAGACAATGGTGGGGCTCATTTTCCTTCACATGCTTAGGTTGCATCATGTGTTTTGGGAAGGGCATAACTGACCTCTTGAGGTTTCTAAACACAAACCCCATCTTGAGATGCCCATAAATCCAGGAGAGGAAATAGGCCTGGCACCCAGGTGCCCTGCCTGCTTCCACGGCCGGCCCAGCCAGGTCACTGCCGAGAGGCTGCGTGGTTGCGCGAGGCTCTGCAGCTGCTTCCACCACGGAAGTTGTGTCCCGCACTTGGCCCTGATAGCTGCTCTCAGTACAACCAGAGCATGTGGACCGTGGAAAAGAAGTGCTCCCGGAGAGGCTCTGCTTGGGAGTTCTCTTTCACCGCCCCACTTTCCTGGACCATCCGCTGACCGGCGCCCTGCCCTGTATCTCCCAGCTGCCTAAGATACCCCGACGCATCAAACAGGTTGAAAGAGACTCTGTTTTCCTGCCAGGGGAACATGGCCCTTTGCACCGTGATTGTAATACAATCTTCTCTCTCTGGGGCTGCGAATGCTACAGTGCAAAACCGTGTTTGAAAACCTCTTTTATCATTCATCGTCTCCAGACTGAAATCATTTTTGACAACCTCTGCAGAAAACAAGCAGCTTTCTGGCTACTGGCGATTCGATTAAAGGGGAGGAAACACATGTTCACTGTCAGACGAAGCCCCTGGAGAAAGCACTGACAACCTTTTAACCCCCTTCCTAGGGAAAGGGCCCAAATGTTTCTTTGGAACAAAATCACCACATTGTCTTAAGCATCTTTTCATTTTATGTATCTTTTTATTTCTTACAATGGTGAGACACTTAGAAATAATAATCCTCGGCACTTCTGTTTTTATTTTGGATGTTAACAGATCTGTTTTATACCCTACCCGGGGAAAGAGTAGCAATGATTTTTTTTTTAATGAACTACCTCTCTCTTCATTTTTTCCCCACCGTCTGACCACAGTTTAAATACCAACACACTGACGTGCTCGCTCACCTCATATAGGGATTCCTTAAAACCAGCCAAGAAGCCACAGGAGTGAAATTTTCTGAACAGTAGGAAGGCCTGACTGGCAGACATTAATAACAAGTGGAGCGATATGACTGGGCCCTGGAAACTTGTGTGCAGCCCAAGAACCTGAGCCAGGGATACCCATACATTGCTTATGCTTTTTGTCAAGCACAGTCATTTGCATAGTTTTGAATGAGAAGCAGCCAGCGTGGGAGACAGGTTCTACACTAAACTGAACTTGAGTATAAGGTATGTGGGTTTACGTCCTTAAAACCCTCCCCTGCCTAAAGGTAATAATTGTTTTAAAATGCCAGCCCTGTAATCATCACAATTACAAAAATATCTAGCTATCAGTCCTTAACATATAGCCTTAGTATTTTGTACCTCAGCATCACTGGCCCTGTGGTTCCATCTATTATGAGAAAATCATTGCCTCCCTCCAACCTCCCCATCAAGGTAGCATATTTGCTTTTATAGCCAAAAGACAGGGTAGTAGGTGGAGGGACAAGCTTTAAAGTTCCTAGGACAGGAGGCACAGAGGGCCTCTCAAAGAAAGAGGAGAGGAGCAGCCCCACCCACCTGAATGGGTACGCGGACCTTGCCTCTGCCACATTCCACCAGCCCTCCTTGTTTGTTTGCTTTTTAATTAACTGCTTTTCAAATTGATTTTCATATCTTTAATTGTTTTTTATTGAGGTGAAATTTGCATAGCATAAACTTAACATTTTTAGGTGAACAGTTCAACATTCAGCACATTCGCAATGTTGTATAACCATCATCTCTGTCTAGTTGCAAAACATTACACTCTAACCATTTAGCAGTTAATCTCCATTTGTCCCTCCTCCCAGCCCCTGGCAAACACCAATTAATTTTCTATTTCTAGGGGTATACCTATTCCACATACTTCTTATAAACAGAATCATGCACTATGTAACCTTTTGTGCCTGGCTTCTTTCACTTAGCGTGATGTTTTTGGGGTTCGTCTGTATTGTAGTATGCCCCAGTACTTCATTCCCTTTTATGGCTGAATTAATATTCTATTGTACGCATATGCCATTATTTGTTAATCCATTCATCTGTTAGTAGACATTTATTTATGTATAAATATTAGTTTGAGTGCCTGTTTTCAATTATTTTGGGGATATACAGTCTGCTCTCCATATCTTCAGGTCCCACATCTGCAGATTCAACTAACCAAAGATCAAAAATATTAAAAATAATTATATTGTTGCTGACATGTACCATGTAGTTAGGCCTACAATGGTTCTGTCTGTACTGGACATGTATAGACTTTTGTCCTTGTCATTATCCCCCAGACAATAGAGCCAAGCAATACAGTATAACAACTATTGTTATAGCATTTACATTGTACTAGATATTATAAGTAATTAGAAATTCTATGGGAGAATATGCGTAGGTTATATGCAAAAACGACACCATGTTCTCTAAGGGACTTGAGCAACTGTACGTTTTGGTGTCCTCTGGGTTCCGGGAACCAATCCCCCACAGATACCAAGGGGCAACTGTATGTAAGAGTAGAATTGCTAGGTCATATGATAATTTTATGTTTCACTTTTTCAGAAACTGCCACACTGTTTTCCAGTGGGTGAACCATTTTATATTCCTACCAATATCTCTAGAAGGGTTCCAATTTTTCTACATTCTCACCAACACTTGTCACTTTTTCTTTCTTTATTATAGCTATCTTAGAAGGTGTAAAGATGCATCTCACTGTGGTTATAATTTGCATTTTCTTAGTGATTAATAATGTTGAGCATCTTTCACGTGCTGGTTGTCCATTGTGTATCTTCCTTGGAGAAATGTCTATGCAAGTACTTTGTCCATTTTTGAATAGTCATCTTTTGTTGTTGAGTTGTAGCTATTTTTATATTCTGAATATTAGACTCTAAGCATATTTTCTATCATACTGTAGGCTGTTTTTTCACTCTCTTGATAATGTCCTTTGATGAACAAAATTCTTAATATTGATTAAAGCTAATTTATCTGTTTTCACTGCTGTGTTGAAGGTGTCATATCTCAGAATCCATTGCCAAATCTAAGGTCATAAAGATTTATCTTTATGGTTTTTTTGAAGAGTCTGATAATTTTAGCTCATCTATACAGATATTTGATTGATTTTGAGTTAAAGTTTATATATAGTCTGAGGTTGGGGCCCAGTTTCATTCTTTTGCGTGTGAATATCTAGCTGTTCCAGTATCCTTTGTTGAAAATTTCATCATTTCCTCATTGAATGGTTTTGGCACTCTTGTTGAAAATCAGTTGGCCATAGAGGTATGTATAGTGTTTCCATGCTATTCCATTGGTCTATATGTCTATCCTTAAGCCAGTACCATACTTTTTTGATCACTGCAGCTTTGTAATAATTTTGGAAATCAAGAAGTATGAATCCTTCTTTTTACTAGTCCTCTTGATGAGCCTATAATTCAGGCCCAGATTCCTCATTCTTTCTCAACTTCCCTGCAAAGTCTTTAGACCTAAAATCTGAATATATCTCCAAATGCATTAACTTTAGTATATTGTTTAAAAAAATGTGCCTGACCCTTTAAAATTTTATAGCCAACCAAACATTCTACATTTGCATTCTTACAATCCTAATGTGATATTTGTCAATGAGTAGCTTTAAGAACAGTTGATTTTCACCTGACCTGCGGTGGCGCCGTGGGTAAAAGCGTCGACCTGGAACACTGAGGTCGCTGGTTCGAAGTCCCGGGCTTCCCTGGTCAAGGTACATATGGGAGTTGATGCTTTCTGCTCCTCCCTCCCTTCTCTCTCTCTCTCTCTCTCCTCTCTAAAATGAATAAATAAAATATTAAAAAAAAAAAAAAGAACAGTTGATTTTCTGTTATTTCAAAAATATATGCTCCAGTTTTTACTCTAACCCCCACATTTATTTGCTTTAACGAAACATTGCTGGTATAGGTCACTAATTGTAAAAATCTTGATAGTTGTTTGAAGAATGAACTATTCAGGGGTCCCCAAACTTTTTACACGGGGCCCAGTTCACTGTCCCTCAGACCGTTGAGGGGCCTCCACATACAGTGCTCCTCTCACTGGACCACCAATGAAAGAGGTGCCCCTTCCGGAAGTGCAGCGGGGGGGGGGGGGGAGATAAATGGCCTCAGGGGGCTGCATGCGGCCCGCGGGCCATAGTTTGGGATGCCTGAACTATATTATAATATGTCTACTATAACCTTCTGTTTCCCTGTTGTCAGGCAAACTGGGTATATCCCGGTTTCCATGCTGAGCTTAGGAAAAGGTTCCCGGCTATATATCATACCAAGTCCTATAAGAAAAGCAACATGCATGTGTCTCCATGTTCCAGGTCCCCACTTAATGTTGCACGGACAGACGCAAAGAGAGCCTTGGCTTTGTTTCTGTCATGTTAACTGTGTCCCCAGAGTTTACGTACTCTTCTAACCTAGAAAGGCAACGAAACCCAACATTTCATCTCTCATTTAGTGATGATGACTAAAATTACTCACACAGGGTAATTTCCATAGTGAAAAGTCAGCTTAAAAATGCAGGCTTACACACGACCTGAGAGAAGTAGTGTGCTGGCTTTGAAGGAAAACAAGAATAACTTTGACCAACACATAGAATATTCCAGGAGGAAGTAACATTACTTCATCCAACTCCCAGTTTCACCTGCAGAATTGGGGCCCAGAGAACTGCAATATTCGGTGCTCTCCATTACTGTTGTTATTTGGTTAAATATTTTCCATGAGAGAGAGAGAGAGCAAAGAGACAGATGTAGGTTGAGGGGGCCCCCCAAGAACTCCAATACTTGCAAGTAGCTTAACCCAGCGAGATGGTTGATCCAAAGCTGAGGAGAGGTCTGCCGGGAAATGCCGTGTGAGAAGGGGAGGCTGCCCCACTGCGCGCACAGGGCCAGTACCTCAGGATTCAGAGCCGCTTGCCGAGGTCAGGGTGCTGAGTGAGGAGAGCGAGGCTGGTGCTTCTTTTGATTCTTTTTAGAAAAACCACCTAGGAAGTCAAGTTTGACAATGTGGCCCTGTTAGGAAGAGAGGCTCATGTGATAAGAAAAGCCCTCCCGATGTCATGATTGGTCTATGGTGGATGGCTCTCTTCTGCCTAGCTTTTTTAATGATAATATAACAAAGGCCATTAGTTAAAAACTTACTATATGCTTAAAATTGCACTTGGTTCTTGATGACTACTACAAGAACTGTGATGATATATTGTTCCCCATTCTACAGATGAGGCTGCTAAAGGCATAAAGAAGTTAAGACAGTCGCCCAAGATAGCACAGGTGATAAATGGCAGAGTTATTTTTTAATTTATTTATCTGTACTAATGTGAGTAATACATGTTTAATGGAAAAAAATTGGAAAACAGAGAAAAAAATATAGTTTGAAATAACAATAATATTAGCAGCCATGATTAACCCAGATGTCTCTTTGACCAAAGCATGCTTACTTGGTGTTCTACAATCTCTAAGAGCAGCACAGTGCTGCGTGGTGGGCTCCTTGTGATTCCTGTGAGTTTGTGATATGTTATTCCTTTTTGCAGTTCTCATTTGTTTCCATTCCCAGGTTTTCTTTTTCTTCTTGCACTTCCTACTGCTCAACCTCAGTTGCTCTTCTCTTTGTGTCACCTCAGACGTGGAAGGTGCAAGGAGGACCCCCCGTGGGTGGCAGGAAAGACATTCTACATTCCCCCATTCTGCTGTGGTGGTTTCTTCCCAAGTTCGCAACAGTCAGTCCCCACACTCTTCGCTTGGCGACCTTACCGATGAGTGACATGCGGGCTGTGCAAGATGAACCGACATGGCTGTGCATGCATGTTTACGAGTGACAGACAGTGGAAGTAAACACAGCTTAACCAGCTTTCATCCACAGCACATATTACTGAGTTTTCTGTAATTAAAACAGTCACAACAGGCATTGTTGTCCTGCCCATGTGTCTCATATTTTACATTTTCAATAAAAACCAGCTTGTCTGGTAAGGACCCAGCAAGCCTCTTTCTTTCATCCTTTTCCCTTCCTCTCCCTTGTAGGCCAACTCTTCTTAAGGGATCTTTTTGGGTCTTTGACACTTAACTGATGTGAAGCTCCGCATTAAGTCCTCAGGCTGTTAGTTTCTTTGGCAAAGCAAAGGGTGAATGAAGTGTGGACCCTGGCTCTGAACACCCCTCCCCTCCCCTCTCATAGCGTCTGTAACTGGGAGCCCAGGGCACTGTTTCTGTTATTCCTCCTTGTTGACTGTCATTTGCATTAAAAGCTGGACTTGCAACCTGGGAGACTTCTTCATCAGTCAGGATGCTACCGCTCTGCCCTGTCATCCTCCTGTGCCCTGGTGGCCCGAAGAGAGTCAGTGACAATGGGGGAAAGCAGGGAATTGCTCCCCCTGTCTGGAGAGCAGAAGAGGAGCAGTCGGCTTCCAGCTCCTCTGGGGAAGCGAATGGCCAGGGTGGAGATGCAGGAAAGGCATCTGACCCCAGATCTTTATGTGAGACCAAAAATTATGGACATTTAGAACTCTAGATTGCCCACCAGTTACAAAAATGTTTAGAAAAACCAAATTTCCTGTTGTTGCATATGGAAATAGGAAGAATCCCTAAGAAATGGATTTATCTATGCTTGAAGGCTCCCTGGTGGCTTGCCAGAGTGGAAAGCACATCAGAAACAGCCGCGGTGTCCCTGCCACTGACTGGCTTTGTGCTCTCAGAAAACCCCCAAACATTCCTGGCTTTCTGTGTTCTCCCTCCCCTATGAGCATAAAAGTGGCACCTGAGAGTGGTTCTGAGTGGTTGTGGAGTCCTTGGAGGATGGAGGAAAGGAAGTGAGGAAACACAGGGCTCTGGATCCTATAATCCTATAACCTGCAGCAAGTTGGTGTATAATTTCTTGGCCCTGGGTATATATTGGCAAACTGAGAGATCAAATCCATAACTTTAAGGAGTTTACCTTCTAGTGGGGGAGACAGACAGGAGATAAAGAAGCAAATAGATATATAATATAATGTCAGGAAGTAATGAGTGATATACAGAAAGAGAGAAGTATTTCTAAGATTGCCTATTCTAAAGGGGTGAGGCCATGGAGCCATGGCTGGGGCATGCAGAGCTTATGACAAGTCACATTATGTATCTCCTATTTCTATACCTACCACCCAGCAGACATATTCATACATCAGAGACATCTTTGAGACCAAAAATGAAGCATATAAAGATCATGCAGGATGACATATATGATGTAAAGAGAGGAACTGGTCCATCAGCTTTGCCTTGGGGACAAGAGGAAGTGGAGGGACATTAATTTCAGGCTGAAGGTACAAGAGCTTGATGTGTCAGTGTATATATAGCTCTCTCTCTCTCTCTCTCTCTTTCTCTCTCTCTCTCTCTTTGCCTTATATAAAACCCTCAATGTTTGGAGCCTGAGGCAATTGCCCATAGTCCATGATTGTTTATCATAAAAGGATTAGATTAACAAGTTTTGATAGCTCAGGCAAAATCCAAGACTTTTTAACTAGAAATAGCCAAGTGTATTATCTGGAGACAAATACATTGAAGTTTGGAAGTATTTTTAATTAATCTCTTCCAATCTTCATTTTTTAGCTATAGACCCTGTAGGGCACAGAAGTTGGAGGAGCCAAGCCAAGATTGCACAGTTGCTTATCCAAGTCAGAGCTGAGTGACTCCAGGCCTCAGCTGTTGAGATTATCAACACCACTCAGCCATAGTCCTGGCTATTGGCCTACAAATCAGTTACACAAGTAGTTAGAATCTAAGTAAAGTATTTTCCTAGGTGACTGGTCTGCTGAATTATCCAAGAATCAGTGGCTATTCACCCAAGCTTGGCTCTCTAATACTCTCCTCATTTAGTTCTCTTCTGGTTATTTTTATCTGGACTATTTGTTCCTCTTTAAAATAAACTCTAAATTATACATTCAGTTCTATCTCTTGAGTAGGACCAGGATCTGAGGCATCAAAGAATAACTTGACACTCAGCTGGTATAATTGGGCTATAAAGATTTTATTTAAATAATACAGAAAGGGAGAAAAAAACAACAAATGCCTCTGGATGAAACAGTCACAGCAGATGGCTATGATTTCAAGACTTCAGTTTATGGAGTTGAACCCTTTAAATATGCAAAACAAACCCTGTTGAGATAGTCTGTGCTTAAAAGGCTCCTAATTCTTTCTCTAACAGAGAAGAAGGGATATGGATCTGTAGGAGGAGATGAAGACTGACTAAAAGATTATATGGACTGCTGAGTTTAAATTCAGAAAACAATCCCCAATGTGAAGATGATGCTTTATGGTTTAGAAAACACTTTCCCATGTTCTCTTCAGTCCTTGGAATAGTCAAAGGGTGTTTCTAGGGGTACAAGTGGCACATAAAAGTACAAGAAACATTTATCAGAGGAATCAGAGGCATACATCAGAGACTAAAGTCTCGAATCACAAGATTTTTGCTTTTGGAAAAGGCCTCAGAAGTCATTTAGTTAAACCACTCCCAACCATAACAGTAGCGGTTTTATAACATCTCTGAGACCTGCAGATGTCTAGTCCATTCACAAATGTCTTTAGCTGGTTTCCCAGAATCTCACAAATTCGTTCCATTAAAAAAAAAAAAATCAGGCCTGACCTGTGGTGGTGCAGTGGATAAAGCGTCGACCTGGAAATGCTGAGGTTGCCAGTTTGAAACCCTGGGCTTGCCTGGTCAAGGCACATATGGGAGTTGATGCTTCCTGCTCCTCCCCCCTTCTCTCTCTGTCTCTCTCTCTCTCCTTCTATCTCTCCTTTCTAAAATGAATAAATAAAAAATAATTAAAAAAATCAATTTGTTAGATTAAAAAAAGAAAGAGCTCAAATCTATCCCTTCATGGCGTTCACTCGTTGGTTCTGTGTAAGGCACTAGGTGTCACAGGGAAATAAGACTAGTTAACAATGTAGGAAGTTTCTACCATGTGCCAAATACTGCATACATTACTTCCGATCTTTATGGCCCTTCTCAAAATGCATATTATCTTCAGGTTTTTAAAAATTAGAAAACAGATGACCAGAGAGCTTAAATTAGGGGTGAAAAGACACAATCAGTCAGTGGCAAAGCTAGCATTTGCACCCAGGTCTGTCTCGCCCTTTCAGAACACATTGCCCAAATTAATTCTAATTCTTTTAGACAGTTGCTCTCCACTATTTGAAGAATATTTAGGCAATTCTGTCAACATCTTTATCTCAAATTGGATAGAGTACCTCTTTCTTGGGGTACTTTATTTCTGGTGGAGAATCAGAAGAATGCCCACATATACCAGGATATATAATCCACACCTTAGTTCAGGTTCACATATTCCAGGTGTTGGGCAGATAAAATATATTATGCTCACTTTGTTAAAGATGGCGATGCCCACGTGGAGGCTGTCACCCAGGTGATATTAATGTGTATTGGGGGTGGGCTGTGGGCAGGCAGAATCCTTGTAGCCTGGGGCTTGGTTTTGGGATTAAGCCTTTCCCACCCTTTTTGATGTGGGGTGGTACAATCCCATCACGCCCCAAATAAGTGACTTTGTATTAGAGACTTCCCTATTTTGTATATTAGATTAAAGGTTTGGATTTCTACACTATAAAATAGGGGCAGAACGGGAGCTTGCTCTCTTAGTTCCTGAGATTAGCATTAGAGGAGACAGCAGAGAGCAGAGAGAGGCCATGTGGAGGAGGCCAGGAGAAGCAGCCAAGATGGCAGATTGTTGAGTGAGAAGTCAGTTTGTGCAGAGTTTGTGCAGGGAGAAGGAAGGAGATGAGGAACAGAGGTGAATAAGTCTGGTGAGCTAGAAACCTTTGATTCTAGAAAACTCAGATAAGTCAGTAGCTTTGTGAGCACTGAATGTGAGTGGGTTTTGGAGCCCAGTGTGTGTTTATACTTGCCCGCCGGGTGCAAGCTAGGATTGAAAGATGATGGCCCACCAGTTTTTGGCTCTGTTGTTTCTTTACCGACTGTCCAAATCCAATGTGAACCTGCATGGGCCAGGCGGCTGTGATGATGGCCATGGCTACTTGCTTTACACCAGGTTAAGAACCCATGACCATCCCTCCATTCCTTCTTTAGTAACATGAGTTTTTGACTTCTTGCTGTCCCGACTTCTTGCTGTGGCACTCTGGAGCTGTCCTAATTTGTCACTGTCCGTTGTTTTATGCGGAAATGGAATTGGGCATGCCACTCTAGGAAGCCAGTGCAGCCCGCTGGATGGGAAGGGAGCCCAAATCAGCACCACTGTGCTGGGCTGCACTCTGCTCCCATGAGCTCCCCAAAGCTAAATGACTTGAGCAAGGTCTTTTGTGATTCATGGTTCCCTCTAAGACTCAAGCCTTTCGATTCCAGCTCCAGGGCTTTTTCCTCTAATGAGCTAAAGTGTACACCTGGCTAATAAGGCTCTTTCACAAGTCATACCCAAAGTTGTGTGGAAAGGATCTTGGAACACAGTGGAAACTGTTTTGCTTTATACTAGTCCCTAATTCTGCATATGACAGATACCTTTAGTAAACAAGCCCCCCACAGAAACTCTGACCAGCAAGGAGCCCACTCGGTATAGAAGTATGCTCCCACTTAGTCTTGCTACCTGTGTTCTCCAAGAAAGATCTTATAGGTCCCCAGTTCTTTTTTATACCACACACAGGAGAGAAATGCTTAAGAGAGAAAGCATAGCTTTAAAAAGTCAGTAGCAGGACCTCTCCACATACATTACTTATTTTTCTCTTTCCATAAAATGAACACAAAATTTTGCTATAAATATAGAAGGTTGGGGCCTGTCTCTTATGGCCACATTTTCTTGGGTTGGCTGCTGCCCTGCATTTAGACAGACCCTGCTGAAAGAATTTTTGCTTACTTCCCTCTGTGCTTCTTAGCTGTAGGGGAGAAGAACGGAGGGGCAGCAAGGGGATGAGGGCTGTATCTGTAAAAGGCAGATAGACAAAACAATGCTGTTGAGTCTCATTCAGAAACTTGCTTGATTCATATGTCACTTCCTCTTCCTTGAAACTGTCTTTGCTTGGCTTCCGATACAATACTCTCGCCTGGCTTTCCCTTCACCTTGCAGTTTCTCTTTCTTGTTTTCCAGTGTTAGTCTCAGCTGTTACTCCTGACCTCTTACTGTCAGAGTGCCCAGACTTTAGTCTTTGGGACTCTCCTCTTTTGATACTCACTTCCTTGGGGGTTTCTTCCAGTCTCATGGTTTTAAACACTATGTGTATGTGGGTGACTCCCCGGATTATATCTTTATGTTCAGGCCTCTCTCTCTTAAACTCCAGACTTGTGTATTCAGCTCCTTATTCAGTGTTTCCACTGGGCTGTCCTACGGACGTCTCAGCCTCAACGTGTTCAAAACTGAGCTTCTGACCTGACCCCTAAAACATGCACCACTGTAGCCTTCCTCATTTCAGGTGACCTTTCAGTTGCTCAGGACAAACATTTTGAGATCATTTCTCCCCCTCCCCTTGACCTTTCCCCTCTGCCCCCTCCCCTCCACTTTTCTCTCCAAGCCAACATGAAATCTGTGAACAAATCAATACACAATATGTAACCAGAATCCGACTACCACCCACCACTTGTTCTATGTCACCACCATTTCTTGCTTGGAATATTTCAATACTCTCCAACCAGTTTTTCTGCTCCTAACAGCAGAAAAACTGGGTCTCTCTTAACAGCAGCCAGCATACTTCTTTTTTTCTTTTTAAGTAAGTTCATATAAATTATAAGATTTATTAAAACATAACCATGGTTTTCTTGAAACATTCTATCAGAACATGTCACTCGTTGCTCTAAACCCCACAAGAGCTCCGCATTTCCCTCAGAGTCAAAGTCCTTACATTGATTTATGAGATCTGGCCCCAAATTACCTTTTGGCTTCCTGTTTTACTCCTTTTCTCACTCATTCTCCTCCAGGCACACGTACCTCCTGAGTAATTCCCTCAGCACCTCAAGTATTTGCTCAAATGTCACCTTGTCACTGAAGTCCCCCACTCCTCCAAGCAGTGCGAACACATCCCACACTCTAGTGTTCTAGAGAAACATTCCTCTACTCTAGTTCTTTTTTATTCCGAATATGCTTAACATTCGCTTACCTATTATGTTTATTGTTCATTGTCTGTCCCTCTCCACCAGAATATGAAGGGTCATGACATTTCTCTGATTAGTTCATTTATGTGTCTTGTCAATGAGTATAGTGCCTGGTCCAGAGGAGACAATCAATAAATACTTGTTGCATAAAGTAATTTTTTTTTTGTTAAAATCTTTTTTTTTCTTTTTTTCTTTATTCATTTTTAGAGAGGAGAGAGAGAGGGAGAGACAGAGAGAGAGAAGGGGGGAGGAGCTGGAAGCATCAACTCCCATATGTGCCTTGACCAGGCAAGCCCAGGGTTTCGAACCAGTGACCTCAGCATTTCCAGGTCGACGCGTTATCCACTGCACCACCACAGGTCAGGCCGCATGAAGTAATTAATGAATAAATGAACAAAGGTTATTTGAACAAAAAGCAAGAGGCTCTAACTTTGCTGTTGTTAAATATGCCAGTGAACAACCACAATGACGTATCTGGATAAACAAAAGGCATTCATTCATGTTACAGTGCTGTTTGTGACGATGCTGTCCCATGCTTGTCAAACGCAGGTACAGGCATCCCTGTCCCCAGATGAATACTGTAGAGCTCCTGGCAAACCAAAACCCTACTGTAAGCACAGCATGTCTCCCTTTAGTTTTTGATTCTTTCATAGATTTGAGCAAATATATTTCTTTCATATTAATATAAACATAAGAAATGGAATACAAACTTTGCATGAATCCTAAAAACGAAACTCAAGAGTTCATAGAAAGAGCTCTGCTCTAGATTATTCTATCATATCCATTTGCTTTCCACTGCCTTAAATGGTTATTTATGGAAAAACTCTGAATAATAGTTTAGTATTAAGCCAAAATCTCAACAGAATAGTTTTTCCTATGTTCAAGGCATTCGCTGCGTTCACCAAAGACTTTGCCAAGCATCTTATTCTCATTCTGAAAGATCGCAGAGCCTCCTTTCATCACCATCAGCTTACTGTCCTCTCGGGAGCATTCCTGCTATAGGAAACCAAGGCCACCCCAAGGGCTGAACACCATTCAGCAAATCAGTGAAAGAGAAAGCAAGCTACTCCACTGCAATTGACCAAATGTTCAGTGTTCTGAGTCTAATACAGAATTTGTGTCTCATTCTTGAACTGTTTCCCATCTGAAAAAAAAAAAAAAAAAAGGCCTTTTAAATCTTTATTACATAAGGAATCCACAGAAATTGTGAATGGAAGCACAGAGTTCCCCAAATGTAGGTGGGCAATAAATATGAACTGTTAAAAGTCCCAAAGAAAAAATAGAATTTATTTTATTTTTTAAATTTTATTTTACAGGGACAGAGAGAGAGTCAGAGAGAGGGATAGACAGGGACAGACAGACAGGAACGGACAGAGATGAGAAGTATCAATCATCAGTTTTTCATTGCGACACCTTTATTGTTTATTGATTGTGGGCCTTCAGCAGACCGAGTAACCCCTTGCTCGAGCCAGCGACCTTGGGTCCAAGCTGGTGAGCTTTGTTCAAACCAGATGAGCCCGTGCTCAAGCTGGTGACCTTGGGGTCTCGAACCTGGGTCCTCCACATCCCAGTCCGACACTCTGTCCGCTGTGCCACTGCCTGGTCAGGCGAAAAAATAGAATTTATATGTAGAAAAAAAAAATGTTCAGCTTCACCAAAGCATGAGAAAGCAAGGCACTGATATTTAGCAATCAAATCAGCAAAAGTTTTTGAAGATGGTGACCTTGGGTGCTGGTGTAGGTACAGCAAAACAGCCATTTTCACACATTGCCAGTGGCACTGCCAACTGACATTCTGACAGTTACTTTTGTTGCAAAATGATCACCCCACAATAACAAGAATTTTGTTTTCTCTCACAGTTTCAGTGGGTCATAAATTTGGGTGGGACACACCAGGAACAGTTTGCCTTTGCTACATGGAGGCTGACATCTGGCATCACCTGGAGATGCCTCCTGTCACCTGTCTACAGGTTCATTCTGTCTGTCTGCTGGGAACTGGACTGGGCAGTGGCTTCCTCATGTGGGTTTTCTGCATGGGCTAATTGTCTTAGAGAAGGTAATTTAAAAAAAAAAGAAACTTTTTAGTTTAACACGTATACCTTAAGTGCACAAATCTCAAGTGTATACTGATGGAGAGTCTACAAAGTGAATACGGTGATGTGTATCTATGTAGTTCAAGATCAAAATTAAACTACAGAACACTACCAGCAAACGGAAGCTCTTTAGTGCCCCCATTCCAATCATTCTCCCAAAAGTTGCCACTAGAATGATGTCTATTACCATTATTTTGCCTTGTTTAAACTTAATTTTAAAAAAAGATTTAGGCGCATGTATTCTTTAGTGTCTGGTTTCTTTAGCTTAAACTTATGTCTATTACTATCATGTGTGGCAGAAATTTATTCTTTTGCATGGCTCTGTAGCATTCCATTGTATGAAAATACTATATTTATTCTTTAATTTTTTTTCATTCTACTTAAGTCTTCTTTAATTTATTTCAGCAATGTTTAAAGCTTTCAAAGCAAAAGGCTCATACTTCCTTTCATATGTTTTAAATAATTTCATATGTTTTAAAAAATTTCATATATTTAAAAAATTCAGTTAGTTATAGCATTGTACTTTGAATTTTATTTTATTTTTAAAAATATTTCTTAATTTATTAACTTTTAGAGAGAGGAAGGAAGAGAGAGAGAGAAGCAGGAACATGGATCTTTTCCCATATGTGCCCTAGCTGGGGACTGAACCAGCAACCTCTGCACTTTGGGTCAATGCTCTAACCAGTTGAGCTATCTGGCCAGGGCTACATTTTATTTTCTAAATGTTGTAAGTAAATATAAATACAATTAATTTTCACATATTGGCCTGTATTCTGAGGCATTGCGAAATTCACATTTTACTTCTAGTAATTTTTTTAGAAATTTCTTTGGATTTTCTTCATAAATAAACTTATAATCTATGAAAAAGATAGTTTTACTTGTTTCTTCTCAATTGTAATGTCTTTTATTTTTTTTTAAATGCACATTTATTTATTTGCAGTAGTGAGAACAGACTTTCTTACCTTGTTCTCCCTCTTATGGAAAATATATTCAATGTTTTACCATTAATTTTAATGTAGCTGTAGCTTTTTAAAAATGTGCATACACATATTTACACACACACACACTACAGAGTCTTTATGATTTTGAAGAAGGTTCCTTCTAGTCCTTGTTTTCTGACAGGTATTCTTATTAATGGATGTTGAATCTCCATTGAAATTAATATGCTTTTCTCCTTTATGTTATTAATATGTTGAGTTATAATAACTAAATTTGATTGTTAGGCATTCTTGGGATAAACTACACTCGGTCATAATTTAGTATCTTTTTTATGTATTATGGAGTTCAATTTGCTAATATTAAAAAAAAACTTTTTATGTTTATGAAAACTATACCCTGACATTGCTTTCCTGTAATGTTCTCATCATCTTTTGGTATCAGATTTATACTGGATGCAGAAAATAAATTTGAAATGGTTTTCTATTTTCTTAAAATATTTAGGAAGCATGGTATTTTTTCTTATTTACATGTTTGATAAGATTTACTAATTAAGCCATCTGGGCTCGGTATTTCTTTGTGGGAAAGTTTTTAATTACAAATAAAATTTCTTTTTACAGAGATGGAACAAATCAAGGCTATTTTTGAGCCAGTTTTCATAAATTGTGTTTGTAAGGAATTTGGCCATGTCATCTAAGTTGGCTCTATTCATTGGTAAACATTTTACATAATTTATTTTATGTAAATTCTCATTATTTATTTTAACTTCTATAAGATGTGTGGCAATGTTCCTTTTTTTAATTAATAAACTAGTAATTTATGTTTTCTATATATTTTATGTTATTCTATTTCTTATTCATCTTATTTGTGCATAGAGATATAGCAATTTTGTTGATTAAGGAGCTAATTTTTGGCTTTGTTGATATCTGCTATTATTTCTCTGCTTTCTATGTCAATGATTTCTCCTCATCTATTTATGTTATCTCCTTTTTTATAGTTACATTTGGTTTAATTTGCTCTTCTTACATGGGTAACTTAGGTCATTGGTATGAAAAAATTTTCTCATAGAAGCATTTAAAGCTATGACTTTCCCTCAGAATTCTTTCAGATATTAATATGTTCTAGTTTCATTATTATTAAGGTTATAATACGTTTTACTTCTTTCTGTGGTTTCCTCTTTGATCCATGGTTTATCTGGAAGTTTATTATTTCTAAATATGTGGAAATATTTTAGATATCTTATTCTTTATCTATGTCTAACTTAATTACATTATAGTCATATAACATTCCCAGATAACACACTTCTGGGAACATTAATTCTTTTAAGTTTATTGAGACATGTTTTACCCCAGCATCATTTATACTGTGGATGGCTCCATTTGCAGTTGGGAAGAATGTGGATTCTGCAGTTATGTGTTGTAGTGTTCTATCAATATCTGTTAAGTCAGACTGGTTCACGGTGTTATACAGGGCCTCTCTATTCTTGCAGATTACTTTTCTCCATACACTATCAAGTCCTGAAAGAAGAGTGTTAAAATCCCCAACTACAATTGTGGATATATCTATCAATATTTGTCACTTAATTTCTGTCAATTTCTGACTTCCGTACTTTGAAGGCCTGTTATTAGGGCATATTTATCTTTGGCCTTGTGATGAATTAACCCATTTATCATTGTCAAATATATTTCTTTGTATTTGGCAATACTCCTTTTGCTGAAATCTACTTTATCTGATATTGATAGTCATCCAACATTTTAGTGATTAGTTTTTGTATGATAGACCTTTCCTAAACTTCTACATTAAAAATAAAATTTGTATTATTGTATTTAAGGTGCATTTCTTTCTAACAGCATATGGTTGAGGTTGCTTTTTCATGCTGTCTAAAATTTTATACTTATTAATTGCAGTGTATTTTACTTACATTTATTATAATTGTTGATAAGATTTACTGTCTTGGTTTTTTTTCCGGTTAGCTCTGTTAGTTCCTACTTTTTTATTTCTCCTTTTCTATCTTCTTTTGGCTATATATTTTTCTTTCAGTTTAAAAATGATTTCTCTAGGAATTAAATATGCATTTTTAAGTTATCAGTTCACTTTGAATTAATATTATACTACAATTTTACCATCTTTTGATGTTCTTAATTCCTTCCTGTTGAGCGGACTCTCCACTTTGTTTTCATTCAGCTTGAGGACTTTCTTTAACCTTTTTTGTGTGTGAGGGTTTTTTCTGGGTAACAAACTCTGTCAGTTCTTGTTTATCTCACAATTACTTTATTCCACTGCTGTTTCTGAAGAATATTTTATTTTTATTTTTTTTCCAAAAATTTGTATTAATTTTCGAGAGAGAGGAAGGGAGAGAGTGAGAGGAAGACAGGGACATTGCTCCATCCTGTATGTGCCCTGACAGGGGATCAAACTGACAACCTCTGCGCTTCTGGATGATGCTCTAACCAACTGAGCTATCCAGCCAGGGCTGAAGACTATTTTCACTGGATATGTAATTCTAGTTTGATGTGTTTTTTATTTATTTATTTATTTATTATTTTTTTATTTTTTATTTTTTTTTTCATTTTTCTGAAGCTGGAAACAGGGAGAGACAGTCAGACAGACTCCCGCATGCGCCCGACCGGGATCCACCCGGCACGCCCACCATGGGGTGACGCTCTGCCCACCAGGGGGCGATGCTCTGCCCATCCTGGGTGTCGCCATGTTGCGACCAGAGCCACTCTAGCGCCTGAGGCAGAGGCCACAGAGCCATCTCCAGTGCCCGGGCCATCTTTGCTCCAGTGGAGCCTTGGCTGCGGGAGGGGAAGAGAGAGACAGAGAGGAAAGCGCGGCGGAGGGGTGGAGAAGCAAATGGGCGCTTCTCCTGTGTGCCCTGGCCGGGAATCGAACCCGGGTCCTCCGCACGCTAGGCCGACGCTCTACCGCTGAGCCAACCAGCCAGGGCCTGTGTTTTTGTTTTCTAGCACTTTGGCGATGTCCCCTGGCTTGTGTTCTTTCTGATAAGAAGTCAACCATTTTTCTTATTATTGTTTGCTAGTATATAATGCATATTTTTATTTTATTTTCCTTTGACTGATTTTGCAATTTTTCTCTTCGTCTTTGGTTTTCAGCAATTTGATAATAATGAGTTTATATATATTTTTGTTTGTTTTTATTCATCCTGCTTGGGTTCATTGAAATTCTTGGATCTGTAAACGATTTTATTCTTATTAAGCTTGGAAAAAGCCCTGGCCAGTTGGCTCAGCGGTAGAGCGTCGGCCTGGCGTGCGGGGGACCCGGGTTCGATTCCCGGCCAGGGCACATAGGAGAAGCGCCCATTTGCTTCTCCACCCCCCCCTCCTTCCTCTCTGTCTCTCTCTTCCCCTCCCGCAGCCAAGGCTCCATTGGAGCAAAGATGGCCCGGGCGCTGGGGATGGCTCCTTGGCCTCTGCCCCAGGCGCTAGAGTGGCTCTGGTCGCGGCAGAGCGACGCCCCGGAGGGGCAGAGCATCGCCCCCTGGTGGGCAGAGCATCGCCCCTGGTGGGCGTGCCGGGTGGATCCCGGTCGGGCTGCATGCGGGAGTCTGTCTGACTGTCTCTCCCTGTTTCCAGCTTCAGAAAAAATACAAAAAAAAAAAAAAAAAAAAAAAGCTTGGAAAAAATTTGGCAATTATTTCTTCAAATATGTTTTTCTTTCTTATTCTTTTTTTCCCTCTTCTTCCTAGTCTTCTAATATAGGTATATTAGATTGCTTGATATTATTGCAAAAATTACTGATACTCTGACCCTTTATTTTCTAAGTTTTTATTCTGCCCTTCTTTAGTTTGGATAAAATCTATTGATCTACCTTTAAGCTCACTTAACCTATACTTTACAGTGTTCAATCTGCTATAAGACTATTTAATGGATCTTTTATTCCAGAAATTGTATTTTTCTGATGAAAATTTTACATGTTTTATATTTTCTATTTTTTTCCAAAAATACTTCATTGTTTTATCCATTATATACATCCTTTTCTGTAATTTTTTTTTTCAGAGAGAGGGACAGACAGGGACAGACACACAGGAATGGAGAGATGAGAAGCATCAATCATCAGTTTTTTGTTGTGACACTTTAGTTGTTCATTGATTGCTTTCTCATATGTGCCTTGACCATGGGCCTTCAGCAGACCGAGTAACCCCTTACTTGATCCAGCGACCTTGGGTCCAAGCTGGTGAGCTTTGCTCAAACCAGATGAGCCTGCGCTCAAGTCGGCGACCTCGGGGTCTCGAACCTGGGTCGTCTGCATCCCAGTCCGATGCTCCATCCAGTGCGCCACTGCCAGGTCAGGCTGTAAATTCTTTAACATAAATATATTTTAAAAGTTCTTATCAGTGCTGGACAGTTGCTTAGGGGATAGAGCATTGGCCCAGCATATGGATGTCTCAAGTTCGATTCCCACTTAGGGCACACAGGAGAAGTGACCACCTGCTTCTCCCCTTTACCCCTTCTCTCCTTTTTCCCCTCCCACACACATGGTTTGTGTATGGCTCCAGACACTGAGGATAGCTTGGTTGGTCCAAGTGTCAGCCTCAGGTGCTAAAAATAGCTCAGTTGATTCAAACACTGGCCCAAGACAGGGTTGCCAGGTAGACTCTGGTAAGGGCACATGCAGGAGTCTGTTTCACTATCTCTCCTCTTCTCACCTAAAAACAAACAATCAAACAAATAAATTCTTGTCTATTAATTTCAATAATTGTATCAGCTATGGTTCAGCTTTTATTGACTATTTTCTTTTAATTATGGTTACATTTTTCTGCTTTTTTTGTAAGCTTTATACTTTAAAATTTTTATTTCAGACATTATAAACAAAAGAATAGTGAAGACAGAAGTATAATATTGTTTTGTTTACTTACCAGAGAGTGTAATCCCTTTCCCTCTGTTTGCAGTTAGGGTTGGGTTGATTCTTTGGATTCCTCCTAGAATCAAATACATTGTAATCTTCAATTATATTGAGTTCTCCTTTGAATAGTTTATCCCCTAATTTTCTCTGTAGCTATCTTTATTGGAACTGAGAGAGATTTATGCTGTAGTTAAAAAAAAAATTGGTTTACCTTTGGATTCAGCACAGCCCAAGAATCTAGTTACTGTGAAAACAGGCAAAATTTGACTTCCAAACCTTCTCCACTGTTGCTTTCTTGGTGAAAATTCAGAGATACAGTAAAAGAAAATATTTGTGAGCTTTACCAACTTAGTTTCTGCATTTAGGCAGGGGTCAGGAACTTTTGGCTGAGAGAGCCATGAATGCCACATATTTTAAAATGTAATTCTGTGAGAGCCATACAATGACCCGTGTACATTACGCATTATCCAATAAAATTTGGTGTTGTCCCGAAGGACAGCTGTGATTGGTTCCAGCCACCTGCAACCATGAACATGAGTGGTAGGAAATGAATGAATTGTAATACATGAGAATGTTTTATATTTTTAATGTTATTATTATTTTTTTATTAAAGATTTGTCTGTGAGCCAGATGCAGCCATCAAAAGAGCCACATCTGGCTTGCGAGCCATAGGTTCCCAACCCCTGATTTAGGAGTTTTCCAAATTCTAGTGTATACTGCCAGCTTACACAGTATTCGAGGGCTTGTCTAATTTCTCCTCATCAATGTAAAGTCTCTGATATGAAAGGCTGGCTCTTTCATCTCCTTGTCCTCAGAGTGGTTACACTCTAGGTAGGGAAGCTTCCTTGGCTTTCTGCTCAGTTATGAAAGAATAATTCTCTGCTAGCACTCAACTTATCAAGGATTTCTTGTTTGTAGTATTCTTTGCTAACTGGTTAAATTAATAAAAACATAATTTTAATTTTAGATGGGTTACTTTTATTGTTACTATGGGAACAATAATCTGTTCTGTCTTTCTAGATCTTAACCAAAATAAAAAGTATTTTGCACTTGTTTTTGAAAAAAAGATTTATATGAATATAGAATTCTAGCTGTTCAGTTATTTTCTTTGAAGACTTTGAAGATGTTATTCTATGTTTTTCTATTTTCCATACTTTCTGTTTCAAACTTAGTCATATGACTTACTCTCTTTCTTTGATATGCCTTATTTTCCCCTCCAGCTGCTTTCCAAGTTTTTCTCTTTGATCTCGGTTTTTATTAGTTTACTAGGTAAGGTGGTATTACAGAATCCTGGGTGAGCATTTGCGATGGCCTTTCGTTTCCATTGAAAGTAGCTTGTTCAAAAATTAATTGAGCATCTACGTTGTGGCTATATTTTGGGATTCTCTACTCCATTCCATTGATCTGTGTGTCTCACCGATACAACTAAGTTTTGGTTACATTGCTATTATTTTATACCTTATACACTGCTCTTATTTTGCTTTAGACATTTAATTGTAGAGCATTTTAAAGATGACAAAAAATGAATTTCATGATTACTTTCATTTCAACCATTTCTATCACTTTATAATTGTTTTTGAAGATCAAAATTTCTTTCCTGGCCCTGGCCGGTTGGCTCAGTGGTAGAGCGTCGGCCTGGCGTGCGGAAGTCCTGGGCTCGATTCCCAGCCAGGGCACACAGGCGAGGCACCCATCTGCTTCTCCACCCCTCCCCCTCTCCTTCCTCTCTGTCTCACTCTTCCCCTCCCGCAGCCGAGGCTCCATTGGAGCAAAAGATGGCCAGGGCACTGGGGATGGCTCCTTGACCTCTGCCCCAGGCGCTAGAATGGCTCTGGTGGCGACAGAGCGATGCCCCGGATGGGCAGAGCATCGCCCCCTGGTGGGCATGCCGGGTGGATCCCAGTCAGGCACATGCGGGGGTCTGTCTGACTGCCTCCCCATTTCCAGCTTCAGAAAAATACAAAAAAAAAAAATTCTTTCCTATGTTGAAAGGTTCTCACACCCCAGAGGGAGGATGGTGGGCAGGGCCTCGGTGCCCATCTCACCGTGAATTTCTGCTGCCCTCCCCCAAGCCTCCACCAGAACGGAGGCTCTCTCCGGTCTCCTGCTTTGTCCTCATTCTTTTTCATGAGCACCTGGGTAAGTTCCTAGGCAAAACTGATGGAAAGCATCTGCAGTTAGGTTTGCATTACCTTTGTATCCTGTGGATCTTGGTGGGTCTCACAGGAACCCACACTCAGCCTTTCTCAATTTCTTAAAAATATTTGCTAAAATCTTCTTACCAAATGTATGATTGACATGTCTTCCTCCTACATTCCATGTAGATAAGTCAGAGCTCACGTCTTTTCTTTATGAAAACATCTTTAGTTCCGTAGATGTCTGTTCTTCCACCTCAGAAAAGTTATGATTTTGTAGATTACCCATCTTTTCACTGTTACCATAGCAGGAGCAACAGTCTTTTCAGCTTTCTATATCTGAAGCAATAGCTGATAGCCTTTATTTTTATAAACTTGGGGAATAGTTGCATACTATTCTTCTAATGAATGTAATGAATTTTAAAGCAAAACCAACATTTTAAAAGTAAATGACTTGTCCCATGATGAAATCAGTGACTAAAAATTCACCCATATACAACTCTTGTACAATTTCTAGGTATAGGTTGGCTGTCAGTTGTTAAGTGTTCACTGTTTCCCTGGGTTAGGAAGGAATTGTCTACACTCTGGTTCATAAAAAAGGCCAACGGTGATCTTACCCTGGCTTTCAAAGCACTCTGCACTCAAGCACTAACCATGTTTCAGTGCTCCATTTTATCCCAGTCCTCTGCAGGAACGCTCTGAAATACATGTGACACCCTCCCTAAACATGCACACCTTGTGTCTTTTCTAACTCTGATTTCTATTTATTCCAAATGCCATTTTGTGTCACCAATTTGTTCCTCTTTTCTAATCAACTGAGGCTCAGCTAGACTTTACATGTATGTTCTTTGCTAATCAGCAAGCATTTGTTGTGCACCCCCTTAGTGCTGAGTTTTATACTAATCGATGGAAATACAGTGGTGACTCTGCCACACTTGTCTTCAGGGAGCCACAGTCTTTAGTTATATTCTTCTATAACCGTAATGGTGAACCTTTTTATAAAAACCACCCACTTTTGCAGTGCTTGTCAACCTGGTCCCGCCCACCCACTAGTGGGTGTTCCAGCTTTCATGGTGGGCCAATCGCGGTGCCGTTTGGTTGCTCCACTACTGCCCATCATGAAAGGTAGAATGCCCACTAGTGGGCGGGAGGGACCAGATTGACCAGCACTGCAAAAGTGGACGGTTTTTATAAAAAGGTTCGCCATCACGGTTCTATAAACAAGTGTTCCATTAGTTATGGTGATAGTGGTGATGGTGATGACAACTAACTTTTATTGAGTCTTCACTATCTGCCAGGAACTTTTCTTAAAACTTTTGTATCTGTAAGCTCTTTTAATCCTCACAATGGCCCTAGGATACAGTTACTATTTTTATTCTGGTTTTACAATGAAGAAATTAAGGCATAGAGCATTAACCAATGACTATATAAAGAAGTGAATGAGTTTTGCTTCCTAAAATATCCAGCCATATTAAAATAGGCACTGACTTTTTGAATGCTCTTTGAATCTGAACTATTCTTTCCTCCTGATACCTCCCTCTCAATAACACTAAAGAGAAATATGCACTTTTCAAGCATTTGGTGTTTCCCCCCCCCCTTTTTATAAATGCATATTCTTCTCCTCGAGTTCCCTTTGAACTGTGTGAGTAAGAAAAGGGACAAAGAGATGGTGAGAGAAAGATATACAGCCTCTCCTTCCAACTACATAGTCACTTGAGTTGAGACTCTCTGCAGCAACCCCAGTTCTGAGTGCACTGTGGCTACAGACCTGGACACCTCTGTTAGAGGGGCAGGGTGTCCATCAGCAGTGTTAGGTTAGGTCTCCCTATCTGAGAAATAAGATTGGCATGGCCAATAGAGGAAGGGAGAAGTCTGGGTATGTATACACTTTTTCCCACAAATATGGAGTGAACGTTTACTATGTATCTCGCTTTATGCAGGGTGCCTGGGATATGATGGCAAACACGTAGACATTGTCTCAGCCAGCATAGTATTGAGATCCCAGAGAATAATTCAAGATTAAGTTCCTGCATAATTGAGGAAAACGACTGCAGTTATGTTAGGCCCTGAATTCTTCATATCTCAGTAGCAATCACTACAAACTTTCAAGCTGTAGTCTTTTGGCCAACAAATCTGACCGAGGACACCAGTACTTCAGGAGACTCAAATCACAGTAGAGGAACTAGTCTCACGTCCTAAGCCTGGAGTCCGAAGTGTGTTTAGGGACAATCTCAGCCCTCCCTGTGCCTTCTCCTCTCTGAGGCAGGCTTGCCTAGTTCCCATGTCCTGCACTCCAGCCATTCCATTGAGAACAGAGTCTGCCCGAATCCCAACTCACGTGACTGAGAGAGGGCTTATCGTACCTGGTTCATCATTATTATATCGAATGTATGCCAGAGACAGTTCCAGTTCTTGTGAGCTTCTTTTCCTAAGAGCTGGACCCTGTTTCTGGTGACTCCAGCTGCTGGCTAGGGTCTTATTCCAAAGCAGATGGACCACCCAGAACCATGACATTGTCGGTTTCCTGACTTCAGGCATCCCTGCTGTCTGGATGCTGCTGTCACTGTGCCATGTCCTCCAGCTTCAAATCTCCCCAAATGTTAGCAGTGTCTGGTGGGAGACTGCGACACTGCTTTGTGCCTGGGGCTGCTCTCCCAGGGGACCCACTATTCAGATCGGGTAAAGATTCTGACACTGGGCTTGTTTTTTACCACTTCTCCCCTGTCTCTAACAGCCGGTTGCTAAGTCCCAGCATGCCTCTCATCAAAGCCCTTCAGACATGTGACAAGCTTTTGTTCCTGGTTGTTAATCCTGGTTTTTATTGTCTTGTGAGCTCATGTGCACTTTCTCCATTTATCTCTTTATTTTTCCCACAGCAATATGAATATTTTTCATAGGAACTCTCCTAATTCTTGTAGTGTGTCTTTCGACAGAATGCTTTCCCCCAAGGTCTGATAGTAAAGTCTGGAGTCGGTGCGCCAGGAGACCTGTTCCCTCATTGTGCCACCATCTGGCTGCTTGGCTTTGGTCAGTTCAATTCCTTTTACTGTGACTCAACTTCCTAGTCAGTAAAATGGAAAGTGTTGGCTATAAGGTTTCTGGTTCCTTCCAGCTCCCAAATTTGTTGATATTGAGTTGGCTGAGAATAACTTTTTCAAGCAACTCCCAACTTGTTTTTCTTTCTCAAATGCCCATCAGAGAAACAATATCCACTTAGCTAATGTTTCTCACTTTTCTCCATCCCTTAATTTTGACTTCCATGAACATTACTTTATATATTAATAAAATCTTGAATCTGTAAGATTATTTTTTACTTTTCAAAGTCTTTTATGATTATCCTACAGGCTCTTTATAATGACCCTATTTATTAGGAAGGACAAGCTTTTCCAGTCTATCCCGTTATCTCTCTCTTATTCACCGACTTCCCCCCCTTAAAGAATCAGGCACCTGATGCATTGAAAAGGAAGATATTTATTTGCCCAAGATAGCACAACTAGGTAGTGGCAGATCTGGAACTAGAATTCAGGTTTACTGACAACTAGTTTAGTAGATCTTTGACTTTTCCGTGACTCTCTCCCTCTTTATTGACCTTTTCTTTATAGTTCCTGTATCTAATTCTCCAATAGTGCTGATGTTTTGCCTCTTACATGAGCCAGGAGAGTCTGGGTACTAAAAGAATAGATTAAAAAATTTTTCCCCTTTCCAAGCAGAAGGGCTCGAGCAGCCAGCGTGAATCATTTTTGCAAGGTACCCATCTCTGGGCTGTAAAGACTGTCAACATGTGGTTCTCTGGCCAGCTATTCTGAGATTTCGTCACATTTAATCAACTCAGCAATTTAATGAAGCCCAAGCTATAGTAAGGGAGGAAGTCAGAGAGGACTTTTAGGCAACAACAATGGCCTAGTCTCACTGGTGGGGTCATACTCTACCAAGGTTGCATAATTTAGAATTTTCCCAAGAGCTTAAAAGGACAGCATGTGTCCCCTGCTCTTCAGTATCAGGAAGGAGGGATTAAGTGAATGTTTTCACTGTCACAGGAAAAGGTAATAAAAATACAAGTGTACTTTGGGTCAGGTTCAATTTCTGCTTGGTTCTTCCAAAGGTCTCCGAAGACAACAGACTGTGGTACAACAGAAACTTTAACACCCAAACTGATAAGACTCTTTACACAAACAACCCAGGGAGTTATCAGTTTCCTGATACAGACCTAATTACGTACAATGACTAATATAGCAAGCCTAATAAAAGGGGGGAAAGTTAGAGGTACTGGATCAGAAAACTCACACAGACAATAGTGTCATGATTCACAGAGGGAAAGGGGATGGGGGAAGGTGGAGGAGGATAAAGGAAGGATAAATGGTGATGGAAGGAGATTTGACTTAGGGTGGTGAACACACAATACAATATACAGATGGTGTATTGTAGAATTGTACACCTGAAGCCCGTATAATTTTATTAATCAGTGTTGCCACAATAAATTCAATAAAAATAAATAAATAAAAAGTGACAAAAATTAATCCATTCTCTTGTTATTTTTATCAACACAATGCAAATTATCTGCCTTGATGAATTTTCATATAGGTTGATTGTGTTTTATGTAGATTCTGTGATGTTTAATTGTTGAATAAAAACCATAGTCCATAGAGAAAAAAAAAAGATCCTGGGTCAGGTCTGTCAGTCAAAGGAAGACCATCATTAGTTACTATTTTAATGGTTCATTTGATTAAATGCTAAGCTATTGTCTTGTAATTATGTATATTCAAGAGAAAAATACTCAAGTTCAATTAGGAATGTATCTTTTTCTGCACTATGTTTAATGAAGTCTCAACATCACCGTTATAAGCAAGGAATAATGAAAATCTTTCTTTGAAATTGCAATAGGAGTTATTTGCAGAGAAGTAGCTGGCATGTGTAATATGATGAGTTCCCTTAAATGGCTCAACTGTTGATCAAAAAAGCAAATTATATAAGTGGATACTGCAAGGCAGAAACATGTGGACACAGCTGGAGTGTCATGTGTCACGGTTCCAGTCATTGCCAGCTGGCGGTCACACAAAGGCAGGCCAAGCCAAACAATTACTGTTATTCATAAGAGCAAATGTGCATTCCAAACACACAGTGCAGGCTTTATGAAATAACTGAGCGTTCAGATGCATCCAGACAGCCGAGCTGTTTTTTCATCCTAGGTCCCTGGGTGCCAGGCCAATATGGCAAACTGACTCTGCTATTCAGAAACCCTTATCTTTACCCAATTAACCAAATCACTGTGACGTTTGAGGGTTCTTCATGCACTTTGTTGAATGCATCAAACCAGCAGGCTTACCAGGAGTCAGATGCACAGCTTCTGGAAGCAATCTACTTTCTTTCTTTTTTTTCTTCTTTTTGAGCTGTAAATACCGTTAGACCACTGCCCATTACAGACTGAAACTTGGAGTCAGTCTCACATATGAGAATGCATTGGAACATCCAGTGGTCCCCTGGTCCTCAATTCTGTGTGCCTGGGTAATGAATGTCTCCCAAGATATTGTCTTGGGAGGGTCAAGGATGGTCAAGAGGCAGACGGTAAGGTTTCACACTCTTGTTTAGGTGAAAAAATAAATGGGAGAATGTTCTAGAAAAGAGTGTGGTATAGGACTAAACTGAGAATCTCTGAATTGCTTAAATATAAACATTAAAAGAAGGAGAAAGAAAATGGACCTGTTGTTTCCATAATCTTCATATATTTTCTCAAAATAAAATGTATCCATACCTCCCTGCCTATTATTTCATTCAATAGATAAAGTCACAGGCACATATGAAAATGTGTGCCATCGTGTTCCTGCTCACAGCTGCATCAGAATAGAAAAATTGCTGGAGAGGAAGGCACACAGTTGCTAGGGAAGTTTTGGTGCCATTGGAAGTGAATGGTTATGTATTTATCCTTACAAAGAAGAGGCAGGGCACTCTGTCTTACAAGCATTGCTCATCAGAAAACTAGTGTTAGCTATATTTGTGACTTCAGTTTTCAACTAACATAATTCAATAAAGTAAACAGGAACAGGTAAAATTAATTTTAACAATGTATTTTATTTAATCCAATATATCTAAGATACAATCATTTCAACATATATGTATAATCAACATATAAGTATTAATGAGATACTTTATATATATATATATATATATGGCACTAAATGTGTAAATCTGATGTGTATTTCACACCTAAAATACATCTTAATTTGGATTAGCCACATTTCAAGTGTGTAGTGACCATGTGTGGCCCATGGCTACCATTTTGGACAGTGTGGCACTATTTGGGCAGTAGGAACTCTGAGTACACCCAAGCACACGGGATTCAGTACAGGAGAAATGTCTAACACACTGATTGAAGAAATGTCTAACCCACACTCCACTGGGTTGCTAGTTCTAGCTCTTCTCTCAGCCTTCCTCCTCCTTAGGTAATTAATCCATAAAATAAAGATAATAACATCTGCCTTACCATTTCTATAAAATTTTCCTTAAGTGTTCAATTAAATAATAGACATGCATTTTGAGAAATAAGCCATATTCTACAAACATTAAACAAATACCTGAAAACTTGTTGACAGTACTCAAAGTTCTAAGAAATGAGAGAAATCTCTTAATTTTCTGTACTCGGTTACTCTTTTGACAGGAAAGTTTTTAAAAGTAGATATGATTTTAAAGGCTAAAATCACCTTCAATGCCTATAAAGGTCTGTGAAAGATTTTAAAAATATCCAAAAATTATAAAGCCACCAATCATTCTTCTGTACATGAGGCTTTTGTAATGGCTGAGGCCACATAATAATGGATTCTAGTTTTCCTTTGAAACTCAAGAGAATTTTGGTCAGGAGATGCTAGACTATTGAGGTGTACCTTCACCATTGTGCTTCCTTTGTGTGACACTTGATGTCAGATGACTTAGAATCCCACTACCATTTTCCTCTGCCATGGCTATCTCAGAGCCCATAACCCTTGCATTTCCCCTGCTGTGTTGGTTGTAAAGACAAAGAAACTATATATTTGCATTTGGATAGTCCATGTTGAAGTATTTTGGCCAAAAGGAATAACAGCAAGTGTAGCTAGCCCATAAGGCACCATCTCAAAGTCCATTAACCCAGATCTGCCATAGTTACAGTAGTTAGGATTAAATGTTTGGCAAGACTAAGACTGTTGGTAAGAATGACAAACATTTTTGTATGTGCAGGAACTGATCTGTTATCTAAATTCAAAATTATAATCACAATGGTAATGTTTACACATGGTGCCTTGAATTTTGAAAGGATTTTCAGATTTGTTAAATTTGTTCCCAAGTGTTTTATTCCTTTTGATACTATTGTAAATGGGATTGCATTCTTTATTTCTTTTTCATTGTTAGTGTATAGAGACACAACTGATTTTTAGTATTGATCTTATGTCCTGCAATATTACTAAATTTATTTATTAATTTTAACAGTTATGGGATGAAGTTTTTAGGGTATTCTATATATAGTATCATGACTTCTGAAAATAGACAGTTTTACTTCTTTTCCAAGTTGGATGCCTTTTCTTTTTCTTGGCTAATCGTTCTGGCTAGAACATCCAGTACTATGTTAAACAGAAATGGCAAGAGTGGAAATCCCTGTCTTCTTCACAATCTGAGAAAAAAAGCTCATCGTTCACTGCTGAGTATGACATTAGTTGTAGATTTATCACAAATGGCCTTTATTATGAAGTATATTCCTTCTATACACACTTTGTTGATGGTTTTTTTATTATTATGGATATGTTTTGAATTTTGTCCAATGACTATCTGTAGCTATTGAGATGACTATCTGCTTTTTATCTTTCATTTTGTTAATGTAGTGTATCAAATTGATTGATTTGTGAATGTTGAATGATCCTTGTATCTGTGGAATCAGTCACACTTAAACATGAATCTTTTAATGTATTGTTGAATTTGGTTTGCTAATATTTTGTTGAGAACTTTTGAATCTATTTTGATCAGGAATATTGGCCTAGGATTTTGTTTTCTTGTAGTGTCCTTGTCTGACTTTGGTATCAGGATAATGCTGGCCTCATAAAATGAGTTTGGAAGTGTTTCCTTCTCCTCTATTTTTTTGGAAGAGTTTGAGAAGAATTGGTATTAATTCTTTTAGGGCCAGATGGCTTCATTGGTTGTTCAGGAGCGTGTTGTATAATCTTCACATATTTGTGTATTTTCGGTTTTCTTCTTGGGATTGACTTCTAGTTTTATACCATGAATATAAAAGGTGTTTTATAAGATTTCAGCCTTTTAAATTTTTTAAGACTTGTTTTTTGGCTAACATATGATTTATCCTGGAGAAGATTACATGTATGTTTGAGAAGAATGTGTATTCTGCTGCTGTTAGATGACATATTTTGTAAATGTCTGTTAAGTCCATCTAGTCTAACATATTATTCAAGTCCAATGTTTTCTTATTGATTTCCTAAGTGATCTATCCTTTGTTGAAAGTGTGATATTGAAGTCCCCTAATATTATTGTATTGCTGTCTATTTATCCCTTCACATCTTTGTGTATTCCTATGTTGGGTACATAAGTATACTTAATGTATCCTCTTGATAAATTGACCCTTTTATCATTTTATCATTTCCTTCTTTGTCTCTTGTTACAATCTTTTATTAAAGTCTATTTTGTCTAAAATAAGTATATCTACCTCTACTTTTTTCTGGTTTTTAGTTGCATGAAAAATCTCTTTCCTATCCGTTCACTTTTAGTTCATGTACATTCACATGTACAAGAGTAAAAGTGAATCTCTTGTAGGCATAATATCTGAGTCTTAGGTTTTCTTTTCTTTTCTTTCCTTTTATTTATTTAGCCACTCTATGTCTTTTGATTAGAGAATTTAGTCCATTTATATTTAAGGCAACTATTGATAGATGTGGACTTACTATTGCCATTTGTTAATTGTTTCCTGTTTGTTTTATATTTTTTGAATGAGTGAATGGATGAATAAATAAGCTAATACTTTTGAACTGAAATTTTTTTTACCATATGTTATTCCAAGTCATTAGTACAATGTTATTAATTGATTAGTGTGCTTTTCCCTTCAAGTTATTATAATATAAAGATGCTCATCTTTGAAATATCATGTCTCAGTTTGCAACAAGGCTTTATATCTAAAGGTTGACCAACAAGAATTGTAGATGGAGGCTCTGCTGGAAGAGTGTAACATCTAAAGCTAGGTGTGGTATGTGGCCTAAAGCATGGGACATGATGACTGCTATAGTCATTCATTCATTCATTCATTCATTCATTCATTCATTTATTTAACAAGTACTACTTGAGTCTGCTGTGTGTGAGAGAACTCTGCCAGGAACTGGGGAGACATTGACCATCAAAACTCCCAACATGTTCTCTGTCTCCATTGAGATTATTATCTAGTTGTTTCCTTCAGAATCTTGGACACCAGATGTGACAAAATTTCTTAGTTTCTGTCAGTCAGAAAGTGAAAATGAAACTTCTTTTGCCTTTTACATTAAAAGAAGATAAAATCCCACTTATAGCTCTTCCCACTCTTAGCCCCCGATTTTAGGAACTTCACTAATAGCATTCATCCATGGAACTGCTCCAACAGCCACTCCTGATGCATGTCCAAGTTCGTTAGAAATGGGCCTCCCCTCCCCACCTTTCCCAGTAAGAAACAGCCAAGAACAGTGAGGGAGAGTTTCACACTTTAACTGTTGTAGTAGAACCCCAAACCCACATCCAACATCCTGGCTGCCAGACCTGTGCACACGCCATGTGTCATCTCTGGCCCAAACCTGAACTGTTGTAGCCACCTCTCAGGTCTCCCAGGGCTCAGTTGGAAACTTGAGCTAAGAGAGGACAGCCCGCCTCCAGGTGCTCCTTCTCTTTTTTTCACATTTTTTTTCCACAGCTCCTGACACTTCTTGGCCACCCATCACTTTCCATTTAGCTATGGGAAGTCCTCTTATCTTCAAAGTGTTTTCCTTCACTTCACGGAGCAAAGCCTACCCCTACATAAAGTCCTCGATTTTCTGTGTGTGCAAAGAACCTCTGTCAGGAGCCCAGCTGCTCTCGGACCCTCGCCATCCAGCCTCGGCCTGCATTTCCGAGTTTCCACTTCGGGAATAGATTCCTTGGAAGGAGACTTGCTTCTTTTGGGCCACGAGGCTTCTTTTCTGAGAGGGGAAACCGAATGAGAAAGCCCAGGGGATGGCTGGCTCAGAGGTTCCATGAAAAAATGTTCTTCGGGGCTGGCTTGAACGGTGGTTCTGTGTGACAGAAGAATCCTTCAGTCTTCCTGACTCTGGCCAAGGCTCCCTGCTTCTTTGTGGGATGTTGATGAATTTGTGCTTGCTTGCTCTCTTACGATTACCTCTGTGTTTACACTGCGCAGCTTTGGAGTGACTGCTGTATCTTGAATGCTCATTCAGGGAGAGTAACTCAAGGGCTGACAGCTGGTGAGGTCATTCCACAGTCTAGCCAAGGCCCGTGTGCCATTACAATGAAGTAATAATGTATTTATAACACACCTAACCGCTGATGGCTTCTATTGCTGTGGCTTTTTCCCTGCGTTTGCACAGATGTTTTTTGAGAACTCAAGAATTGGCCTCCAGAAACAACCTCCTAGCAAACAAACTCTGTCTGTTGACTCTGGCGGGCGCTTATAACGAGAGTTGTTAGCACGCGGGATTTATGTTTCAAATATCATTTTAATTTCTCAGGCAGCATTTTTACCACAAGATGTTAATTCACTGGTGCACTTGAATCCCATAGCCTTTCTCTCTCACTTGTGTGAGCTCACACTCTCTTTTTAATGAAAATATGGACTTAGTTTCTAAGGAAATATTCTCAGTGCCTGATTTCATTGAAACACAGTGCATTCATTTTCCCTGGACTTTGCTCTGACCCCCCGTGGTCTTTGTGCCTGATAAATGATGTAGCTTGGTGATTCATTAAGCCCCTCTCCTTGCTGCCCAGTAGCACCCTGTTTGTCACACACAAGGATTCTGCAGTTAGTCTCAACAGGAGCAGCTGGCCTTCCCGAGAGACACAAGCTGCTTTAAACATTTTCTCCAAACTGTTGGAAAGCATTTAAAGACAATGGTACACACACTAGGTTGACATCTCGCCTGGATTCCTATGAGAATTGTTAAGTAAATCTCATAAATCTTAATATTTCCTGATAGTTCTGGGTTTGAGATAACACCCCTCATTGCTTCCACAATTAGCATTCCAGATACTTTTTTAAAAAGCACACACACAGTTGGAGACTTTTGTTCTGACAATCTTGCATTGTCTTTTCTTCCCTTTTTTCTCTGCAATCCTGATGCATTTTGTCTCTGCTTATTAGTCATCTGGCTGAACCAGCCTGGAAGGCATTACCTTACATAGAGGGATCACCTGGGCTCACCAACCCCCCCCCCCACCTCCCATGCAAGAGGAAATATTTCTAAGTTTGTACACATCTCTTCTGTTTTCTCATCTCACCAGCTCTGAAATGGGTGGCATCAACTCTGGGACTCGAGACAGGGGGGTAAGAGCCTTCCTTCTCTCCTTCACCTCTTGCGATCTCTGTAATCCAGCGCAGTTTGGCGTGTGACACACAGTACTCCATTGACACTTCCTAACAGACAACGCCAATGCATCTGCTTGGTCCTGACCCTTGACCTCTTTGCAATTTTAGGATCTGTAGAGCACCCCCTTCTAGAGCTTTCTTTTGTTGGTTTTGCCACACTCCCTCCCTGGGTCCTCTCCAACTTTTCTCACCACTCTCTCCCCTCTTCGTTACACAGTAAGTCTCAGGCTGCCTCTGGCTCTGGGTCTGCACTCGCTCTTGGGCAATCTTTTCCAACACCTTGCAGTCCATGGTTTCAATCATGTTTCTGGTTCCAGCTCTTACCCTCATTTCTCTCTAACTACTGATCAGCCCTGTCTCTGGAGGTCTGGGGAGGGGTGAATAGCCCATCCACCCCTGCACTTGGCCTTGTTTCTCCTGGAGTAAGCTCTAGCGCACCCAACCTCCCAGCCCTTCACTCAGGAGGCCCAGTCAGACACCTTAGACTCATCTTGATTCTCTCCTCCTCCTCTGCCCCAGCCTTGCTCGTTTATGGGTTGCTCCTTCACGATGTCTGTAGATTCTTCCTGAACCTTCAGGGGAAATGTCAGAATCACCTTGGTGCTTCTAAAACATAAACTCTGCGCTCCACCCTGGGGACTGTGATTCAGTATGTCTAGGGTGGGGCCAAGCATCTGTGTTTGGATGAAGCTGAGGGGTTTGGACACGCAGCCAGGTGGAGAGGCCCGGCTGGGGACACTGGCTCTTCTTTCCATCTCCACAGCCTCTGCTGCAGGTCAGGTGGCTCCCATTACCCGCACCTGGGCTTCCCCTGCCCCCTGGCTTCCTTCTTCTAATCAGACACCCCACTACAGCCAGAGGAACTTTCTAGACCCTCAACCAGCCCTGACGTCCCTTTGGTTAAAAATGTTTACTACGGCTTTCTACCTGCAGGTTCCACACCCCTTACCATGATTTGTCCTTTACTCTTACCCCCCGCCCGCTGCCTTCCTAACACCGCTCCCACTGACAGGAGAGTGCTTCATCCATCCCTGCACCCTGTGGATCATTCTCAGCACATTCACTAGAGCTGGAGTCATTTCCAGGTCCAACTCCAAAGCCAGTTTTCTCACTTGCTGGTGGAAGCCCTTCCTAGTCAGAGACACTCCTTCCTCCATGTTTCCACAGCACTGTGACCCACCCCTGCCCAGGCCTGGTGCTTACTGGGTCGATTGCATGTGTGCCTGCTGCTCCTGTCCCCATAGCACATGTTCCTATAAAGCGGAGGTGCAGCCCGTTGCCCCAGGCTCCTCTCAGTGCCCAGCACTTAGAGAGTAAATGCAGAAACCAGGGGACATCAGTTTTCTTGGACACATCTAGTGTTGCTTCAAGATGAGGGATAGGGCAGAGTCTTCAACACAAAAAACTTGGAAATAATGAACACGTTTTTCCTCTGTCAGAACCTTTCCCTCTTAATAACATACTCACTGTGTGGTGACTATTGATGTCTGTGTTGCTTACCCACTGGGGTCACACTGGTGCGGGAGAAGGACAAGGGCTCAGAGAGAACAGAACAAACCGCAGTCCTGCCCTTTCCCTCTATGTGACCCTGGACTAGGCAGTTAACATCCTTGTGCCTTAGCATCTTTATCTGTGAAATGAGGTTTAATTATACCTACTTTGCAGGGTTGAAATGAGAATAAAATGGGATAACCTATAAAAAAAAGCACTTGAACCATAGGGGATACCTAACACATGTCATTTTCCCTTTCTTCAAGAATCAGGGTGCATTTTAGTTAGTCAAAACAGGACACCAAAGGACAATCCTCAACTCTGAAAGTCGACTTGTGTGCATTCTCTCGGCTTTGTTCAGCCTCTCCTCACTCCCTCTTGCCTGCAGAGAGTCTTATGTGTGGTGGTAAATCCATGAAAGAAAGTCAGGACTTAACTCAAGCTGTTACTTTTGTTTTATTAAGTGAGAGTCAGGGAGGCAGAGAGACAGATTCCCGCAATCGCCCCGACTGGGATCCACCTGGCAAACCCCCTACTGGGTGATGCTCTGCCCATCTGGAGCTGCTGCTCTGTTGCTCAGCAACCAAGCTATATTAATGTCTGAGGCAAGGCCATGGTGCCATCCTCAACACCTGGGGCCAACTTGCTCAAACCATTCAAGCCATGACTGTGAGAGAGGAAGAGAGAGAAAGAAATAGAAGGAGGAGGGTGAGGAGTGGAGAAGCAGATGGTCACTTCTCCTGTATGCCCTGACTGGGAATTGAATATGGGACTTCCACATACTGGGCTGACACTCTACTGCTGAGCCAACTGGCTAGGGCAATTTGGGCTATTTTAGTTATTGTCTGACCCCAGACAAATCACTTAATCACTGTAGACCTCAGTTTTCTTTTCTGTAAAATGAGATGATAACAATAATACCTCTTTCACAATTTTGTCTTAGAGAATTAATAATATAATATACATAGAACATTTATTACAGTGTCTGACACAGAAGGGCTTAGTATATAATAGTTATTACTAGGGAAGGGAGGGAAGAGTGCTAAGTCCTGACCCAGCTGTCACTATTTGGGGTCACAATCAAGAAAAGGAAAGTTATCTCTTTTTTTCAGGTTGCTTCCCAGGACACTGAGGTTTCCATTTTACCATCTGGCAGAAGAGTGACTTAAATGCCTCTCCCCTTTTGGTAAATTTTCATTGTGCATGCAGTTTAATGCAATTAATTATAGGATTTAATATAATTATACTTATGTAATTAATTTAATGATTCAACTCAATTTCTTTTTTTATAAATAAATTTTTATTAATGTTAATGGGGTGACATCAATAAATCAGGGTACAATTTTAATCGTCTCTTTTTTTCTGCCCAGAGTGTGTACCTCCTTACCCAAGCCATTGCCTCAGGCCTCTGGGAGAGCTTTCTTCCTGCCTTTCTTCAGTGTTTTGGAAAAGAGGGGAGAGCCCTCAAGGTCTTATTGGATCAACTCCCTTCTTGGATAATTCAGACTTGAGGCTGAAAAGTAGCCTGTGTTTCTGACTGTATACCCTTCTGGGTGTCTCTGCCTATGAAAAAAAATAAACCTAGGACCAGGTTCTTGTGGCTCTCCAGGTGAAGCTTGGATGACTGGGCTCGGTGGACACTCCTAGGAAAAACACAGCAAACTTCTCCTCTCCGTGTGGGCAAAGGCCATGTCGCTTGTGTCTTTCTTTGTGGGATTTGAGATTCTATAAAAAAATTTTTTTTTTTCAATTCAAGACAGCCTGGTAATAAAGAACTACTTGATAATTGTTAAGAGTGAATGACATGGGAGAATGTGAGCCAAGACTCACAGAACTATATTGCACCATATTACATGTACAACCACCTCCCTGCACACCCAAGTCCTGTCTGGTTTTTGCTAAAGCCAAAAGTTTAGTTTGGCTCTTAGACTGAGGTGGACTTGAAGTTGAAATGTTTCTCCGAAGGAGCAATCAGACCTTGATGCTGTGGCCAATAAGGTCATGTTGTGTAACACTGTTCCCCCTGGAAAGAGAATCTTCTCTCTTCCAGAACTTGCAAAGACTGAGGGAGGTCTAGGAACACTGAGAATTGTTCCTGGCTCCATCATAATAAAGACTACCTTAATTCAATAAAAATTTAGCATGTTTCTAGCATTGCATTTAAGTGGTCCTCAGTAAAAAGAACTATTCATTGAAAGTAACTATTTTAGTCTCAGACATCCAAAATGAGCATTTATTCCCACTACGCATCTGTGGATGATTTCGCATTGACCCAATTTATGCTGGCGTTAGCTGGGCTTGGTGTCAAGCCCCTGACTGGGCCTGGGTCTGCTCTACATGCTTCTGGTCCACCTTGGTCCAGTGCAACTGTGTAAGCGTATTTCATGCTGTGCTCAGGGTCACACCTATTAACATCCTATTGTCCAAGGGAGCTACATTGCCAAGCCCAAAGTTAAGTGGATATAACTCCACCTATCACAAGGCCAAAGCAATTCACAGAGTGGAAAATAGGGGTGGAGGAGGTAGGAAGGACTGATTATTTGCTGGTCAATAACATAAGTTACCACAATAACCTAGTTCTTTTATGTGTAGGGCAAAGAATTCAAACCTGTCCACTTGCATCATTTTAGTAAAATTATGTATGAGCATAAGGATAATTTATTACCTTAAATGATATACATTGTGAATCTTGAGTTTATAAGAGTAGCATAGGAGGTGGAGACAAAACTAAATTCTGTCTCTGTGATTTTTTGGAAAAGGTAATCTGTGGACAGGTGAGTTAACCACCCATTATAAAATGGAGACAGTCCTTCAGCCTGGCTCCCAGTATTTTTTTGAGGATAAAGTGAAATAATGATGGCGGGCATACTTTGCAAATGCAAATAATTGGGTTTTGTTCTAATTAATAGAACGTGAACCCCTTAAAAATCAATCTGGGGTTTATGCTACTTACATAGAGAAAAGGGAGCTAGTCTTGGGATAGAAAACTCAAGTCAGAACCTGACTCCATTAATTACTTGGCCTCTATGAAGCTCAGCTTCCTTTCCTGTAAACAATGGATGACAGTGAGCTCTGCTCACCCCCAGTGCTTTGAGGACATCACGGGAAACAATGGATGAAAACACTTCAGAAACTATAAAATGCCATGTCACATGCGATGGGAGCTCAAAGCTTTGTGTTCAGTGAAATGAACTTTCATTTATTAATCTGAATATGGGGAAGTCACAGCAAATTACAAGTTCAAAATGGTTATTCTTTGCATACATCTGTGGGTTTAGAAAGAGAAATTTTTGAGATAGAAGCTTAAAGAAAACTGTGTCCTATTTGTCTGAAGGCAGAGAGAGAAGTCCTGTGGTGGAGAAAGCAGCTTTTGGGGGGAAGTTGAAGACCAAGAGTCTCCTTGGGAGAGGATGAACAGAGGGCTACAGACATGCCACTGTTGATGGGCATGTTACTGCAGGGGACTCAGGTTGTGTTTCCGTTGGCTCTTTAGATTTTTAGAACCTCCAAGTTTAAATCAAGTGACTGAACTAAAAGGGGGGAGGTGGGACTCATGGTAAAGAGCATGGAAAGATGGGTCTGGACTTATATCTTAGCTGTGCTACTTACAATGGAGCAGTATGACCTCGGGGTAATTACTTAGCCTGCTTATGCCTGGGTTTTTCCATTTGTGCAATGCGCATCACTAACAGGGAGGATTCAGCACCTGATTTGATGGGTGGTATGGCCACCCAGCCCTTGTAGCCTCAGGGCCGTACCTAGCAAGCCTGAGGGAAGAGTGGCAATAGAAGATGGGGTGCTTTCTTGGAGTAAAACAATTGGCTGGCTAGAGGCCCGGAGTGGATGATCATATAGGATGACCCTATATCTTCAGAACCTTCCTCTAGGTTCTCAGTTTAGCTCCCCTGAGCAGTTTTTAAACATCAAAATGTTCAGACTGCATTCCAGACCAATTTTTAAATAACAATTACTGGGGTTTGAGTCCAGATATCAACATCTTGTAACCCCACCCTTCCCTCAGATGATTCCCACGTGTGGACAGGCTGAAGACCAGGGGTTGGGAAGCTTTTTGGCTGAGAGAGCCATGAATGCCACATACTTTAAAATGTAACTTCATGAGAGCCATACAACGACCCATGTACTTTATGCATTATCCAATAAAAATTTGTCCCGGAGGACAGCTGTGATTGGCTCCAGCCACCTGCAACCATGAACACGAGCGGTAGAGAATGAATGGATTGTAATACATGAGAATGTCTTATATTTTTAACATTATTATTTTTTTATTAAAGATTTGTCTGCGAGCCAGATGCAGCCATCAAAAGAGCCACATCTGGCTTGCGAGCCATAGGTTCCCGACCCCTGACCTAATGCAATAGACAACTTCCTCCAGTACGGCAGGTTAACATAGTAGTCAGGAGCGCAGGGCTTTGGAATTAGACATGTCTGGGTTTGAATCCAGGCTCTTCTGCCTACTAACTGTGGACCTTGGACCTCAATTTTTAAATTTGTAAATAAAGACCACAGTACTTACTTCATGAGACTACTGCAAAGATGAAATAAAATAACAAATGTGACCTAACTGGCATACAGGGAGTGTTCAAAAATGGTCACTACTGTTATTAAAAGAGGCCTTCTCTGAGTAATCACTCCATTTACTGTCTCTTCTCTGATCCTGTTCACTCTCTACCGTATTACCTGATTTTATTTCCATTGTACCATAGAAGAGGATCTGAAACAATTTTTATTTATTAGTTCCTTTTAAAAGAGATAAATGATTGTCACTGTAGGAAAAAACCAACAGACCCTGGAAGCTCGTGGTTATTGGCACGGTGGCGTTTGTGGAGGAGGCTGGGGAGAGGACGCCTCCGAGAGCCCTCCTCTTGCTGCCCTGGAGGCTGAAGAGAACACACCTGCTTTCCCCCCCGCCCCACCCTCCATGCAGACAGGGAGATCTGACAAGAATCCCCCCACCCCACCCTGTGAACTCCATCCCAGGTCATCTGGGGGAGGGGCATGAAAAGCAGCCATTGTCTTCCTCCCAGCCTCCATACCTTCCACCTGTCCCCTCAGGAGCCCACCTATATTAAACATCCCTCACCTTTTGTTAACCCTCGAGTTTTTCAGAGCAAACAAGCCTCTCATAGAGGAAGAAACGCTTCCAGGCAGTTTTTGTGAATACCTAAGTGCAAAATTACAAGTTTGTGCTAGTTGGTAAATGTCGGTGGATTACTTTTATAGCAGATTTAACCCAAAGAGAAGGGTCAGGGGCAGTCAAGACTGTGGAATAATCACATGTTAAAAGTGGCTTCCATCAGGCACTTAGACTATCCCTCCAGGTGGCAAATGCTATACTTGGCCAGGACTGACAATCTATAACATCATTTTCTTTCTTGAATCAAAGATTACACACTGGAGAGGGACTTGAAAATATACATTATGAAGCACAGCCACTTCCTTTTTATGAATGTGGAAACCAAGCCTCCCGAGTTTAAACCACATGTGCAAACTGTCCTTGCTGGCTCTTCTGGACTCAAGGCGAGAATCTCGCTTTCAACTCCTGGCTCACCCACATCTGTCCTTCTCATTTACTAAAAAAGAGCAAAGAGAGAAACAGGGTTCGATTTCTTGACCGAAACAGGGTAAAGGACCTGTACCTTCTAAAAGCTGGAGTTAAAAAGTAGGGAGATAGCACAAAGAACTGGGCTAAGCAAACTGCTCAGATGAGTGAGTGTCTGAACCTTGAAGTGAATTTCTGGCCAACCCAAGCACCATAGTCTCCTCCCCACTGCCACCTTTGTCCAACAGATATTCTAGGTTGTGTGGGGAAATATAGTTTATTGTTATTATTTGTTTCCCGTTGCCTAGAGCCTATTTGGACACAGAGACTTTATACTGGTTGGAAATTTAACAGAACCTTTAATATTTCATTCGAGTGATCTCTGGGAAGGTTGGGATTGGAGCAAGGCTGTGATAATGCTAACATGAGCTAAACCAGGAAGGTGCTCACAGTATGTGTTTTGCTTTCTTAACCGAACAAGTCACACCTATATTTGTGGGTTTGTCGGGTCAATAACTTCTTCTGGATGAGAAAATGCGCTGTACTCTTTGTTACCCATGCATTAATTAGTATGAGATAGTTGTTTGGTTCAGTGCATTTACAAAGTGTTCTAGACTCATTTTGTTCAATATCTTCTGAGGCACTGGTGGCAAACATTTGAAACCTGGACTCAGAGGCAGAGGAAATGGCATGGTCACACAGCAATCTGTCATCCTAACCTAATCCACACCAAAGTCAAGCTGATTTAATCTGTATTTCATAATGAGTTTACTGATTCATATTTTGTTGGAGTCCATCAGAAATGAGAATTTTTGGTATATTGTTGCTATTGTCCTGAAGTGCGAGCTTCCTATGATTCCTATGATTCATGGAAAATACAAATAACTAAATTTGACTGAAGAAGAGCAGTACACCCAAGTGGAGTAATGCAGAAGGAGTGAGTACAAAATGCTGTCAAAAAATTGCTTTTGAAAGACATTTGAGCCCAGATTATTTTTTCAAGTGATTTTTTTCAAAACTTTAATAAAAATGCCCATTTTATATAAACTGTTCTAAAACAAAAGAAGAAAATCATTGCAACTGATTTTTCGAGGCTGCCCTACTCCTGATACCAAAACCTGACAAAAATGACATAAAGGAAAGCCACAAATAAATCTCACTCATAAATAGTGAGCAGTAATAATTCTCAACAAAGCACTAATAAGTTATTATATTTATTAGTGTATTAAAGAATAATTCACCATGAACAAATAGAACTTTATTAAACCAATTAAAAATGTTTTACTACAGGAGCCTGACCAGGTGATGGCACAATGGATAGAGCATCAGACTGGGATGCAGAGGACCCAGGTTCAAAATCTGAAGTTTGCCAGCTTGAGCTAAGGTTGCTGGCTTGAGCATGGGATCATGGGCATGACCCCATGGTCGCTGGCTTGATCCCAATGGTCACTGGCTTGAAGCCCAAGGTTGCTGGTTTGAGCTCAAGGTTGCTGGTTAGAGGCCATGGTCGCTGGCTTGAGCAAAGGGTCATTCACTCTGCTGTAGGCCCCTCCCATCAAGGCACATATGAGAAGGCAATCAATGAACAACTAAAGAGCCACAACAAAGAATTGATGCTTCTCATCTTTCTCCCTTCCTGTCTGTCCCTATCTGTCTCTTTTTGTCTCTTTCTCTGTTTCTATCACAGAAAAAAAAATGTTTTACTACAGGAAATTTAATAAAATAGGTAAAAGAAGCCCTGGCCCGGTTGGCTCAGCGGTAGAGTGTCGGCCTGGCGTGCGGGGAACCCGGGTTCGATTCCCAGCCAGGGCACACAGGAGAAGCGCCCATTTGCTTCTCCACCCCCCCCCTTCTTCCTCTCTGTCTCTCTCTTCCCCTCCCGCAGCCAAGGCTCCATTGGAGCAAAGATGGCCCGGGCGCTGGGGATGGCTCCTTGGCCTCTGCCCCAGGCGCTAGAGTGGCTCTGGTCACGGCAGAGCATCGCCCCCTGGTGGGCAGAGCTTCGCCCCTGGTGGGCGTGCCGGGTGAATCCCGGTCGGGCGCATGCGGGAGTCTGTCTCTCCCCGTTTCCAGCTTCAGAAAAAAAAAAATAGGTAAAAGAAGAAAAAATACAATATGACACTTTCTACAGATTTTGAAAAGCTAAAATTGAATATTCATTAAGGATTCTTTGGAGTCACAGATTCCAAAAGAAGGGATTTCCTTAATTTGATATTGAAAATCTAACTCAAAACAAGAGGCAATGCCATTTGTGGGGTAAATGAGAAAGATATTCTTATTAAAATCAGGAATAAGAGAAGGAGCTTAGTATTGCCATTGATATTGAATATGGTTCTGGAAATTCTGACAAATGAAATTGGTATTAAGAATGAATGGGCCCTGGCCGGTTGACTCAGTGGTAGAGCGTCAGCCTGGCGTGCGGGAGTCCCGGGTTTGATTCCCGGCCAGGGCACACAGGAGAGGCGCCCATCTGCTTCTCCACCCCTTCCCCTCTCCCTCCTCTCTGTCTCTCTCTTCCCCTCCCATAGCCGAGGCTCCATTGGAGCAAAGATGGCCCAGGTGGGCGCTGGGGATGGCTCTGTGGCCTCTGCCTCAGGTGTTAGAGTGGCTCTGGATGCAACAGAGCGACGCCCCAGAGGGGCAGAACATCGCCCCCTGGTGGGCTTGCCGGGTGGATCCTGGTCGGGCGCATGCGGGAGTCTGACTGCCTCCCTGTTTCCAGCTTCGGAAAAATGAAAAAAAAAAAAAAAAAAAAAAAAAAGAATGAATGTACTTATTGGAAAGGAGCATAAGTGGTGTCATTATTTGCACATTACAGAAATGTCCACCAAGAACAAACAAGCAAGCTCAAAATTTATATTAAATTGTATTTACAATAAAAAATACTTCAAAACTATACAGCAAAAAAGATTATATTCACAATAATAATAAAATATAAACTACAAAAGAATAAATAGATAGGGTAATTTGGATCTCTTTGGGAAAAGAAAAAACTATAAATCTTCACTGAATGTCATAAAATAATTGAGAATAAATGGAATATTAGTATACCCATGTGTTTGCTGATTTAATATTACAAATTTTCAGTTTCCCTAAATTAACATTTAAATTTAATGTAATACAAAATTAATCCAGATTATAATTCTTACTTTATTTTGGAGTCAAGATTTGAAAAAATTGATCAAAAATTCATCTGTAATAGCAAATGGATAAAACTCCACAAGAAATTTTGAAAAACAGAAAGTAACTAAGGGGAATATTTATGTTGCACAGTATTAAAATAATTTAATTTTGCAATAATAAAATGGCTTTATGGTGTACAAATTGACAAACAGATCTCTGGAAAGAAATAAAGAGTTGAAAAATTATATTTAAGTAAGGTGGCATTTCAAATCAGTAGAGTTCTCAGAGAGTTGGTTAACAATTTGAAGAAATGTTACAGAATAATGAATGTAAATATGACAAGACAGCTAGAGAAAGGTAAATATATGAATTTAAGATAGAAAGTAATTTTTGTCTATTATATCATACTGGAAAAGATAGATGATATTGATATTGACTATAAAAATTTAACAGCTTCTGTATGTGAAAAAGAAATTGTCAAAATTAACTTTTTCAGAACTCCAACCCTAGTCCACAGTAGCTTTGCAAACCTCACAGCCTTTGTCCTGGAGCATCTGTAGAAAAGTATGAGCAGCACTTGTTTAACACTGCAACTTCCCAGGACAGTAATGACAATTAGAAAATATAGTTTTTTAAAGTTAAAGGTAAAGCTAAAACACTTAAAATAAGAACTGAAGGATTAGATGTCCATAGGACCTTTGAAAACCTCTAGCATATTTCTGGAAATCTAGATGGTCACATGCTCGTGTGCATACCAAGAAAAGCCCGGAAAAGGTCCTACCTAATCTTTCCCTTTGGCTGACCTTGAGGTTCTGCAGAAGCAGGAAGTAAAGGTGAAAAAAGAGTTGTTAACTGCCTGAGGGTTGAAGATATGTACCTTGACATGCGCACAAAACCCTTCCACAATAGCCGGGAGACTTACTATTTCCAGGCTATTTGACCAGTCATTAGTTGATCACTAAGTAAACCAAGCTGAGGTTTCAGTGACTACACACAACAAGGAATATAGACTTTATAAATTTATTCATTAAATTCACTAAACAAACAGCAGTGACAACAAATTATGAGTGATGAAATCTGATTTCTAAGGCTGCCATATTATATTATTTAAAATGTTCAGTTTCAACAAAAATTTATGAGATATAAATGTAAGAGCTAAAACTATTGGAAGAAAATATAGGCTTATGTCTTCATGACTTTGGATTAAGCAATGATTTTTTTCTTAGATATGATACCAAAAACATGTTAAACAACAAGAGAAAAACATAGGTAAACTGGACTTCATCAAAATGAAAACTTTTGAGCTTCAAAAGACACCATCAAGAAAGTGAAAAGACATCCCACAGAATAGGAGAGAGACTGCTAACTTGTACAGAATTTCTTTTGGGATGATGAATTCTTCTGAAATGAGATGATGATGATGGATGTACAACATGTGATTATACTAAAACACATTGAATTTGAAATATTTTAGCAGAAATTGTTGGAATAAATTTTATTTTATTATACAGGTAGAGTTTGGAGATAAGGTGGGTCTGGTTCCAGACCGCCGCAATAAAACATGTATTGCAACAAAACAAGTTATATTGCAATAAAGCAAGTTTGCTGGTGAAGGATCTTGCTATCAATTTGTAAAAAATGCAACATCTTAGAAACACAACAAAATGTAATAAAACAAGGTAGTTGTTGTAGCTGTATCTCCTGTAGTTGTATCTTCCATTTCACCCAATTACCTCCTCAGTTTGCCTTTTTAATCTTTCTACATTGTTAGTGTCTAGCACTAGTATACTAAAAAAAAAAATTCAAAAAATAATTTTCCATATAAATACATTATGAATGGTCACCAATTTAGAAGGGTTTGACTTGATGATTCTTTGACTTTACAATGGCCTGAAGGTGAAACCTATTCAGTAGAGACTGTACTTAGAATTTTAATCTTTTGTGAGCTAGTGATATGCGGTATAGTACTTTCATAATGCTGGGCAGTGGCAGTGACCTGCAGCTACCAGTCAGTCCTGTGACCATGACAATGAACAATTGGTCCTCTACAGTGTTTTCATTACCTTAGATGGTTTTGCTCAACTGTAGGCTAATGTAAGTGTTCTGAGAATGTTTAAGGTAAGCTTACTAACAGACTAGTATTTTTCAATTTTCTTTGTTAGCTTCTCCTTTCATGATCACTAAATGCTCTTTTTTCTTATATGTACTGTTTTAGTAACCTCATCCAACTTCATTGCTTTGAATACCAATCTATATTTTGATGACACTCAAATGTATATGTCTAGCTTGTCCTCTCCCAATTGCCTCTTAAAGATTCATACTTGATATTTAATAGCTATTTAACCCTTGACATGTCTATATAACAGAATTATTAAATTCTATCTTACCAAGTCTACTTTTTTTTTTCTTAAGTGAGAAGCAGGGAGGCAGAGAGACAGACTCCCGCATGCACTCTGATCGGGATCCACCCAGCAAGCTCCCTATGAGGTGATGCTCTGCTCCCTGGGACCATTGCCTCATTGTTTGGCAATCAAGCTATTTTAGCACCTGAGGTGAGGCCATGGAGCCATTCTCAACACCTGGGGTCAATTTGCTCCAACCGAGCCATGGCTGTAGGAGGAGAAGAGAGAGATAAAGAGAGAAGGAGGAGGGGGAGGGGAAGAGAAACAAATGGTCACTTTTCCTGTATGCCCTGACCATTAATCAAACCTGGGGCATCCATACACCAGGCTGATGCTCTACCATGAGCCAACTGGCCAAGGCCATCAAGTCTACTTTTCCTCAAGGTTTTCTCTGTTTTGGTCAATGGCACCACTGATCACCCTTAGATCAGAGATCTAAGAGTATTCTTTTATTTCTTTCTTTTCTCACACCTACATCAGTAAATCCTATGGACTCTATTCTCTCTATCTGCTCTATTACAACTCTAACTTAGTCCTTTATTACCTTGACAGCTATAAAATATCAACTGGTACTACCTCTTTTGAAAATTGTTTAGGAACATTTACTAAAGCTGAATATATCATAAGCTATGACCCAGCAGTTCAAGTCCTATATATTTACACAACAGAAATGTATTCACTAAAATACATGAACTAGAATGTCATTGGTCATAATAGTCCCAAACTGGAAACTATCCAAATGTCCATGTGCAGTAGAATAGATAAATTAATTTATGGTTATGGTATAATCACAAAATTGTATACTTTACTGCAGTGAAAATGAATAATTCATTACTACACACATAAATATTAATAAATCCCATAAACATAAGGTCAAACCAAAGAAAATTGACAGTACCGAGAATACACAGCCTGATTACATTGCATAGAGTGCAAAAGTATGGAAAACTAAGCTATGCTTTTAAAAGTCAGGATATCTTTGAAAAGTGTTGTGTGTATGTGGAGGAAGGGTTGACTATAAATGAGAAGAAAGAATTCTAAGGTGCTAATGATGTTATGTTCTTTTATTTGGGTGTACACAGGAATATTCAGTTTGCAAAAGCTTATCAACTTGAATAATTGTGTGTATTTCCTGTATATAGGGGGGTTCTCAGATTACAACACAGTTCTGTTCCTATGGCAGTGATGTAACCTGAATTTTTGTGTAAATCGAAACACACCCTAGCTTAAGTCACTTAACTATACTAATATATTTGTAAAGTCATACTGAACATAAAAACACAACTAAGCCACAGGAAAAAAAGGACATAAATATACTGTACTGCAATGGTCCCCAACCCTTGGGCCACGGTCCGTGGGCCATTTGGTACCGGTCTGCAGAGAAAGAAGAAATAACTTACATTATTTCTGTTTTATTTATATTTAAGTCTGAATGATGTTTTATTTTTTAAAAATGACCAGATTCCCTCTGTTACATCCGTCTAAGACTCACTCTTGACGATTGTCTTGGTCACATGATACATTTATCCATCTCACCCTAAAGGCTGATCGTGAAAATATTTTCTGACATTAAACCGGTCCGTGGCTCAAAAAAGGTTGGGGACCACTGCTGTACTGTACACTGTACTGTAGTAATAGAAAATATGACAAAAAATAAATGTAAAAAATTTCTTCAATTTTTAAGTGTTTATGAGAGTGTTGAAAACTCAATATGCCATATGTCAGGACTGTTGTAACCTGACAACCCTCTGTAGGTATTATATTTTAACAAAAACTTTAAAATTTTGTTTTAAAGAAAGTAATTCACAGACATTAACATAAGAAATAGAACTATAAGACTCAGGAGAAAACATAGATATAGATCTTCATGTTCTCGGATTAGGCAGTAGTTTTTAGATATGATACCAAAAGCACAGATAACAAGAGAATAACACAGATAAATTAGACTTAATCAAAAATTAAAATTTTGTGCTCTAAAGCAGTGGTCCCCAACCTTTTTTGGGCCACAGACTGGTTTAATGTCAGAAAGTATTTTCACAGACCAGCCTTTAGGGTGGGATAGATAAATGTATCATGTGACCGAGACAGGTGTCAAGAGTGAGTCTTAGACAGATGTAACAGAGGGAATCTGGTCATTTCTAAAAAATAAAACATCGTTCAGACTTAAATATAAATAAAACAGAAATAATGTAAGTTATTTATTCTTTCTCTGCAGACCAGTACCAAACAGCCCACAGACCGATACCGGTCCGTGGCCCGGGGGTTGGGGACCACTGCTCTAAAGGAATTGTAAAGTGAAAAGGCAATCCTCAGAATGGGAGAAAATATTTGCTAATCATACATCGGATCAGACTTATATCAAGAATATACAAATAATTTATTCAACTCAACAGTAAAAACATAGAGTACAATTGAAAATGGACAAAGGATTGAATAGATATTTCTCAAAACATATATACCAATGACCAATAAACATATAAAAGATGCTAAACGTGATCAGTCATTAAGGAAATGCAACTCAAAACCACAATGAGATACCACTTCATACCCACTTGTTGTACAGTAAAAAATGTAATACTATTTAAAGATGAACAATAACAAGTATTGGTAAGTATGGAGATATTAGAACAAGGGTAGTCAACCTTTTTATACCTACCAACCACTTTTGTATCTCTGTTAATAGTAAAATTTTCTAATTGCCCACCGGTTCCACAGTAATGGTGATTTATAAAGTAGGGAAGTAACTTTACTTTATAAAATTTATAAAGCAGAGTTACAGCAAGTTAATCATATAATAATAATTACTTACCAAGTACTTTATGTTGGATTTTCGCTATGTTTGGCAGAATAAATCTTTATAAAACAACTTACTATAGTTAAATCTATCTTTTTATTTATACTTTGCTTGCTCCACTACCGCCCACCATGAAAGCTGGAACGCCCACTGGTGGGCAGTAGGGACCAGGTTGACTACCATTGGTTTAGAACATGGCTGGTGAGAAGGTGAAATGGTGCTGTCAATTTGGAAAATGGTTAGGCAGTTATTCAAAAAGTTAAAAATAAAGTTACATATAACTTAGCAATTCCACTCCTGAATAATACATATGCAAGAGAACTGAAAACAAATACTTGTGCAAAAATGTTTATAGTAGCATATTTATAATAACTAAAAATGTAAACAACCCAAATATCCATGCAATGATAAATGAATAGATAAATGTGGTATGTCCATACAATGAAATATTATGCAGGCAGAAAAAGAAATCAAGTATTGATACATGTAATAACATGTATGAGCCTGGAAAACACTGTGTTTACAGGAGAGATGCCAGATACAAAAGAATAAATATTGCATGATTTCACTTATATATGAAATGTGCCCAATAGGAAAATTCATAGAAATAAAAAGTAGTTTGGTGGTTGCAGGGGGCAGAAAGAAAAAGATAAAAGAAATGACTCATAACAGGTACAGAATTTATTTTGAAGGGAGGTTATGAAAATGTTCTGAAATTAGACAGTTTTGATGGTTGCAAAACTCAATAAATATACTAAAAACTATTTAATTGTAGTTTAAAAGTATGAATTTTTGGCATATGAATTTTATCTCAAGTATCTGTTACTTTAAAATGATCCTATAAGATAACAGAGCTTTGGGTGAATCTACTTAGCAATTGAAAAAAGAAAAATAATAGCCAGTGTTGACAAAGATGGGGTAAAAGAGTTGTTACTACATGCTGCTTCTCGGAATTTGAGTATTCTTTTATATCTATCTATATCTGTAAAGTATTTTATCTTCTCAACCAGTATTTTTATTATATGATATTCTATGTAAGTGATCAAATGGTTAGACCTCCTACCCCAGCAATGACTACATCAGTGTGTTCATTAAAAAATTGGAAGTAATCTGATATTTTTCTGATGAAAATTGTCAAAGTAAGTTTGTGTATTGCTCTATGATAGATTTCCATGTGATCATTAAAATCATATTGTCAGAAATGTATTTATGACTTAGAAAAATGGTTGTGATGAAATTTTAAGTGGAAAAAAACACAATGTACCAAAGTTTCTGATTCTTATTTGTGTGTGTGTATGTGTGAGAGAGAAATGAAACTAATACAAAAAATTTAATGTACATGCCTAGTCACCCCAGAATTGATCACCGCATCTCTTAGAATGTGAAACTAAAACTGGGAAAAATAAAGAAAGTACTTTAGGAATTAATTGTCTTTGCAACAATAAAGAAAGATTGTTAGATGCTGTGTTTAATGCTTGGTATTCCACATGCTGTGCTTATTATTGGGTTTCTTTTTCCAACTTCATTCAATGAAGTTCAATTAAATAAGTATTTATTAAAAGGAAAACCTTGCTCTAGGTGCCTTAGCAAAAGTAAAGATGAATATGTTAGTAGGTAAGATAAATAGAGGCATTAGACCATTGGTTCCAAGCTGAGCAAGAAGACAAAATTTAAGGGGATAAAGATGAGATGAGGGCAAAGATGGAATTGTAGTGCAGGTGCAGCTGCTGTGAGGAAGGAAGGGAAGACAGTTGGTGCAGCAGCCCTTTGGAACACTTCTGAGGGCTGATAGGCCTGCCATTATGGCCGACTCATTTCTAAAATAGAAAAGTGACTGATGGAGCAGAGGATATGAAGGCACTTTCAGAGCCTTGCTCTTGGATGCTGAAGTCATGGAAATGAAAACAGGCGCTAAACTAAAAAGGAAGGCTGCATACCTTGCTGTTGAAGTCCATGTACTTGGTATGCAGTAGGTATTTAACAAATACCTGCTGAATGAGTAAATGAATTACATGTGTAGAAAATGATAGATAAAATTGGGGAGGAATTATTAAGAAATCACATGGACCTTGGCAGGTTTGTTGAAGGACAGTGAGAGTCCAGAGGGTCTGAAAGTGGCAATGAAAGCTAAGTGCAACCCAGCCCCTTTCCTCAGCCCCTGGGCCTGAAGGAGGAGGAGAAACAGCGTTTCCCACTGCAGAGGTTTTGTCTGGACCTGGTAGAGTCAGGAGTCATGTAAGGTGAGGAAACTGGGAAGAACGTTAGAGGAACAACTGAGAGCTTGGTTGGTTGGATGAAACATCGTAGCATCTCCATTGGGAACAAAAGGGGATGACCAATCATGATACCTATTTTTCTAAGAAGCTGGGCTTGTGCATTGGGACATTAACTATTATAAAGATATAGCTTACCTTCTGACCCCCTTCACCTATTTTGCCCCTCCCCCATGCTCCCTCCCCTCTGGTAACTGCTAATCTGTTCTCTTCATCAGTGAGTTTTATTTTCTTTGTTCATTGGTTTGATTTTATAGATTTCAGATATAAGTGAAATAATACACTATTTGTCTTTCTCTATCTGACTTATTTCGCTTAGCATAATACCTTCAAAGCTCATGTTGTTGCAAATGGCAAGGTTTCATTCTTTTTGATGGCTGAGTAGTATTCCACTGCATGGTGTCAGATTTTCTATACCCACTGACGGACAACTAGATTGTTTCTGCATAGTGACTACAGTCAATAATACTGTATTGCTTATTTGAAAGTGGCTAAGAGAGTAAATCTAAAAAGTTTTCATCACAAGAAAAAAAAATTTGTAACTTTGGTGTCAGATAGTAACTAGATTTAGAATGGTAATCATTTCTCCATGTATACAAATATCAAATCATTATGTTGTACATCTGGAACTAATATAATGTTAAATGTCAATTATACCTCAATGAAAAAAATATAGCTTATACTTGCAAAGCACTTAGTGCTGGACACTGTTCTAATGTATTATGTATATTAATTCATTTAATCTTTTCAACAACTCCACCAAAGTAGATACTATTAACAACTTATTTTTCAGATCAGATAGCACAGATAGGTTAAGCAACTTGCCCAAGATTGCACAGCTGGCAAATGGAGGAGTGGAGAATCTAACTCAGGCAGTCTAGTGCTAGAATCTACACTCTTATTTCTCTGCTATTCTGCCTCTCTAAGCGCTATGAAGAGGTATTGCAATCATATCACAGTATCTCATATATTAGAAACTCAGTGAGTTGGTTCTCACAGTAATGCAGAATGGGATTTAACAAACAGGTGTTCTGCAATATGGTCTTTGGATGATCAGACCCATTGGGAACCTGTACATTCTATATGTGCCCCTGTTAAGATACACAGTAGATGCAGTGGCACATCGTAGCCATGAGAAATTCTGCATTCAGAACTTTCTGTAACTTTGTTTCCCCTGGCATTTTCTAAATTCATTTGTCCATAGATCCTTTTTAATATGCTGCATGTATAAATGTGCCTTAGAACCACTGTTTTATGAAAAACACTTTGGAGAGTTGCAAATATGGAAGTTACCTGAGCACCAGGGAGCAAGTAGGCTCTAAAGACATCACCAAGCACCTGCAGTGAAAGTTCTGAGACCATTACAGGGCTTATTTATTTGTCATAGACAGAATTTGAATGAATTTATCTTGTGTTTCTGCCAACATTATCTTAGAATCAGAAAACTAGGAGGTAATGGATTAATATTGAAGGCAAACACCATGTCAGTAGTAAAAATGACAGTTAAAGGCAGTTGAGTTATAGGGCTTATGTTAAATTTTACAGAAAAAAATGAGGAGGCCTTGGCTCCATCTGATTTGTTCTTTTTTTTTTTTTTTTTGTATTTTTCTGAAGCTGGAAACGGGGACAGACAGACTCCCGCATGCGCCCGACCGGCATCCACCCGGCATGCCCACCAGGGGCGACGCTCTGCCCACCAGGGGGCGATGCTCTACCCCTCCGGGGCGTCGCTCTGCCGCGACCAGAGCCACTCTAGCGCCTGGGGCAGCGGCCAAGGAGCCATCCCCAGCGCCCGGGGCCATCTTTGCTCCAGTGGAGCCTTGGCTGCGGGAGGGGAAGAGAGTGACAGAGAGGAAGGAGGGGGGGGGGGGTGGAGAAGCAAATGGACGCTTCTCCTATGTGCCCTGGCCGGGAATCAAACCCGGGTGCCCCGCACGCCAGGCCGACGCTCTACCGCTGAGCCAACCGGCCAGGGCCTGATTTGTTCTTTTTGGTCTTTGTCATATTTATTTTTAATTGCAATCATCATCAGCGCTGGTGAGTTGAAGTGCAATGAGTAATAAGTACAAGGGGAAGCTGTTGGAGAGTTCTTAGCAGAGGAGAGACATGACTTCTGCTATGTTTTAAGAGAATTGCTCAGGCTGCCTTGTAGGGGTGTTTAGGAGTGGAGTTGGGGAGACTAGTTAAGATACTCTTGTAGTCAACCAGGTGAGAGAAGATAGGGACCGGAAGTAAGGTGCTGGCAGCAAAGGGGATCTGGTTTAGAGTATAATTTGAATTTAGAGTCAATAGGATCCACTGATGGACTAGAGATTGTGGTGAAGACAGAGATGAGCCTCGATTTTTTACTTTAGCAAATGGGTTTATTTACTAAATGGGACAGGGGCTGCTTTTATGATCAGTGGAAAAGCAGGAGAAAGGAAGGCTTGGTTAAAAGAGTTTCCTTCATGTTAAGACGTCAGGCTACTTTTCAAATCTGGGTGTTAGCTAAGGGCTTGGGAACAGAGTGGAGGCTAAAGAACAGTAAAGGAGGATGAGACCAGAGGGTGAGGAATGTGAAGACCATGAAGGGAAGGGAGTCACACCCTTAGTGACTCTGTATGCCAAACGATTTTTCCTGACAAAGGATCTTGGCATAGAGAGGTTAAAAGATTTGTCTGAGGCTAGCAGTCATGAGTAGACTTGAACCTGGAACTCAGTGTCCTGTTAAGCAGCAGGGGTTGGTACTCACCAAAGACTTTCTGGTGCTGGACTCTGGGTTTCATCGGCTTTATCTAATTCATACTCGTTAACAATCCTAGGCCCTGAGAGTATTATCATCTCACTTTGTAGAAAAGGAAATTGAGTCTTAAGAGAGTTAATCAGCTTGTGCCTTATGCAAACGCATGCAGTAACTGAAATTTTTTAATAATTAATTAATTGATTATTTATTCATTTTAGAGAGGAGGGGGGTGGGAGAGAGAGAAAGAGAGAGAGAGAGAAAAGGGAGAGGAGCAGGAAGCATCAACTCCCATATGTGCCTTGACCAGGCAAACCAGGGTTTTGAACCAGCAACCTCAGTGTTTCCAGGTTGAGGCTTTATCCACTTTGCCACTACAGGTCAGGCAGTAACTGAAATTTTTAGGTGAAGAGTGAAATAATTTTTACCTTAGAGATGTCTGACTCCTTCCTATTACTTACCAGAAACCCAGGACCCAGAGGGGTAAAGCAGTTTGCCTATGGTAGTGCTAAGATTTGAACCTAGGTCTCACGACTCTTTGCTCAATGTTTAAAATAATTGGATATCAAAATATAATTTTTCCCGGATAATTTTTAAAATGCCATGTTGGAGAAATGAAACATATTATTAATACCAATATAAAGTGCATTTCCTAATTTACCTCAGTTAACTGTATTTTATACCATCACAGGGGGGAAAATTTAATAGTCTTTGTAATATCATAGTGCTTACTACCTAATGCCCTGTTCTAGTCTATGTGTTCAAAATTGATTTTGCAATGATTCTTTTCTATGTCCAATCAGGTCAATAAATTAAACTTACAGGTCTGTTATTCTAGGTCATTCTTCTCCTATATGAAGAGCTTTAGCCATTGCCCCTTTCCATATACTTCTCTCAAGCTTCATTTGCCTATTCGGAATCTAACATCTGTGGTCTTTGCTGTGCACTGCTGACTTCCCTGCCACAACTCTGGTGACAATTATTGCCTTTGTTGTTGCCAAAGACAATGTGCCATGATAACTATTTTCTTTTATCCCATGGAAAGAGATGCTGTTTCTGATCTCTGATGGACAAAAAATGATATTTGGGAATACCAAAATATCCTAATTGGATTCCTAATCCTGGGCCACATTCCCAGTTTGGGAGACTGTATCAAATATGCCAGAAAAATCACATTCTTTCAAAGATATCTAAATTGAGTCCAGGGTTATCTAGGATAAAGATTAGATTTCCAGACTATGCAAATCCACTATGGAACATTTTTACTTAGAACATGTGTTTGGTTCTTTGAAATAAATAAATTTGGGGTGATCTGAGCATAAATACTGCTACTGTGATTTCCTATTTAAACTAAGCAGATTAGCTCTTCTTTGAGAACATGCTGCTCAACTTCAGCCCTGCTCTGGTCATAAAAAAAATGGAGGGAAAAGTATCTACCTTTTAAAATATGTGCCAATCATATTTTTGGCCACGCAATGTGCTGTTTGTTTCCAAATACTGTTACTTCAACTTTGAGCTGTTATCAGCACCATTAATTAATGGATTATTTACAAAAAGTTAGTTTCCTTTCTTCTCTCCTTCTGAAAAAGATGCAGGAGACAAGTGAAGAAAAGCCAGACATGTGTATTCCATTTGAAACCCATGATTAAAAAGCTTAAAAATTCAAACCAACGTAAAAAACTGTTTTATTTTAATACTCTGGAAGGTTTCAGTGAACTCCATTATTTTCACTCACTATTTGCTTGAATAATTTAGTCAAGAAAGCTAAATTATACATAAAGTGTACAGTTAGAAGAAAAAGTTCATGCACAGCCCTAGGCTACAGCCTCCCCTAATGATGTCTGAAGTCGGTGAAAAGAACTCGTTAGACTGAGAGTAATTTCTCGCGGTTTAATTTTTTTTTTTCTTAAAGCAATAATGTTCTTATAAAAATCTGACAAATAATACACTAGGAGAAAAGCCGCAAAAGACAATCTCATGTTAAGGTCCTCGCCCCTGTAAACTTTCATTTAATTTCATGTAAAAAGTTGGCTTTCTGTATGTACCACAATGCATGACTATTGGCAGCATTGAGTGATCTGATCCAACAGGGAAAACACCCGTCTTGACTGACTAGAGTTGCTATTTGGCCTCATTAGAATTCTGAAGTTGAGGAGTTAAAAGAAGATGCTTTGGGCTTAGAGACGAACTTGGCATCTTCTGTGGAAAGGGGCGCAGCAGCGTCTGAGCAAGCGGTTGCCACTTGCTGGGGTATTGTCCTTCAGGAGCAGCCCCACACCATTAAACATTCACGAATTCCCTAAAACATTCCCGTTCCCTCTAAGTGTAACCACCGAGAATACTACTGCTGTAAGATGACAGGAATATCAAAACGGGACTGTAGTCACCTCTGAATCAGGAGCTGCCTTTGTTCTTTTCTTAAAGGTACACACTTGTAGGAGTTAAAGAATCCAGTTCAGCCCCTTCGTTTTTCAGACGAGGAACCTGAGACCCAGAGAGGAAAAGGGATGAGCTCAAGACTAGGCAGTCATGTATTTATTCATTCATTTAAAATGTTTATATATTTAGACACAGAGAAAGGAATTCCGAGTAGAGAAACCAGCTGTAGGTAACGGTAAGAAGGTGGAAACTAGCAGATGCCTTGGGGAACAAGAGGTGCCAATTATTATCTAGTCTTCTCCGCCCTGGCCCCCTACTTCTAAGGGAACCTGTACCACAGCAGTGTGAACCCGCAGGTGGGGGCACAGAGAATCTGGGCCAGACTGCCTGAAACTGAATCCTGGCAATGCCTCTAACAGCTGTAAGGTCTTAGGCAGGTCCCTTATGTCTATGATTTATTGCTCCTAACAATAAAATGATAGTAGTAATACTAGAATCTACTTCTCAGGTTGTTCTGAATGGATACTAATGCATATAAAGTATTTACAGATAATGTCTAACACTTAAGAGTTCTATAAATATTAGCTATGATCATTCATATTAATAGAACATAAACTCTTCCATATGGATCAGGTTTCCATGGCCATAGTTTATCAGGTAAGGGGTGGTAGGTGGTTTGCTCAGGTGGAGCATTTGTCAGGCAGCCAATGTCCTATAACTTACATGGCTTGTGTTTAAAGATGTAAATTGGGCCATCAAAGTGGGGCCATTAATGAATTATAAAATGAGAAAGCAAAGATCTGGGCTAGTTAACAAGAAGCTGAGAAGAAATATGATTGGAAAGTCTTAGGGCAGGGCAGGCATTGTAGTCCCAAGTGAAAAATAAGGTCATGAAGTTTTGAGGAAGCTAATTGGTTGGAAAGGAGAATGGAGCGCACACGCATACACACACACATATGCACACACACAGATACATACACACAACCTTAGTTCCTGATAATTTTGTATGTCTAGCCCAAATCCATGGGTAAACAATTCTCATTAAACCCTTTTTTCTTAGAGGCAGCTGAGGTGACTCTCAGGTTCTTGCAATAAAAACAACAACAATAATAACACCCCCCCCCAAAAAAAAAACCCCTACCAAACACAGACAGAAACTTCTGCCAGGCAGATGCATGATGCTGGTGTAGAGACAGAGGTCAACTGAGAAAGACCAGGTAGCCAAAGTGAGTTTACACTGTATGTTGAAAGCCACTGGAAGTTATTGACAGACTGAAACAAGTGAAGGGTATCTGATCAAATTTGTCATCAGCTCTGTGAGATTATCTATGTGACAATGCAGAAGGCAAATTTGAAGGACAAAATTGACAAGAGCAAGAGGCTAGTGAAGAGGCATTGAGCGTAATCTAAGCCAGAACTGATCAGGACTGAACTAAGATGGCAGTGATAGAAATAGAAAAAGAAAATACAGATAAAAAAGATATTAAAACCTGGTGACTTATTGTAGGGCACAGGAAACCTGTCGGAGTCTAGACAAAATTTCTGACTTGGATGTTTAGATAGATAAACTTGGAAAAGTAGACTAGACATGTTGGTGACTGAATCAGAGAAGAGTAACGATACAGGGAAAAGAAGGACTTACAGAGCAATGTCCCTGCTGAGGAGGGAGGAGAAGATAAGACCCAGGCACAGGTGAAAGGATGCAGCCGTGGACAGGATGAGGGGCCATGCCTCCATGGAGACAGGAGGAAAGGATGGAGACCAGTGAAGATAAGTTTGTAGTTGCAGATTCAGCAAGTTGAGGGAGCTTTGTATTTATGGGAGTTATTGTTCTCAAGGAGGTAGGAAACAAGAACATTTGATAAGAACTCCTTTGGTGCAAAGAGTCTGAAGAGAAAAGGGAATGTTAAGACAAACACATGTAAGGACTGGGAGAGGGGCTGAAGAGAAACTCATAGCATTGCAGGCCGGGTAAGAGCCTGGTTAGGTTTGAAGGCCATTGGTGCGTGGTGGCACAATCCATGTGGTGATTTGGTTTCCCCAGGAGTAGTCTATATTCCAGCTGTAGAGGGAGATAGCCTGAAAGACCGGAGTATGCAGGGTAGGTTTGATGGAAAAGCAAGAAGAAAAAGAAGTTCAGAGTGATGGTGAAAGAACGATGGACTAATTTAGGTTTCCAAGGGACAAAGATGACTTCAGAGAGAGACGTCAGCTTGAGAGGAAAGAGACAGGTTTGGAGGTTTGGGAGGGGGTGATCAAAAAATGAGAATAATGAGAAGAAAAGAGTGGCGACAAATGGGACAGAAATGTATCATCAGTCTGTGGGATACCAGAGTTTAAGATTTCAGAAATAAAGCAGTTAATTGTTGTCCAAACCAAGATCAAAGGCAGGCCCCCCCTATTTAGCCATACGCTGTCTTTTCCTGGAATGCCTCTGGCTTCTCTGAAAGCTCCTAGAGTGACAACTAGGAGGCCAAACTTGTTACAGCCTGGCACAAGCATTTGCCAGAGTAATATATCCTCTTCTGTCACTGGAGTTCCAATGGAGGCTTGAAAAAATTGAGAAAGTTTAATTACACTGTTCTCTGGACTCCATTGCAAGGCATTAATAACTCGCTGTGATATTAGCAGTTTTACATCTTACACTGGCAACATTTTGTCACAGGAATTTAATATTGCTATCATGTAGCTTAGTATTAATGTGATACAAAGTAAAATTACACATGCACTTTTCATATTGTTATATTGAAATCTAGTATGTGTATGACACTAATACTATTCCAATTCCACAAAATACACAGTTCCTAAAACAAAGACATTTTAATGTTAAGTTAGAATAAGAATGCAGATTCTTATGCTTTCAGAACAATGCAGCAGAGGAGGAAGAATTAAGGGACCTAACATTTGTGAGCTCTGAAGAAAACAGTCTGAGAATGGTTCCTATGCCCGAGAACCCCGGCCCTGCCTTCCCTGGTAGTCAGGGCAGTGCTCATGCCATGTTGCATTAGAATAAGAGTCAGAAAACTTTCCTATAAAGATTAGTAAATATTTTTGGCTTGTGGGCCATACAGTGGCAACTACTCTAGTCTGCCATGGTAGTACAAAAGCAGCCCTGGGCAATATGTAAATGAATGAGTGTATCTGTGTTTTGATAACACTTTATTTATAGATGCTGAAATTTAAGTTTCCTATACTTTTCACATGTCATGAAATAACTTTCTTTTGATATTCTTTCTAACCACTTAAAAATGCAAAAACTACACTTGGCCTGAGGGCCCTACAGAAACATGTGGTGGGTTAGATTTGGCCCTCAGGCTACTGTTTGCTACCTCTGTGTTAGAAGCTCGTGAATCCATAGGTGCACTGATCCAGGATTCCCTGGTAAGCGGGGCCGGGTCCAAGCTCTCTGGCAGTACCTGTGTACTTACTCTAATATGTATATTCCCAGACTGACTTTGAGGGAGAGTAGGCACTCTCTTTCCGGTCCCCACTGTCCATCTCCTCTCCTCCCACTGCAAGAGAGATGGCTTTAATAGACTTTCACAGAGGCACATGTTCTGAATGCCCGGCCAGAGCATGCCATGACCTTGTTTGTCAAAAGTAAAAGGACCAAATTCTTTACTTTAGACTAAGGCTTTGGATGCCCTCCCTTTCTATTTAGTAGCAAAACATTCCCCAAGCAGAAAGCCAAAATTATGCTAGTAAATGTAGTGCATCATTTTTTAGCTTGTATAGAATATTTAAATACACATTTTATATTATATATATTTTCATATTATACTATATTATCTAAATATATTTTTATGTTATTTATTATTTAAATATATATATTTAAAGTTTATTTACTTTTACTTAGATGCCATGTCAGGTAGCAGGCTTCAAATTAAATTGAAAACTATTTGCATCTATTTTGAAGCACTATGGTAAAATTTATCTTCTCTATGCTCTGTCAGGGACCTAGGCTACTCCCTCACCTCTGTGTTTTTTAGCTGAGAGCGAGCACAGAAGGACAGAGATCATCGTAACAGATTTTTGATTGGCTGAAAGGATCAAGATCAGGCTTGGGCACACTTCAGGAGGAACCTGGACTTGGACTGTCAGAAGCATGTCATCAGTGAAGAAAAAAAGAAGACGGGGCCAGAGAGAGAAATTCAGGGGTTTATCTTATCACCCCTACATCTTCCTTGTGTTGCTAACTGTGGTCCAGCCATCACAGGCTCCGCCCTGTACTCTTCCTGTGGTGTGGCTATGGAGGCAGAGGAGGCACCAGGATTACCATTGTGGAATAGGGGTTACGGCAATGGGGGATGCTCATCGTGAGAGCAACAAGGTGATAGACTGATGTTCTGCTTCCAAAGGTGGATCTCAGGTCATGTTCCTTTTTCACTTTGAAACTGTTTTTTTTTTTTAATTATTTATTTATTTATTTATTTATTTATTTATTTATTCATTTTAGAGAGGAGAGGGAGAGACAGTGGCACAGAGAGAGAGGAAAGACAGAGAGACAGAAGGGGAGGAGGAGCTGGAAACATCAACTCCCATATGTGCCTTGACCAGGCAAGCCCAGGGTTTCGAACTGGCGACCTCAGCATTTCCAGGTTGACGCTTTATCCACCGCGCCACCACAGGTCAGGCCTTCACTTTGGCCTTGACCCAGGGACAAGGACATATTGCCACCTCATATACCCTAGACAGGCAGTATAAAGAAAGAGTAAGATCCCTTCCAAAAGAGTTAGAAGTTTCCAGTATCTGATTGTTCCAGAGGAGGGTGGATGGAATGCTTCTAAACCCTGGAGGGTTCACAATCTTGAATTGTTCTGGTCCATTCTGGGGCAAGAATATATTTGCAGTAGTCGATTTAGTAGGTACAACAGGACTTTGGCAGATCCCATATCTCATTGCCCCAGGCTGTCCTGGAGAGATGGCACTGGGGCCATTCTCTGTGGGACCAGTTGAGAGAGATGCTGATTCTAGGTGAGGGCAGCCAACTCTTGAGAGGTGAAGTTCCCCAGTTACAAAGATTCTACTCATCCTTTGAAAACAGGTATCTTAAAGAATAAGTTGACCATAGGACGCCGTTGGCCTGTGCCCATCCCAGGCATTTATATTCTAATTATTGTGCCCATTCTTTTTCACAGTCAAATTGGGTAATAAATTATTAGGGCACCCTAACTAAAAGTTACTACATTGCAGGTGTATCTTTCTGTGTCATAATCAAATCACAATCACTCACCTGTATACTGCCCACTTTATTCAGGAAGCTTATGATTTTCAGCTAGTTTAGGGGACAATCTATTTGAAAGTGGCACTTGTTAGGGGCAGCTGAGCAGTGTGAGGAGGGCCATACTATTTAAAGATCAACATTGAGTGGAGCACAATGAAAGGCATATTCAACTGTGTTGGGGGGGGGGAGCAGAAAAGACCTCCCAAAAGAAATCTTTTGAGGAAAGGAGGAAGGATGTGGCAACCAGAAGGCACAGTGAAACAAAGGCTCAGAGGGGAGAAAGAGCATGGAAACCTTTGGAGAACTGACAGGTGCTGAGAATGGCTGCAGCGCAGGGAGCAAGCTGGTGGCTAAGCCTTCAGAAAGGAGACAGGAGGGAGAGGTGGGCTTGGGTGAGGCAGAGCTCCTGGTACCTTGTTGGTGAGTTCCAACTTTAGTTATTGGTCATTGGGATTCATACCTAGATGGTCTTCTGAAAACTTGAAAAGACTTTTAAATACACATTTTCCCCCAAGCCAAATACGAACAAAAACTGTTTCTATAATTAAGGAAATGTAATTATTAACTGAGTATTGATTATGTTAAGAAACTATCATTATACTTGTTCTTCTGCAAAAAATATTTTTAAAGTTCTTTTTATTTTCTCCTGAGATGTATACTTAAAGTATATAAGGGTCAAGTGATATATTGTCTGAGATTTGCTTTAAAATACTCCAGCAGAAAGAAGAAGGGGAGAGTGGGGGTTCTAAAAGATGAGGGAGGGTAGGGAGACATGTTGGTGGGTGTTAGTTGGGGACAGGGATAAACAAATTAACTTCTTGTATTTCCTGCCTTTGAGTATATTTAGAAATTTTCCTAAGAAGAAATTAAAAAGGATAAAATGCATGTTGCCTGGTGTAAGGCCCATGGTCATGGCCATTATCGCTCAGGTTCACACTGGATTCAGGCAGACGGTTAAAGAACTGTGGAGCCAGAAAATGGTGGGTCATTCAATTTAGTGGAATCTCGTAATGGCGGGCAAGCAAACAGGCAGGGAAAACCGCTTCCCTCTCTCAGGACTCCCAAGCCCTGGCTCAGTCTCCGGTTCCACAACCCAGACTCATTCCGCTGGACTCACAGGCCCCCACCAGCCTCCACAAGGCTCACAAGCTCCTCAGCACTCTCCAGCAAAACAGGCTGGTTGGAAATAGCCCTTCTCTGGCAAACAATAGGAAACATTTGCCCTTCCCTATGGAGCCAGGCAATCCGCAATTTGCAATCTGCCACCCTGAGGGCAAGCACCCACAGCCTTCCATAGACTACACACACATGGTGCTGCCATGTGCCAATGCAAGACACAAGCGAGCAAACCTAAACACACTTGTTTCACACTTGAAACACATTGGTCCGCCCAATTCCTGGGTTTCACCACAGACCTGCTGGGTAGGAGGATCAGCTGTAGATGTTAGCTTGAGGGGTGATGGGAGGTGAGTGGAGGCAAGAGAACCATCTGAAAGCAAAAGCAATTGTCCAGGAGAGAGAGAATGAAGGGTTGAATCTCAACAATGGAGGTAGGGAGAGGAGGAGACACGTGAGATAGTGGTTGGAGCTTATTAGACAAGACCTAGTGTCTGATTAGATTAAGAAGGTGAAGGCAACTCTTGAGAGACTGAATGAACCAATGCATGCTGCCATTATGGACATAGGAAATACAAAAGGAGCGGGTATGAATGACAACTAGAGAATTCAGTTTTGCTTACTCCAAGTCCTAACAATATTGGCGTCTCCTCTACTACTATCGTTTCAATATTTTTGCCGCATTTCTTATTACTTAAAACCACCTTAAGACTTGAATTCTTTTCCAAAACATACAGTTTCTCTGCTCTGTCTTTCAGGAGTATGTCTTCCTTTAGGTCTCTCAAGAGGTTTCCTTTGAATTAGTTGACCTGGCTGGCTATTTATAGGGCACATACCCTTGACTTTCCAGAGTCCTCTGTGTTTTACCTCTCTGCCTTTTCCACCATCCCACCATCTTGTCATTAGAAAATAAGGAACAGATCAAGGCTTCTCAGTACACAAAGTACAGTCTTCCCTTCCCTTTAATCCTCCCCTAAACGTGGAGGTGTCTGTAGTGCACCTGGAGGCTCTAAGCCCCCACCTTCAAGATCAGTCTGTGTTCCTGGCATTTTGGTCTTTTTTCCCCAGTCATTTCCTTTCTCTTCAGCTGTAAGAAGCTGAGCCTGAGACATGACATCTTTTAGGAAATCCAGTTAAACCCCCAGCTTTCAAACAACTAGGTTTAGATTTGCCCAGGGGACACGAGGAAGTTGCCTGCGAGTTCCTTCTGTGATGGGAACCTCTCTGGAGACCTCAGTCTTTCCTGTAATCTCCATGGGCTCTCTGCAGAAAGCCATATTTCTTCCCAGTCTTTCTTTTTCTCCTTGTCTGAGCTTGCCTTCATCTTCCTAATGGCTAATTAAAAAATTACAACCAAGAGCATTAAATAGTAAACCCCTTCCCTGCTGTTCTCCGTTTAATTTCTGAGGCCCCAAGCAAAACGTCTTAAAAAGAATTAGGAAGGGCCACCTTTCTGCTTGCAGACTGCGAGATAAACAGCGTTCTAGTGGGGAGAGGCTTTTATTCTAATGGGCCTTCCTTCAAACAGTGGATGCTGAGGTGTATTTACTTTTTACTCCAGAAAGATAAAGTTTAAGGGGTCACATTCTCTCCAGCAGTATGACTTTTCACTTGTGCATATTAAAGAAGTGTGGTGTGTGTGTGTGTGTGTGTATGTGTATGTGTGTGTGTGTGTTTTATCTTCCCTTGGTGCCTGCTGATTCCATTATACACTGAAGCAACTCTTGAGTTTTAAAACTCACAATTATTTCTTTTTCATTTAAGTTAGAAGTCTGAGCTTGATGAAAACTCATCTCCATTCATGATGTGCACACGTAAGCGGCTGCCTGATTCCATTTGCAAAGAGAGATCTTTGTTTGGAAGGCAGTGTCCAAACAATAACCAACCCAATGTTCCACTTGCACTTGTTTCTACATTATCTTAACACTTTATTACACATTTTAATAGGACAAGAGTTTAAAAGCCAGAATCAGACATAGTCAGCTTGGTCTATTTTAGATCGTTCATCATCAATTGTTTTTCCTTGTGATTATACAGTTTTACTTTATCATCCCTTTGATAACAATTTCTGCATGAAAATTGACTTTATATTTCATTTTTCCCGTCTGTTATCTTAGCGGCATTCAGACGCAAACACCCTTTGTGCTGCACTGGTAATATAACTGATCAGGCGAAGCTGTGCCATAAGAAATCAAAACCATAATAATGTCTCTGGGTTTTGCATTTTAAATACTGTGTTCATTGTTGCACTGAGGTTTCTGATCCCTTTCCAGACATTACAGAGATTACCTTTGGTAATGCCTATTTCATTGTACTTTGATATAAAATAATGTGTGTCATAAATCATGTGAGTGACTGTCATTAAACAGAAAAGCACCTACTTAGGATATGTAACAATTTGCTTTTCTAATTTGAAAAAGATTGAGGCATTTTAATTATAGAAGGTCTTTGTAAATGAGACTGGAATTCAATACAAAATTGTATTCTTCATGGAATTGTAGATTAGAAATAATAAAATCCTTATTCATTAATTTTACATTATTTTTTTTGCAAGCGCTAAATAAAAACATTCTTAGGAGGGATTCCTAAATAAATCCCTACACTTTGTCATGATTAATCTGAAAAAAATTTAGCTTTACTTATTTCAGCAAAGGGAACAAGAGAATCAGTTGTTATTGTGGTTTATTTTGCAATTGTAAATTTCAGAATTTTTTTTTTCATTTTAAAGTTGGGAACATCATTGTCTAAAAAGTTGAGAAAAGACAAAGAAAGGACATAAAGAGAGCAGGGTGGAAGAAAAGCTATTTAAGATTATTTCAAGATTGCTTCCATTTGGAAGAGAATGAGGATTAGAGCCTTCTCAGTGGAGAACAATGTGAAATTATTGGAGCCCTCCTCTTTAAAGGTGATCAGGGTTCCGAACGCAGACATTGCAGCGAGATTTAAAATGACGGAAACTCTTCGCATTATTTAAAACATTGATTTTTTTATAAAATGGATTTCCACATTTTATTTCTTCAGTGACTAGGTAATTACAGAAGCCTAGAAACTGAGGTACTTTACTCTGAAACTGGTATTTTCTCTTTGGCTTCTTCCTCTTTCTTTCCTTCTGTGTCCCCCCTACCCCCACCCCACTTAATAAGTTTTCTAGTTTCCCTTACTGCTGAGACAGACACATCATTCTTTGTTCTTGCTCATAAATCACTCTGTGACCAAGGAACCAGGAAGTTATTAGGGGTGAGGGGAAGGTCAGGTCGAAAATTCAGATTGATCTAACCTATTCTCGAAAAAGAGCACTTTACCTACCTCCTAACGCGGATCGCCAGTGCAAGGCCGCTCTAGTGTGACTTTTAGTGGGGCTGCATGAGGGAAGAGGCTTCTGCAGCTTTTACAGTGAGTGGTACACTGAATCAGGAACTGGGAAGTTGTCACTGGTATTTACTTACAATTACATTTGCCCGTAGACATCATTTCCACTACACGTTTTCCTTCCCCCTGTCTGTCCTTTCTTCCCATCTTCCTTTGTCTCTCAATTACATGAACAGCGAAGAAGGAAATTCTAAAGATTTAGTGTGGAGGCTGATCAAATTGTTAAGGGGACCCTTTAGTTGGAGATTCTAGGTGGTTTTCTCCTTGTGTTAGAAATTGGTTGTGTGTACATATGTACATACACAAGTCTGTATAGACTCTCAAGGGATGTAATGAGAGATAATTAACTCAAGGACCCTAGTTTGAATAACAAATATGTGTTTTTCCCCATCTTTCTCTCCAGCCAAGAAAAAATTCCTTCCCCTTGCTCTGTCTTCCTCCTTGATGGTTAAACTATTCCATAAAGGGCGGAAGCGGTGTTCCATGTGTTTTGTAAAAAGCTGTATCAAACTGAATTGAACACAGTATTAAGTTTTTGTCAGCCTGAACTCACACCTGCCACACGCAAGGTTTTTGGCCTTTCATGCAAATCATGACTTGAGTCTAAATCTAAAGAAACAGCAAGAGCAATAGAGCAAAGCTGTCCAGATGTTGCTCAGTCTGTGTGATTGTAAATTTCAAAGTACCAGCTTTCCATCCAGATTTTCGTGCATTGGGAACTATATGAAAATTCCAAGACATACTGGTTTATTGAAATGTCTGGCCATTTCTATATGAATTTTGGAACAGATGTACTGAGGTAGGCAATAAAACTGTGATAATAAGGAACATTTCCACATCAACTCTCTAAACTACTAATCTATAATGAGGACTAAACTCAGCAGTGATGCAGGGTGATTTTTCATTTTATTATTTTTAAACTCAGTGTCAATTATTCAAATTCTTCCTTGATGTTAGCTTTGGTCACGATGTCAGTGTGTTTGAGGCAAATTTATATATACAGGGGTGGGCAAAAGTAGGTTTATGTAATATAAAAAAAATACAGTACAATAATTAATAAATAAATAATACAAGAACAAACTCTCTTGCATACTCACAACTATACACTTACTTTTACTCACCCTATATGTCCCTCTTTATTCCAAATAAATTGAGTTTCAGTTTTACTTTTAAAAATCAATTAAAATAGTAGAGGAACATGTTATAAGTCTTTGAGTTTATCTTTATAAAAGCATATCATCTTATCATTACATGTAAGACGCAAGAATCCCAAATCAGTTGCTTGGAATTTCTTTGGGTTGGAAAATTTGGGTCTGACTTTCAAGGCCTTTGCTGGGGAGTCAAGTATTGCACTCCAAAGCCTGGGGGCTTGGTTGGGCTGGACGTCTACTGATACCACTGACTGCACAGCTCCCTGTGGGTGAAGGGAGAGGCGCACCATCCTGATCAACTTTTCTCACTGCCTTTTCACCCTTAGCCACTTCTCAACCCATGTATTGTTATATTTGGGGGACAAACAGAACATTACAGGATGCAGTCCCAGAATCGGAACCCCCAGGTTTGATAACAAACCATTTGTATCCCTTTGCAGGGATTCGCAAAGCAGGGCAACCAGAGGTTTGGAAGTCATGGGGCACCCTTGACTTCCCGCCATTTCTCTCAACAAGACTCACCATTGATCACACAGCTGTTGAAATAGTAGGAGGAGAATAAACAATTTAACAAAACCAAAGACTAAACATCACTTACTTTATATTATGTGAACTTTTAAAAATTCTTTCTCAGCCCTGTGGTCATTGGAAGTTGCATTTAAAAAAATAATTAATTTTACTCTCTGATGCTACCAGAAAGACTACAAGAGACTTTGGAAACCACGGAATCCTCCTCTGGGAACAGGAAGGAAGTAGAGGCAGGTCCATAAAAGATGGCAGCTGTTACTAGCGAGCACCCCCCGCAGGAAAGGGCTGTAGGCAGCTCCTCTCAGCACAGCTATGGTGGCAGCCTCCGCCTTGGGCTTTCTGTCTTGTCACATTTGGGAAATATTAAGCTATTAAGGTCTCCTTAGCTCTTCTCTGGAATTTGAAAATTATTTTTCCTGGCATTACTTGGTTTTCCCAAAATAGGTTTCCTTTATTTCTTTTTTTTTTTTAAACTATCCTATGGCCCTCACTGTCACTTCATATATTTTCCTGTTACTTATTTTGAGAGAGTCTTGCAGCTCCAGGAAAACATGACAAATTGCAGAAGGAAGCGGTAGAAACAAAAAGAAGAAAATGTTAGTGATCTCTGTTTACAGAGAAAATCAGCTCCATTTTCTCTGCACAGGGCCTCGCAGAGGCCTGGAGAGGCCCAGGCCACTTCCTTTTGTGTTGTATTTTATTTATTTGTTTGTTTGTTTCTCTTTGGAGACCCTTGGTCTATATTAAAAAGCATGCATGGTCAAAATGTGGATTAAAAACTGTGGTACACTTCAAATATTTACATTGAACAAATTACTCATTATGAAACTCAGAAATAAAATGATCATATGTTTAAGTTCATTTGAAGATAAGATCAAAAGTTAAAATTTGAGGCTTTTATGAGCTGTGGGACAAACAGCTCATTCCCAACGCTGAGTGGGATATAGGCCTGTCCCTGACCGCATTACCTACATATGTAGGTGTGGCCGGGGACCTCACGTAAGGCCTGGCAACAGTGAGTCTCAAAAGCATATTCGTTTTCTTCTCCTTCCTTCTACCATTTAAAAATTTTTATTTAGACATGAACCTGGAAGATAGTCTTAGGGCCCTGTTTTCTATGAGGAATAAACCTAGATGAAATTCTTCTGACCTTGCAGATGTTGGTGTGGGAGAAAGGAGAGGTGGTCTGGTGATGGAATGTGGGTCACCTGCATCCAGGATGGTGTGTTGCTCATGAGGAAATAAAAAAGGAGATACAGCACTTCTATAGGTTGTATCCGCCGTCCTGTTTTCTTCTAGAGTCTTGAGATATTTTCATCTGGGAATCAAAAGCAGCATTGATGAATTTTATTTTGTCAGCTTAATTTGTTTTATATTATTTAATTTTTATTGTGTAAAATTTCAAACAAACATAAAATAAAAAGATGCCCGCAATCTTCAATGGTGACCAGAGATGCCCTTAAAAATACACATCTGTGGAGATGGCTGCTGGAGGTGGAGGGTGGGGGTTCAGCTCCATGGTGGTCTTGGTTTACACTGTTGCCTTCATGCAACCAACCCTCAGACACCTGCATCACAGAAGGCTTCTGAATTGCGTTTGGACCAGGAATGCTACACCACTGGAATGAAAAGGGGGATTCAAAGCTAACAAAGTTAGAATAACTTACTCCTAAGTGGATGCTTTCCTCCTGAATCTATTGCTGGTAGGCGGTTTAACCATGCTTATTAACAACTAGGGACAAAGAGGGAAAAACCACTGGCTAACCGTAAGTCATGTTTTCTGCGTAGGTGCTTGCTTTGAGCAAAGCCAGATTGTGTGTGTGTGTGTGTGTGTGTGTGTGTGTGTGTGTGTAGAAATGGGAAGAAAAACCAAGTTGAAGAAACAGAAATACCTCAAGGAAAGAGAAGTTAGAGACATGATAATCCCTAGACCAGGCTCTTGCAGAATACACCAGGCTTTTGCAAAGGATTCTTTCTATCAGCGATAATGTCAAGTCTAGGTGCAACAATGAGTATTTTAACAGGATCACTGATGAATCCCATAGTGGAAAGGGAAGTCGCACAGCTCTGAATCCATGTATCCTGATATTATCGCCACGTGATGATATGGCTTCCAGTTTATAATTGGTGCTAAAGATGAAGCAAAACTGAATTGGCCCTGTGCATTGATTCACGTGCTCTTAGTGAGTACCAGGGTTTGTTCAACAGAAAGACACTGTTGCAGGCAGCCTTGGTGGCAACTGAGAACTGTGACACTTTAGGGCTTCCCCACCTACAGCTGAAGGATCTAGCACTGGAGAAATGACTTTCTCTGTGTGTCTCAGTTTACCCGCTTGTGAGAGCTAAAGACAATGTTTGCCATCTAGATGGGTGGGTGCACAAGTGTCCCAAGGAACTGGTGATAGGTGGCCCATCTCATCAAAGCCTGCAAAGGCTGGGCTGGCTTCAGGATGTGTGGTCTGAGCAGTCAAAAGGGTCCCGCACTCATTTAATGCATGTTTGACACCATTTTGGAATTCTTAAGTTTTGAAAAAGGGACCCTGCATATGCATATTGCACTGGGTCCCACCCAACCCGCCATCAATCCTGTCCAAAAGCTCCTCGGAGACAAGCCACTATTCACAAGAAGGTGTGGCCATGTCACTAGGAGAGTCCCGCACTGCCACTGCCTCCCTCAGCCTGGGACTCCCCTTACAGACTGGAGAAATGAAGTGAATCTTGGTTTGTAGAAGACTTCTGAGTCCTAAACTGCACATCAAAAAAAAAAAAATCTAAAATACTCTGAGAGAAAAACTTGAGGTCAAGAAGATCTCAGCAAAGCTCTTTAAGAAGTATCTACCCAGCCCTGGCCAGGTGGTGCAGTGGGTAAAGTGTCAACCTGGGGGGTGCCAGAGATTGTGAGTTTGACCACTGGTGAGCACACTTATGATAAGCAATTAATGAGTGCACAACTAAATGGAACAACTTAATAAAATGAGATGATGCTTCTTCTCTCTCTCAAATCATTGGGGGGCAGGTGGTGGAACAACCCTGGGAAACCAAAGAAGATCTCTCCAGATCAAGTCCAGACACCACACTGATGTTCTCCGGGCTCACTTTGTCTTCTGCTGCATTACTTCTCTGTGTGAAGCATTATTCAACAATTTTTATAGTCTTTGAAAACACGCCATTCTATAACATTGGTTATGTTTTGTTGGTTAAAGTTTGAACACACCTTACTCTCAATGACAGCACATTTTTCTTCTTTTGTGGTTTCTTCTAAAAGTTGGGTTTTAACTCACTTGATTTTCAAATGAACAGAATAGTTAGTCTCTGTTCATGCTTGCCTGCTAAGAGCTTACAGGCCTAGGTAAGTAAACATTTTGGATTGAACATGGAGGTTGAAGAATGCCTGTGTGTTGAATCTATTCTGCAAATGGCCAAGGATGGAATAGCACGTATCTTAAAGAAATTCCTGAACAAAACCTTTACATCTCAGTGTTTCGAGGAAAAGAGATCACACCCTCGGGAAAACAGCTGCTGAGGAGCCTGCCGTGCAGGTTAGCACTCTTGGTGGACAGCAGGAGGTGTGTGGGGTGTGTAGGGCAGGACCAGCACCCAGGCTGCCATGGAATCCACATTTACATGAAGTCTACAAGGATGTTTTCATATCGATTTAGCACTTGAACCTGATAGCTCTCCTCCATATCTCCCCAGGCTACAAAGTGCCTGGATTTGTAAAGTGCCCTAGGGTTTTGATATATTAACTGCTGCGTAGGAAGCAGCACCTCACATATCAGAACACCTTTCTTTAAAGATTTCCTACCTGGAGAATGGACCCACAGTGGGCTCTCCGTTCATCTACAACTCTGTAGCACTTGATCTATATTATGGTTGAAAGGTTAAAAAATGACTCCCTTTTTCCCTGTTTCTGCTCTGTTTTGGCACCAATTGAAAGAGAAACACAGAAGTTAGAGTGATGGAAATCAAAGTACCAGCTTGGAAAACGAGGCTTAGGTCTATGGGGCACATATTAACACTGTCCTGGAGTCATACTCTCTGGATCATGGAGGAGGGGAACCCAGGCTATGTTGTCCGCCAGGGCATGAGAGGTCCACAGCAGGCATGCCTGGCAAAGTAGTTGGATCCCCAAGTGCCGGCCATTCATTCCAGCGCCACGGTCTGAGAAAGAGAGAGACGCTAAGAAAGCAACTCTAGTTGTGGAAAATTTCCTCATCTGAAAACATGAGGATTAAGGAATAAGTGTTCACTAATTTATATAAGAAAAAGTTACTTCTTTTGAGTTTAACGTTTAATGATATCAAAGAGTGAAATGCTATGAATTGAGAAATATTTTTCAATGTGAAATCCCTTAAAGAGCATATTTATTACCTCAAAATTTTTAATCATTTAAGGATGAAAAAAGCTTACTTTTAAGAGCTTTTAAACTTACTTTAATACATGTAAAACAACGGCTACATTCATCACGTTATTATATTTTTACTGATAAAAATTTTCATTAGAATATCTACATGATCATACTATAGTAGACTTGTTCAAGTCTATACATATACTTTCTTGGAAGTAGAGACTGGTATTTGTGTAAAACAGCCTCTGATTCATGATTATAGCACAGGGGTCGGGAACTTATGGCTCGCGAGCCAGATGTGGCTCTTTTGATGACTGCATCTGGCTCGCAGACAAATCTTTAATAAAAAAAAATAACATTAAAAATATAAAATATTCTCATGTATTACAATCCATTCATTTCCTACCACTTATGTTCATAGTTGCAGGTGGCTGGAGCCAATCACAGCTGTCCTCCAGGACAACACCAAAGTTTTATTGGATAATGCATAAACTACACGGGTCGTTGTATGGTTCTCATGGAATTATATTTTAAAGTATGTGGCATTCATGGCTCTCTCAGCCAAAAAGATTCCCGACTCCTGTTATAGCAGCACTGAAGTCAGCAAGGATGCCCCAAAGCCTCCTTATTGGTGTGAAAGAAGGATGCTTTATCCTGCAAGCAATTCCAGGCTGGTGGCACAAGGAGAGAAATGTGGCCACTCAAAGACCTTAATGATTTCTGTCACTGGGCTGCCCATCTCCCAGGGAGATCTGTTTCCACTCCATCCTTTCCTTAAAAAAAAACAAAACCAAAACCCCAAAACCCAAAAAACTATTAATTTGGCTGAGGTACTAAGATGCTAGAAGAGGTGAGCCTGTGAGGGCCAGTCTGAGATGCTGGCCCTTTAAGATGGACTTGCCCAGCAGCCCACCCAGGCTAATGTGAAACCCAGCCAGACCAGGAGAGGATTCAGTTCTGGTTTGAGTTAAGCTGGGTCTGAGAGATTCTCTTCCTTTACACAGAACATTTGCAAACATTAAAAAAGTGAACTGGGCTTCTTATGTCAGTGTTGAAGCTTTATTGTGTTATGGGACAAAGAGAAAGGTAATTCAGTTAGGGAAACACAATTGTCTTTGATAAATTGCATCTTTAGGTTATCTTGGATGCAAAAAGGATATTGGATGGGGGCAGGGTGGTCTGCCTGACTAATTTATTCCCAAAATTTCCCAGTGCTCAGGGAAAAAGAGGTACCTGTCTGCGTGTCATTAGGTTCTGTGTTGGAACACTTATTTGTTGGAGGGAACTGCTCCCTCTTGGAGAAGGCAGCAGACTCTTTTGGGTGATTTGTTATAATGACAATGATTATTGTTGGATTATTATAGTTGCCCACTGGCAGGATTATAGTTAAAGATTTGGCAGTGTTTGCATTATAAATGACTATTTTTACAGCTCAGCTATAAAAGTTTACTTAGGTCTGAAATTTGATATACAAGCTTTCCATCCAGGAGTGCTTTCCTTTCAAATAGAATTTTAAAAAATGGTTAATAAAATCGGTCTGTCTAATTTCCCTGAGTAATATGAGTATTTTGGAAAAACAGAAATGTATCATTTGTATAGGCTTTCTAACACTTTTATTTTCTCCATTGGCCTTGAGTTTAAACAAGATGTTATAAAATTTAACTTATTCAAACTGAGCTTGATGGATTGAAAAGAAATGATATTATGTACAGAGTAGACTAGAGAAAAGAAGAGCAGACAGTCTTATATTTAACTTTTAAAACTCTACTGTGGCCCAGAAGTGGAAGACCTTTTGGAACAATTATCACTGTTGCATTTTCATGATGCATTTTATACCTCTAAGTATCATACATAATCACCTGCTCATGTCTATCTGAAAAAATAATGAGATTTTTATTTCACATTTGCATTGTTAATTACAGCATATTACAGAAGTGAGATACCAGGCATCTATTAAAATAGAAAGTAATTTTTTAAAAGAACAAGGGCACTTTAAATAGACAAAGAGAAAGTGCCTTTATTGGGGGCCACCCGGCTCCGTTGATAGCTTTTTGTTTGGGATTTAAGGTAGATGCAGAGGGAATGGAGGAATAGTACCACATGAATTGAAACTATCAAGATAAAATATAATGTGGCTTATAGTCTGGCAAAAGTTTATGTCCTTACCCTTAAGGAAGGAGCCACTAGTTTTGCATACATAAAAGATAAGTAAGAATAGGATTCACACTGAGAAGATGAAAAAACTCCAACTCCTAAGCTCCTTCAAATGTCTGACAACCTCCGGTCACAATATGAGGGTTCAGTTGGAAGAACCAATTCCAGGAGTCTCAGGATCATTAGCTTCTCTACCCTTCATCTGAGAAGGGCTCACTTTCTCTGCAACTTCCATGGCGGGGTCTGGTTGAGAGGTTGTATAATGAGACAAGCAACAGCCAAAAAATCTAGGAGCAGGGAATTATCCATCTACCCCTTATAATAACTACCTACGTGGTTGTTACCTCTCTGAGTAAATGGGGAGTACTGGCATTGCCTTTCCAACTCCAGAGGGTTGCACTAAGGATCAACGTGCAATAAATACACTGTGAAAAGCAGATGCGTGATAAAAATGCAAGTAATTAAGTAATGACAGCCCTTTGGGAGAGGCTTTCTGCACAGGTCAGTGCTTGATGTTTGTTCTTTTAGGCAATAAATTTTACAGCTTTATCAGCCACCACCATGGAGACAGAAGACTGTTCCTATGTCTCCCTCACGTTATTCCTTAATAATCATACTCTCCCTCTAACCCCAGCCAGGTCTATTCTTCATCCTATAATTGTCACTTGAAGAATGTTAGATGGATGGATTCACAGTATGTCACCCTTTGAAACTGGTTCACCCCTTGGTCTAATTTCCTCAAGATTTAGCTAACCGTTGCATGTTTCCATAATCTACTCCTTTATATTGTTGAGTAGCTTTCCATTGTGCAGATGTACTGTTATTTGTTTATCCATTTACTTATGGAAGGATAATTGGGTTGCTTCTAGCTTGGGGCTCTTATAAATAAAATTACTTTGAACATTTATGGACAGGTTTTTGTATAGACACGAGTTTTCATTTCTTTACAAAATATACAGAAGTATGATTATTGGGTCAGTTGGTTAAGTATATGTTTAAGTGTATAAGAAGCTGCCAAACTATTTTCCAGAGTGACTTTACCATCTTGCATTCCTACCAGCAATGCATGAGGGATCTAGTTCTGTATCTATATCACTTGGTATCATCAGCATTTGTACTTTAGCCATTTTAATGGGTGTGTAAGTGTGTAGTATAAGTGTGTAGTATAGGTCCTCATAGCTCTATTCTGCTGTCTCTATTAGTGAAGGACATTGAACAACTTTTCATATATTAGTTGCCACTCATCCTTACTCTTTGCTGGAGTATCTGTTCAAGCCATGTTCTCATTTTCCACTAGAATATGAGCTTTTGAAGAAGTTTTGCTCTACGTTGTAACTTTACTCTCCCTATGGTGCCTTTATGAGAGGCTGTCGTAATCAATTAAATTGCTTTGCAACTATTGTGAGTGCTGGCCGTGCTGTGATGAGCCACAAGGCAGCCCTCAGAAAGAAACATGCTGTAATTGTCTTCTAATAGAACTTTTCTTGGTTCCATATTCCATGTCGGTATGCTAGAAACCTTTTGGTTTTTCACCAGGGAAAGGAAAGTCTTGCTAATTCAGAATGATGAAGCAAGAGAGACAGGTGAGCCAGAAAGCCTCAAGGAAAATGACAGGTGAAAAGATGCTTTTAAAGAAATGTGGCCAGCCTGACTAGGCGGTTGCACAGTGGATAGAGCATCGGACTGGGATGCGGAGGACCCAGGTTCAAGACTCCGAGCTTGCCAGCTTGAGCACAGGCTCATCTGGTTTGAGCAAAGCTCACCAGTTTGAGCCCAAGGTCAGTGGCCTGAGCAAGGGGTCACTCAGTCTCCTGTAGCCCTCCGGTCAAGGCACATATGAGAAAGCAATCAGTGAACAAGTAAGGTGCCACAACAAAGAATTGATGCTTCTCATCTCTCTCCCTTCCTGTCTGTCTGTCTCTATCTGTCCCTCTCTCTCTGTCTCTGTCACAAAACAAAACAAAACTAAAAAGTAAAAGTATTCTAAGTAAAATAAAGTTTAGGGTAGTCTTACTTTGAAAACCTAACCAAAGCACTAAATTCCTTTAATAGAGAAGGAAATGTATGACTTAAGAAATTGAAGGGATATAAAAAGACACAATATGAAGAATATCTATTTTGAAACAGTTTTATATTAAAATCCTTCTACTTTAAGTTACCTCCTTAGACTTGAGCATTTGAGCCCTGGTCTTGGGTCCTAGGCATTGGAAACCATGCTTTGGTCTGTCTAGTCCAGGTGCTTCCCTCCCTTCAAGGAGAGGGTTCTGAGCAGTCGCTGGAATCGCCACCTGGGCCGGCACGAAGCTGGGAAGAGATGAGGCAGGCATTAGGCTGGGCTGGCTGGGGGGCTGGGGTAGTGAGGGGTGCAAGGCCCTTAGTAATTACTAAGGCAGATGCCTTGGTAATAGTACTCTAGGCCCAAGCCCCACAAACACCAGGACCAGGCCTGCTTGTGAGAATGATCCTGCCAAGTTTTCAGAAGAAACACATTTCAAACTCTAACTCAAAATTCACCTATGCCACCACTGAAATATTTCCATTTTTTAATTCATGTGGTGTGTTTCACATTGTAACAGAGATACTCTTTCTGGCAACTCCTATAATACATAGTCTGTACTGTGCAGTTTAGAACTGGATTCTATTCTGTCATTTACAGTGGGCTTTTGTTTTATATGAGTTTTATTTTGTCTCAACTAGACTGTAAGTCCCTAGAGATTAAAAAAAAATTGCCTCTGTGGTATGTACCTACCATGTCTTATAGAATTTTGAGTAAATAATAAATTCTTGTTGCTTGATTGATCAACCTATAATGCCTTATAAATATGTTAAGCAAGACAGGTTAACAGTTTTAAACTTGAAGTGACTGAGGGGAAAATATGGCAATTTTTCAAGTACAGAAGAAAACAATATAAAATTGGCGAAGGGAGCACAAAAGCAAAGAAAGTCGTTTCAGCATCTGGCTTAGCTCAGGGATTGAAGTTGCAAAAGGGGCTTTCCCAAGCCCATCCTCCCGTGTTCCACCAGCCCCTCAGAGACTTTCAAATTGATAGGCAGACCTAGTGGCATCTAGTCGACAGGCTGATTTCAGTTGTAAAAATAGTGGTAAGCAAGGGATTTGAAGAGCTCAGCTGTTTCACAGCAAACAACTTTTTTGTGCCCAGATCAACAGTAAATAAACAGAATGGTTTTGTGTGTGGTTAAGAGGATTATGTGTTAGAGAATCTGCTTTTGCTATTAAAGCACAGTCAACAGTAACTTTCTCTGCCTCTCTGCCCTGCCTCTCTTGACTCTCAGCAAAAGCCAGCTTATTCTCCTCTAAATCAGTTTCTCTTATTTTTCTGAGTCGATAGCATGAATGCTTCAACAGTTGAAGGCTTAATTTATCTTGTAATGCAGCATGATTTAATTGGGCTACCTTTCAACTAGACTAGACTCAATTCTTTCCTGTGTGTCTAGGTTTACTCTGAGAATAAGGCCATCCTTCCTATAAAGCAGAAGACCTAAGAGTGTGGCCCAAAGACCACGGGACACCTTGAGAATTTCAGCATGTCTGGAGCATCAATACTCTTAATAATAATGGTACTATGTTATTTGCTTCCTCACTCTCATTCTCTCATGAGCATCCAGTGGAGTATTCCAGGGGCCAGATGATATGTGAGGACATCGTCACTCTGCTGGATAATGGCTTGTATACCTGTATTTTCAGTCTTAATTGCTAATATAGCAAATACTGATAGTTATAACCCGCCCACATAAACAAAAGCACTTTGGGGTCCTTGGTTTTTAAAAGTGTGTAAACAATCCTAAGGGTAAAATGAATGACTACCTACCTCTCTAGTTAATCCTTGGGTATACCGAAGTTCAGTGGAAAGTCACAGACATGATTAAAAGTTAGAAAGTTAGATTTATAAGAAGACATGAAAAGAATTGGGATTGACCAGTCCAGAGAAGAGAAGAGAAGCTGGGCAGATGCCTTAGTAATGATCTTCAGGTCTGGGAAGGGCTAACGCACAGGACAACAAGATATTGGCTTGCGGCGTCTCTATACGTGTGAGATTTAAACTAGAGATAAAGAGGAATTCCTGACAGGGGTTGTTAAACAGCAGAGTGAGTGACTGACGGGCCTGTGGAATCTCCTGCTCTGGAGGTCTTTAGAAATTGGATAGATTTCCATCTGTCTGGGATGATTTAAATGTGGCCAGGCCAGAAAGCCGAGGGGATGGAGCAGATGATGTCTTGGGCTCCCCTTCCAGCCTTCGCTTCTATAATTAACTTGATGAAAGGAGCTGTGGGGATTTGCAGCGAAGGCTTTAGACAGGAATGTGCTTGCTGATCACGGGCTAGGTCTTGTGTGGGAAAGTCAAGGGTTCACTTCATGGCTGATGGCAATCCCCTATCACCCAATGAAATGATTGATGCCTGCAGAGTCCACTTGAGGTCAGATTTAGCGAGATCAGGCCCCAGCTCCCTGAAGAACCTTTCTCATTGTCTAGGAACAATGAGAAAAGGAATTCGGTAGGTTGATTTTAATCATCTCAGGTAGGACCTGGAAAATTTCAAATACTAGATGTGGGTATTTGGACACAAATGCAATCACTAATTTTATGAAAGGACAATATACAAAGTCCAAATGGGAAATAAGAGAATAATGCTTTTCATGTATACCTGTATACTCTTTCAATTTTATGGTGTATGGGTGCTCTCTTTTTTCTTATAGAAGTAGTAGAATATCATTGTTTCCAGTTTTCAAAGATTTTGTGTTTTGAAGATTCGAGTTTGAAGTTTCTCTCTACGAAGTCTAAGATGCAGAGATTCAGCTAAATTCCAACGTAGCTTGTTTGCTTATCACTTGAATTTCCATGAACAGTGTCCCTGGGCCAAAACAAAGGAAGGAAAGAATGCAAATTTTCAGGGGTTCCTGTTGGATCCTGACCTTAGGGACAAGACAGTGGAAATCTGTAGAACTATCTGGGATAATGAGTCCGATTAGAGAATATAAATGAGATTTTATCTAAATGTGGACCTAATCACCTGGGTCTATGTTGACACTTAAATATTTGGATCAGGCATTATCTTGGCTTGGGCTGATTGATAGAAAGCAGAGAGAGCCCACAGGGCTGGGAATACCCCCTTGGGTCCTTTTAGACACTGCAGGGTAGTTTGATCAGATACCATTCAGGAAAACAGCCCTACCAGATAGCAGATAAACCATTGTGGGAAACGATTACCAGGCTCTATCTATCTCCAAAGGAGCCTAAGATGCTGCTGAGCTCTCTTTTGACAAAGCTTTGTGATGAATGAGATGGGAGACCAGGCCGGGGGCTACGTGGCTACGTGGTAAACAGGCACTCTGTCCCAGGGAAGAGCACAGTGGGAGAATTTCCTGGCTGTAGGACAAAAAGCCTCTCTGATTTTCAAAACTCATATCATGAAAATACTCAGTTAAAAGAAGGCATCTTCTAACCTTATTTCATGTCTTAAGTTCATGCCTCTGATACTGAATGAGAGAGATACGGGAGGAAGAGAGAGGACGAAGGGAAGGGAGGAGGGAGGGAGAAAGAGAAAGGAAAGGAATTCTTTGTTTTAGGAAACACAGAATTCACCTAGGAAAAGTATTATTCCAAAAGATATCAAGTAAAAATCACAGATCTAATTATAAAATGAGCTTGATAATGTCTTATTTTTTTTAATCACCACTGGCAGCTAGAAACAGTAAGGAAGGGAAGGACAAACTGCTAGGTAAAAGCCTATTCCCTTTGTGGATTAAGAAGGAAATATTTTCTTCTTGGGCCCTTGAGACCATGAAGGTCTGAACTAGACTTTATGGAAAAAGGAAACAGTGCTACTTTGCCCGTCCCCCACCCCCTCTGTAAGCCCCATCCTTAGCTGGTCTAGGACAGCCCCAGTGGAGGTGAAGGGTGCGCTGCATTAAGAAACTTCAGTTTGGCATTTGACCTTCCCTTCATTTATCCAAACTGTTCTTCAGGCCGGCTGTGCTCTTCACTCTGCTTTCCCCTGACCATCCTCCAGGCAGTTTCACTCACTTTCCAACTCCGCTCTTGTCCCTCTGTGGCCCTGACGCCCACCTAGAGTCCCAGGGCGCCACCGTTCCACTCCCCCATTACCTCAGCCTAGACTTCCTGCTATTTTCTGTGCACTAGAACTATCTGTGTGCATGTCCAAGTTTGTCACTTACACGTGTGCTCCCATAGGACAGGGACCAAGTTATTTTTCTTAGCTCTGAGGCTAACACTTAGTAGTTGCTCCGTTAATGTTTACTACTGAGTCAAATTTCATTTAACACCTCTTTTCCAGAAAAGGAACAAGAGTCCAATGCTACTAAGTGCATTTCACTTGTGGAGGTACATTTATTAGACTATTCAGTAAAACAATGTATCTTACACATTCAAAATAGAACTAATGGGAAAACCCGTTTCTACATGTATATTTTATTCAATAGGTCAGTGTCTAAAAAAATGCATGGCTATGCATGCACATGCATGTATCTATGTTTGTATATGAAGGCAGGCAATGCATATCTAAATTTTAGATTTTCACAAATCACACAAAATCAAGAACCACTAGAATTAACCCAAACATTTTAAATGCCATGTTAAATTTCTTGGTGAGTAATATCCTAATTTTCATATGGAAAACAAAGAGAGAAAGAGTAGAAAAACAAGTAAGATTATCACTCTGTATCTTCCTAACAGAATTTTCTTAGTTTTTGTAAAATTACTGTGCTTCAGAAGGCTGATATATTTTCTAAATTTTAATAGTAATATAAAGAAGATGTAAAGATGACAGAAAGATGTAAAGATGACATTACAAAGTAATATAATCACTGGTTTTATTTTTCCTCTGTCCTTTACATGGGGAAAGTTACAAATTATTTTCAAGGGAGGAACATGACATTTCCACAGATGAGTACTTTCAAATACCAATGTAAATTGCAGAGCAAATAACTCATTCTTTTTCCATGGGAAATGGTCTCCATAGCTGTACAAAACATACTTTAAGAGGACAAGAAACATGAAAACCACTTTGCCTAATTATTGTGGAATTAGATAGAGTTGTATTTAAGTTTCTGCATTATCTGTGTATTTATTTATTCTCTCTCTTTCTGACTCCTCCACCAAATGTTTTTGGGGGATCACATTTCAATCATGAATTATTTCTGCTCTGTGTGAGTTTAGTTGTGTGAGAGAATTTGCAAGTGTATTTCACACCATGTTCTTTAAAGCTTCATTTGCAAAATTTGTTTTGTAAAATTTACTATACTTGATAGCATAGGTTTTTTGGGGGGGGTTAGGACAGAAATCAACCATTCCAATTCTTATATTTTAATGTATGAAATGAGAAACCCAGAGTGGGTCCCACCATGTGACAGTAACAGAAGTAAGATGGAATCTTGGGGTTATTTTCTATATCACACTTAAAATATATATATTTCACATTGATTTGCTTATTTTTCAGCAAAATTATGCCCTTTGAAGAAACCATATTGATCACAACATTATAAAAAGTGCAGAATCTGAGATCTAGGGAATATGGGCTCTAGAAAGATTGACTTAAAAGTGCTGCTTGTTTTATCCTTCGGTTCTCTAGAAGGTCCTGGGGAGAAGCACTTTCAACCCTGATATGAGCAGGATTCTCAGTGTAGAATGGACTCCACGTTTGGTTAGACCACAATGAAGTGTGTTGAAAGCCATTAGCAATTAAGAGCAGGGCTCTGTGCTGATTTGCTTTATGGTGTATTTCATGCTGCTCATGCACAGTAGGTAATACACATGGATTCAGCATAAATTTAATTTTTCACATTAAGTAAAGTGCAATAGATAAATTATGCCTGAAGAGGAGCCACCAGCTGCTCTAGCCACTTCAACTAATGCACCCCAGAGGTGCCTGAGCACATCAGTTGTGTCGAACCACTAATGCATTCTGGATATCTGCATGGATACATTTGCTGTGTGGAGCCAGGAGTAGCCTCCTGGTTGTCAGGGAGGGGCAAGGGCCTGGCTTCCAGGGCTGATCTGCACCCCACTCTATTCCCCACCCCCCAATGCTGGGCTCTTGATCATGCAGTGCCACTCCTGGCCTCATTCAAGGGTTTGATGGAAGGGTCCTAGACATGACTTTCCCATGATCTAGGGAAGTAAGAAAGAGCCAGAGGGACCCCAAACATCTCTCCTCTGGCTTAGCTGAAGGATCCAGAATCCATATGAAATGGGCATTCCACTGAGGATTCAGAAATCGGAAAGGACGCATTACTGCAAAGATGGCTGAATTAGAGCTGCTGGGGGAACACTTACTTTTGAATTTCTTGGCATCTTTGGACCTCATTTCTCAACCTTAATGTTCACTTTATGGCCATTTTTTTTGTATTTAATATATCTACATCCCATACAGGGAATTGAAGCAGAAACTCCCAGGGCTTTAAGGAAGAAAACAGATCTCCACTCTGTGGCAGGATTCATTCCTGTGGCTGGGAATGGTGATGACATGCTTTAAGTTATTTGAGATGAGTAAGCAGTTACAAGTTCCACTGGAAATGTGGCTCGGAAGGTTTTCAGCCAAACCCTGATAATGGAAGTTTCATCCTCTTGGCCACCCCCTCCTGGGGCCCCTGTGACTGCACCTGTTCCAGGATTGTGCTCTTTCCCACGAGGTGGGGAGGAATACCTTGTTGGCACCTGTCATCATGTCCTTTTACCCATCGAAAGCACCCTGCTAGGACTGGCTTTCCCCTAATAGTCTTTTTACCATGCATACCCTTTTCTAGACTGAAAGGACTCCATTGGTGGTTGCTGTATCTTAGAAAAGAAAACCTGAACACTAAGGGTCCGGTGACAGAGGCAGACGAGACAGTTAAAGGATAGTAACAAGAACAACTTACAACAAGTCAGACTCCATGCTAACTCCTTTACTTGCATCATCTATCTAAGTTCTCTTGGGAATCTTATTATTTTCATTTTGCAGAGGAGCAACCTGAAGTTTTGAAACTAAGTTACTCGCTCAAGGGCAGATACTGCTAGTAAAAAGCAGAACCAGTGTTCAAATCCAGAGAGCTTAATTGAGGACTCACGCTCTCCACCATCACATTACTCTGTCTTATACTGTGCATTAATAGATTTTGCCCCTCCATTGTGATTTTTTCTTTTCTGCAAAATAGCATAGGTTTTCTTCAACTCATTTTAATTTGTTTTATTTTATTTTATTTATTTATTTTGTATTTTTCTGAAGTGATAAGCAGGGAGGTGAAGAGACAGACTCCCTCATGTCCCTGACCAGGATCCACCCAGCAAGCCCACTAGGGGGCAATGCTCTGCACATCTGGGGCTGTTGCTTCATTGCAATTGGAGTCATTCTAGCACTGGAAGCAAAGGCCATGGAGCCATCCTCAGCACCCAGGCCAACTTTGCTCCAATGGAGCCTTGGCTGCGGGAGAGGAAGAGAGAGAGAGTGGAAGGAGAGGGGGAGGGGTGGAGAAGCAGATGGGCACTTCTCCTGTGTGCCCTGGCTGGGAATCAAACCCAGGACTTCCACACACTGAGCCCATGCTCTACCACTCAGCCAACTGGCCAGGCTCATTTTATTTTTATTTATTGATTTTAGAGAGAAAGAGGAAGGGAAAAGAAGGGGGAAAGAGAGAGAGAGAGAGAGAGAGAGATTTTGTTGTTTCACTTATTTATACATTGATTGGTTGGTTCTTATATGTGCCCTGACCAGGGATTGAACCTGCAGCCTTGATATACCAGGACGATACTCTAACCAACTGAGCTGTTTGGCCAGGCCTTCACTTTTTTTTAAGGCAAAGCAAATCACTCTGCATTTCAATGGACACTTTCTTTTGAAAAGAAACTAGTAGAGATCTTCTTCACGTAGGAATTCTATTTGTGATGAATCATTTTTAAAACTTCTGATGTTCCAGAGGAAGATTCTGAGATAGGAGGAGAAAGGGAGACACCTATTACCCACTAGTTTGTTGACTAATTTATAAAGATCTGCTTCACTTTGGAGGCTTCCAATGTTCCTTCTAGAAAAACACAAGACACAAGAGTAATGGATTTTCTGGGTCCTTTGCGACCCTCCCTTGGACTCAGTTAGAAGAGGGGGATCTAGGAGGGACCCTCAAAGTGGTATACTGGAACCTGTCTGCACCAACTATGAGAGCCCGCTGTGCACATCTCTTCCCAATTTTGTATGCAGTGATGTCATGTTGGTAACTTGAAATTGGTCATGATAGGGGTCCTTCCACCACAGAAATTTGTAAGGCCTAAAAGTTAGCTTTCTTTTCCCTCCATTTTTTTTATAGAGTCAGCTGTAAAACATTTATCAGGACACCACCAGGCACACATTCATGGCCTCATGGGCCGTCAAGATTGTTCTGGACACTTGATAGTTCTTTTTTTTTTTTTAATAAATTTTTATTAATGGTAATGGGATGACATTAATAAATCAGGGTACATATATTCAAAGAAAACATGTCTAGGTTATTTTGTCATCAAATTATGTTGCAAACCCCTCGCCCAAAGTCAGATTGTCCTCCGTCACCCTCTATCTAGTTCTCTGTGCCCCTCCCCCTCCCCCTAACTCTCTCCCTCCCTCCCTCCCTCCCATGTCCTCCCTCCCCCCCACCCTTGGTAACCACCACACTCTTGTCCATGTCTCTTAGTCTCATTTTTATGTTCCACCAATGTATGGAATCATGTAGTTCTTGTTTTTTTCTGATTTACTTATTTCACTACTTATAATGTTATCAAGATCCCACCATTTTGCTGTAATGATCTGATGTCATCATTTCTTATGGCTGAGTAGTATTCCATAGTGTATATGTGCCACATCTTCTTTATCCAGTCTTCTATTGAAGGGCTTTTTGGTTGTTTCCATGTCTTGGCCACTGTGAACAGTGCTGCAATGAACATGGGGCTACATGTGTCTTCACGTATCAATGTTTCTGAGGTTTTGGGGTATATACCCAGTAGAGGGATTGCTGGGTCATAACATAGTTCTATTTGCAGTTTTTTGAGGAACCACCATACTTTCCTCCATAATGGTTGTACTACTTTACAGTCCCACCAACAGTGAATGAGGGTTCCTTTTTCTCCACAGCCTCTCCAACATTTGCTATTACCCGTCTTGTTGATAATAGCTAATCTAACAGGAGTGAGGTGGTATCTCATTGTAGTTTTGATTTGCATTTCTCTAATAACTAATGAAGCTGAGCATCTTTTCATATATCTGTTGGCCATTTGTATCTCTTCCTGGGAGAAGTGTCTGTTCATGTCCTATTCCCATTTTTTTATTGGATTGTTTTTTTGTTTATTGTTGAGTTTTATGAGTTCTTTGTAAATTTTGGATATTAGGCCCTTATCTGAGCTGTCGTTTCAGTTCCCATATAGTTGGCTGTCTGTTTATTTTGATATCAGTTTCTCTTGCTGAGCAAAAACTTTTAATTCTGATGTAGTCCCATTCATTTATCTTTGCCTTCACTTCTCTTGCCATTGGAGTCAAGTTCATAAAATGTTCTTTAAAACCCAGGTCCATGATTTTAGTACCTATGTCTTCTTCTATGTACTTTATTGTTTCAGGTCTTATATTTAGGTCTTTGATCCATTTTGAATTAATTTTAGTACACGGGGACAGGCTGTAGTCGAGTTTCATTCTTTTGCATGTGGCTTTCCAGTTTTCCCAACACCATTTGTTGAAGAGGCTTTCTTTTCTCCATTGTGTGTTGTTGGCCCCTTTATCAAAGATTATTTGACCATATATATGTGGTTTTATTTCTGGGCTTTCTATTCTGTTCCATTGGTCTGAGTGTCTATTTTTCTGCCAATACCATGCTGTTTTGATTATCGTGGCCCTATAATATAGTTTAAAGTCAGGTATTGTAATGCCCCCAGCTTCATTCTTTTTCCTTAGGATTGTTTTGGCTATTCGGGGTTTTTTATAGTTCCATATAAATCTGATGATTTTTTGTTCCATTTCTTTAAAAAATCTCATAGGGATTTTGATGGGAATTGCATTAAATTTGTATATTGCTTTGGGTAATATGGCCATTTTGATTATATTTATTCTTCCTATCCAAGAACAAGGAATATTTTTCCATCTCATTATATCTTTTTCGATTTCCCTTAACAATGCTTTGTAATTTTCATTATATAGGTCCTTTACGTTCTTTGTTATGTTTATTCCTAGGTATTTTATTTTTTTTGTTGCAATCGTGAAGGGGATTATTTTTTTGAGTTTGTTTTCTAATATTTCATTGTTGGCATATAGAAAGGCTATGGACTTTTGTATGTTAATTTTGTATCCTGCGACCTTACTGTATTGGTTTATTGTTTCTAATAATCTTTTTGTGGAGTCCTTCGGGTTTTCGATGTATAGGATCATATCATCAGCAAAAAGTGATAGCTTTACTTCTTCTTTTCCGATATGGATGCCTTTTATTTCTTTGTCTTGTCTGATTGCTCTGGCCAGAACTTCTAGCACCACGTTGAATAAGAGTGGAGAGAGTGGACAACCCTGTCTTGTTTCTGATTTAAGGTAGAAAGTCCTCAGTTTTATGCCGTTAAATAGGATGTTGGCTGATGGTTTATTATATATGGTCTTTATCATGTTGAGATATTTTCCTTCTATACCCATTTTGTTGAGAGTCTTAAACATAAAATTGTGTTGTATTTTATCAAAAGCCTTTTCTGCATCTATTGATAAGATCATGTGGTTTTTGTTCTTTGTTTTGTTGATATGGTGTATTACGTTAACCGTTTTGCGTATGTTGAACCATCCTTGAGATTCTGGGATGAATCCCACTTGATCATGATGTATTATTTTTTTAATATGTTGTTGTATTCGGTTTGCCAGTATTTTGTTTAGTATTTTAGCATCTGTATTCATTAGAGATATTGGTCTGTAGTTTTCTTTCTTTGTGCCATCCTTGCCAGGTTTTGGTATGAGGGTTATGTTGGCCTCATAAAATGTGTTTGGAAATATTGCTTCTTCTTCAATTTTTTGGAAGACTTTGAGTAGAATAGGAACCAAGTCTTCTTTGAATGTTTGATAGAATTCACTAGTATAGGATGACGTCAGAGTAATGGCGGAGTAGGAAGCGATACCGATAAATCTCCCCCAAAACTCAACAAGATCTTCAACCAGAAACAGAAAAACCTATACTTGGAGCCTCCAGATGCTTCACAATACACCCGAAGGTATGGTCGAGTGAAAAATTGGCTAAATATATAACCAAATCCTGAAGGAAATAGGGAGTAAGAAATGCTCCGCCTTCCTCACTAACCTAAACAGGGCGGCTTTCTCTGGTAACTGTGAATATAGAAACTGAGGCGGGCAAAGGGGGTGAATACATCCAGGCCGCGCACAAAAGGCCGAACCAGGCTGTGGCATGGAGATCCTAGCGGAGGAAAAACTGTTCCTGTGGCAAGCCGGGCAATACAAGCTAACACTCGCGCCAACCCAAACAAAGAAAGACAAGCGGGGCAGCCATTTTACCCGTTCTCCTGGTTGGTGCGCAGTTAGTGGGCGAGAGATCTCTTCCTAAGCCCCAGAAGTGGGTGTCCGTGTTGCCCCACAGAGAGGCAGGGTCAGAGGCCTTTCTGTGGGCCGAAAGCAGAATCTCTGGGCAGCCCCAGCGCCCTGGGAAAGCCGCGCACGGGAGGGAGCGAGAACTAATTCCAACGGTGGAAATTTTCCATGCTGGTGAGGGTTTCACTCAGGGAAATGTGGCCGGCCTCATATCCTGGTGTGCGCGCGCAGATAGGTAGTGAGCGATTCCTCCGAGTGCCTCGGCAGTGCGCGCCCGTGTTATCGTACCGAGGGGCAGAGTCAGGGGCCTTTGTGTGGTCAAAAGCGGAATCTTGGGCTGCCCCAGCGCCTTGCAAAAGCCGCGCACGGGGACGGAGCAAGAGCGAATTCCAGCGCTGCAAATTTCCATGCAGTTGGGGGTTTCACTCAGAGCGTGAGACTACTGGCCGGATATCCTGGTCTGCGCGCGCAGATAGTGAATGAGAGTTTCCTCCAAGCACCCCGGAAGTGGGTGCCCGCCTGTGTTACGGGACAGAGTGGCAGAGCCAGAGGTCTTTGAGTGGGCGGAAAGCCCGCCTGATTATGCTAGCAGCTCTGACTGACTGAGCCTTACCCAGAGCCCTGTGCTGAGTGGAAATAGAGTGGGGAGTTGCCAGCTCTTTGAACTTCTTACTATCCAGGCAGAGGCAGCAACAACCCCATAGCTGGATTATCAGGCTACTAATTGAGGAAGGAAAGACTAGGAGAAAGGCTCCAGGAACACAGACTCTCTCACTGTCGGAGCCTATGAAAGCTAATGAGCCTTGACTCCCAACGAGACTAAAGCACAATACATGACATTGCCATAGAGACTTATCAACTGCAAACCTCTACCTGAGCGTGCCAAAGGGGCAGAACCTGGGGTACAGAGTCACCGACCAGGAAGAGGGAGAGAAAAGAAAAAACAAGAAGATAACCTCTCAAAATCAAGAATAATCTGCAGACTTTATAACCGATCCCATTTTATTATATTTGTTCGTTTGTTTCTCTTATCTTCATTCTTGATACTTTTTTTCCTCCTCCAATTTGGCCGATTAACTCTCTGCCGGTCTTACTCTCTCCTCTCCTTGAACTACACTACCCATAAGTGTTACATCTCCCATTATCTTTTTTCTCCTCTTCCTTTCTCGCTATGAGGGTTGCACTCCAAAACCCTTAACTCTCTCTCTCTCCTTTCTTTTTTCTTCTTTTACTGGTTCCCTCCTTTTTTCACTCTCTCTCTTTCTTTTCTCCCTCTATATTAGTTTCTTCCTTTCTCCTTTACATCTCCTCTCATTCAAACCTCAATAACAAACAAATTATCTTATCTGGGACTCAAACTTATGTTTGTGGCATTTTGGGGGTTTTTTACTTCACCTTTTTAACTCACTAGCAGTGCTCCCATCCCTGGCTCTCCATTTTATCTAGTTCTTGTTCCACTAAATACAATAGTATTTTTTTAATTTGTCCCCCCATTTTTCTGTTCTCTTATTCCTCTCATCATAACTCTTAGACAACACCAACACCTAAAAGCAAATCATTTTATTCTTGACCCAAATTTTTTCCTTATTTGCTTTTTGTGGGTCCATACCGCCCCCCCCTTTTTTTTTTCCTTTTTTTTTTTTCTTTTTTTTTTTTTTTTTTTTTTGCCCCTTTATTACTTTTCCCCAATTCAGGACCTCCATCACAGGCATTGTTTGTTATAATTCACAGTTCACCACAAGATTTTCTCAAGAAAAAGGGGAGAGGAGAGGAAAAAAGGAGGGGGGGAATAATTTCCTTTTTTTAAAAATTATTATTTTATTTTTCTTTATTTCATTATTAATTTTTTTTTAAAAACAACTCTTTTTGATTTTTTATTTTTTTAACTTTTTATTCTTTATTAAATCTCATTAATACTATCAACAAAACCACCCTCAGATGCCATTAAGGAAGAGAAAATTGAATATCATGGATACAAAAGAAAGAGAGGTAACACAGCTAGATGAGGAAAAATCTATGGAGAAAAAATTTAATATGTTGGAAACCTTGGAGCTAAATGACAGAGAATTCAAGATAGAAATCCTAAAAATCCTCCGAGATATATAAGAAAACACAGAAAGGCAATTTAGGGAGCTCAGAAAACAACTCAAGGAACACAAAGAATATATGTCCAAAGAAATTGACACTATAAAAACAAATCAAACAGAGATGAAAAACTCAATTCACGAGCTGAAAAACGAAGTAACAAGCTTAGCTAATAGAACAGGTCAGATAGAAGAGAGGATTAGTGAAATAGAAGACAAGCAACTTGAGGCACAACAGAGAAAAGAAGAAAGAGACTCAAAAATTAAAAAAAATGAGATAGCCCTACAAGAATTATCTGACTCCATCAAAAAGAATAACATAAGAATAATAGGTATATCAGAGGGAGAAGAGAGAGAAAATGGAATGGAGAACATACTCAAACAAATAATAGATGAGAACTTCCCAAGCCTGTGGAAAGAACTAAAGCCTCAAATTCAAGAAGCAAACAGAACACCGAGTTTTCTTAACCCCAACAAACCTACTCCAAGGCATATCATAATGAAATTGACACAAACCAACAGCAAAGAAAAAATTCTCAAGGCAGCCAGGGAAAAGAAGAATACAACATATAAAGGAACGCCCATTAGATTATCATCAGATTTCTCAGCAGAAAATCTACAAGCTAGAAGAGAGTGGACCCCAATATTTAAAGTCCTGAAAGAGAGAAACTTTCAGCCACGAATACTATACCCATCAAAACTATCCTTCAAATATGAAGGAGAAATAAAAACATTCACAGATACAGAAAAGATGAGGGAATTTATCATCAGAAAACCCCCACTCCAGGAATTATTAAAGGGGGTTCTCCAATCAGATACAAAGAACAAAAAAAAAAAAACCAGAGCCACAAGTAAAAGCTCCAAGAAGAACACAATAAAACCAAATTTAAACTTTGACAACAACAAAAAGAAAGAGGGGGAGAAGATGGAGATTAACAGTAGCAAAGGACGATGGAGTGAAAAAGTACTCACAAAATAGTTTGCTACAATGAACAGGGTAGGAACCCTTTTCATTACTCAAAGGTAACCACCATTGAAAAAACCACCACAGAAGCACATGAGATAAAAAAGATAGCAACAGAGGAAAGATGTATGGAATACAACCAAATAAAAACAAAAGATAGAAAAACGAAAGAGAAGGATCAAACAAGACACAAAACTAACAGAAAGCAAGATATAAAATGGCAATAGGGAACTCACAAGTATCAATAATTACACTAAATGTAAACGGATTAAACTCACCAATAAAAAGGCACAGAGTAGCAGAATGGATTAAAAAAGAAAATCCAACTATATGCTGCCTACAGGAAACTCATCTAAGTAACAAGGATAAAAACAAATTCAAAGTGAAAGGCTGGAAAACAATACTCCAAGCAAATAACATCCAAAAAAAAGCAGGTGTAGCAATACTCATATCGGATAATGCTGACTACAAGACAGGAAAAGTACTCAGAGATAAAAATGGCCATTTCATAATGGCTAAGGGGACACTGAATCAAGAAGACATAACAATTCTTAATATATATGCACCAAACCAAGGAGCACCAAAATATATAAGACAGCTACTTATTGACCTTAAAACAAAAACTGACAAAAATACAATCATACTTGGAGACCTCAATACACCGCTGACGGCTCTAGATCGGTCATCCAAACAGAGAATCAACAAAGACATAGTGGCCTTAAACAAAACACTAGAGCACCTGGATATGATAGACATCTACAGGACATTTCATCCCAAAGTGACTGAGTATACATTTTTCTCCAGTGTACATGGATCATTCTCATGAATTGACCATATGTTGGGCCACAAAAACAACATCAGCAAATTCAGAAAAATTGAAGTTGTACCAAGCATATTTTCTGATCATAAAGCCTTGAAACTAGAATTCAACTGCAAAAAAGAGGAAAAAAATCCCACAAAAATGTGGAAACTAAACAACATACTTTTAAAAAATGAATGGGTCAAAGAATAAATAAGTGCAGAGATCAAAAGATTTATACAGACTAATGAAAATGACAGTATGACATATCAGAATCTATGGGATGCAGCAAAAGCAGTGATAAGAGGGAAGTTCATATCACTTCAGGCATATATGAACAAACAAGAGAGAGCCCAAGTGAACCACTTAACTTCCCACCTTAAGGAACTAGAAAAAGAAGAACAAAGACAACCCAAAAGCAGCCGAAGAAAGGAGATAATAAAAATCAGAGCAGAAATAAATGAATTAGAGAACAGAAAAACTATAGAAAAAATTAATAGAACAAGGAGCTGGTTCTTTGAAAAGATCAATAAAATTGACAAACCCTTGGCAAGACTTACCAAGGAAAAAAGAGAAAGAACTCATATAAACAAAATCCAAAATGAAAGAGGAGAAATCACCACGGACACCGTAGATATACAAAGAATTATTGTAGAATACTATGAAAAACTTTATGCCACTAAATTCAACAACCTAGAAGAAATGGATAAATTCCTAGAACAATACAAACTTCCTAGACTGAGTCAAGAAGAAGTAGAAAGCCTAAACAGACCTATCAGTAGAGAAGAAATAGAAAAAACCATTAAAAACCTCCCCAAAAATAAAAGTCCAGGCCCTGACGGCTATACCAGCGAATTTTATCAAACATTCAAAGAAGACTTGGTTCCTATTCTACTCAAAGTCTTCCAAAAAATTGAAGAAGAAGCAATACTTCCAAACACATTTTATGAGGCCAACATAACCCTCATACCAAAACCAGGCAAGGATGGCACAAAAAAAGAAAACTACAGACCAATATCTCTAATGAATACAGATGCTAAAATACTAAACAAAATACTAGCAAATCGAATACAAAAACATATTAAAAAAATAATACATCATGATCAAGTGGGATTCATCCCAGAATCTCAAGGATGGTTCAACATACGGAAAACGGTTAACATAATACACCATATCAACAAAACAAAGAACAAAAACCACATGATCTTATCAATAGATGCAGAAAAGGCTTTTGATAAAATACAACACAATTTTATATTTAAGACTCTCAACAAAATGGGTATAGAAGGAAAATATCTCAACATGATAAAGGCCATATATGATAAACCATCAGGTAACATCATATTAAATGGCACTAAACTGAAGGCTTTCCCCCTTAAATCAGGAACAAGACAGGGTTGTCCACTCTCTCCACTCTTATTTAATGTGGTACTAGAGGTTCTCGCCACAGCAATCAGACAAGACAAAGAAATAAAAGGCATCCATATCGGAAAAGAAGAAGTAAAGGTATCACTTTTTGCAGATGATATGATCCTATACATCGAAAACCCCAAAGAATCCACAAAAAGACTACTAGAAACAATAAGCCAATACAGTAAGGTCGCAGGATACAAAATTAACATTCAGAAGTCAATAGCCTTTCTATATGCCAACAATGAAACAACTGAGAAGGAACTCAAAAGAATAATCCCCTTCACGATTGCAACAAAAAAAATAAAATACTTAGGAATAAACATAACAAAGAATGTAAAGGACTTATATAATGAAAACTATAAACCATTGTTAAGGGAAATTGAAAAAGATATAATGAGATGGAAGAATATACCTTGTTCTTGGCTAGGAAGAATAAATATAATCAAGATGGCTATATTACCCAAAGCAATATACAAATTCAATGCAATTCCCATCAAGCTTCCAATGACGTTTTTTAAAGAAATAGAGCAAAAAATCATCAGATTTATATGGAACTATAAAAAACCCCGAATAGCCAAAGCAATCCTAAAGAAAAAGAATGAAGCTGGGGGCATTACAATACCTGACTTCAAACTATATTATAGGGCCACGACAATCAAAACAGCATGGTGACCTGACATGTGGTGGCGCAGTGGATAAAGCGTGGACCTGGAAATGCTGAGGTTGCCGGTTCAAAACCCTGGGCTTGCCCGGTCAAGGCACATATGGGAGTTGATGCTTCCAGCTCCTCCCCCCTTCTCTCTCTCTGTCTCTCCTCTCTCTCTCTCTCTGTCTCTCCCTCTCCTCTCTAAAAATGAATAAATAAATAAAAAATTAAAAACAAACAAACAAAAAAAAAACAAAACAGCATGGTATTGGCAGAAAAATAGACACTCAGACTAATGGAACAGAATAGAAAGTCCAGAAATAAAACCACATATATATAGTCAAATAATTTTTGATAAAGGGGCCAACAACACACAATGGAGAAAAGAAAGCCTCTTCAATAAATGGTGCTGGGAAAACTGGAAAGCCACATGCAAAAGAATGAAACTGGACTACAGTTTGTCCCCCTGTACTAAAATTAACTCAAAATGGATCAAAGATCTAGACATAAGACCTGAAACAATTAAGTACATAGAAGAAGACATAGGTACTCAACTCATGGACCTGGGTTTTAAAGAGCATTTTATGAATTTGACTCCAATGGCAAGAGAAGTGAAGGCAAAAATTAATGAATGGGACTACATCAGACTAAGAAGTTTTTGCTCAGCAAAAGAAACTGATAACAAAATAAACAGAAAGCCAACTAAATGGGAAATGATATTTTCAAACAACAGCTCAGATAAGGGCCTAATATCCAAAATATACAAAGAACTCATAAAACTCAACAACAAACAAACAAACAATCCCATAAAAAAATGGGAAGAGGATATGAACAGACACTTCTCCCAGGAAGAAATACAAATGGCCAACAGATATATGAAAAGATGCTCATCTTCTTTAGCTATTAGAGAAATGCAAATCAAAACAGCAATGAGATACCACCTCACACCTGTTCGATTAGCTATTATTAGCAAGACAGGTAATAGCAAATGTTGGAGAGGTTGTGGAGAAAAAGGAACCCTCATCCACTGTTGGTGGGAATGTAAAGTAGTACAACCATTATGGAAGAAAGTATGGTGGTTCCTCAAAAAACTGAAAATAGAACTACCTTATGACCCAGCAATCCCTCTACTGGGTATATACCTCAAAAACTCAGAAACATTGATACGTGAAGACACATGCAGCCCCATGTTTATTGCAGCACTGTTCACAGTGGCCAAGACATGGAAACAACCAAAAAGCCCTTCAATAGAAGACTGGATAAAGAAGATGTGGCACATATACACTATGGAATACTACTCAGCCATAAGAAATGATGACATCGGAACATTTACAGCAAAATGGTGGGATCTAGATAACATGATACGAAGCGAAATAAGTAAATCAGAAAAAACCAGGAACTGCATTATTCCATACGTAGGTGGGACATAAAAGTGAAACTAAGAGACATTGATAAGAGTGTGGTGGTTACGGGGGGGAGGGGGGAATGGGAGAGGGAAAGGGGGAGGGGGAGGGGCACAAAGAAAACAAGATAGAAGGTGACAGAGGACAATCTGACTTTGGGTGATGGGTATGCATCATAATTGAACGACAAGATACCCTGGTCTTGTTATCTTTGAATATATGTATCCTGATTTATTGATGTCACCCCATTAAAAAAATAAAATTATTTAAAAAAAACAAAAAAACAAGAATTCACTAGTATAACCGTCTGGGCCTGGACTTTTATTTTTGGGGAGATTTTTAATAGTTTTTTCTATTTCCTCCCTGCTGATTGGTCTGTTTAGGCTTTCTGCTTCTTCATGACTCAGTCTAGGAAGGTTGTATTGTTCTAGGAATTTATCCATTTCTCCTAGATTGTTGTATTTGGTGGCATATAATTTTTCATAGTATTCTACAATAATTCTTTGTATTTCTATGATGTCTGTGGTGATCTCTCCTCTTTCATTTTGGATTTTATTTATTTGAGTCCTGTGTCTTTTTTCCTTGGTGAGTCTTGCCAAGGGTTTGTCAATTTTGTTGATCTTTTCAAAGAACCAGCTCCTTGTTTTATTGATTTTTTCTATAGTTTTTCTGTTCTCTATTTCATTTATTTCTGCTCTGATTTTTATTATCTCCTTTCTTCGGCTGGTTTTGGGTTGTCTTTGTTCTTCTTTTTCTAGTTCCTTAATGTGTGAAGTTAAGTGGTTTACTTCGGCTCTCTCTTGTTTGTTCATATAGGCCTGAAGTGATATGAACTTTCCTCTTATTACTGCTTTTGCTGCATCCCAGAGATTCTGATATGTCGTATTTTCGTTTTCATTTGTCTGTATATATCTTTTGATTTCTGCGCTTATTTCTTCTTTAACCCATTCATTTTTTAGAAGTATGTTGTTTAGTTTCCACATTTTTGTGGGTTTTTCCCCCTCTTTTTTGCAGTTGAATTCTAGTTTCAAGGCTTTATGATCAGAAAATATGCTTGGTACAATTTCAATTTTTCTAAATTTGCTGATATTGTCTTTGTGGCCCAACATATGGTCAATTCTTGAGAATGTTCCATGTACACTAGAGAAAAATGTATACTCTGTCGCTTTGGGATGAAGTGTCCTGTAGATGTCTATCATATCCAGGTGTTCTAGTATTTCGTTTAAGGCCACTATATCTTTATTGATTCTTTGTTTGATTGACCGATCTAGAGCCGTCAGCGGTGTATTGAGGTCTCCAAGTATGATTGTATTTTTGTTAGTTTTTGTTTTAAGGTCAATAAGTAGCTGTCTTATATATTTTGGTGCTCCTTGGTTTGGTGCATATATATTAAGGATTGTTATGTCTTCTTGATTCAACTTCCCCTTAATCATTATGAAATGACCATTTTTGTCTCTGAGTACTTTTTCTTTCTTGTAGTCAGCATTATTAGATATGAGTATTGCTACACCTGCTTTTTTTTGGGTGTTGTTTGCTTGGAGTATTGTTTTCCAGCCTTTCACTTTGAATTTGTTTTTATCCTTGTTGCTTAGATGTGTTTCTTGTAGGCAGCATATAGTTGGATTTTCTTTTTTAATCCATTCTGCTACTCTGTGTCTTTTTATTGGTAAGTTTAATCCATTTACATTTAGTGTAATTATTGACACTTGTGGGTTCCCTACTGCCATTTTATAAATTGCTTTCTGTTAGTTTTGTATCTAGTTTGATTCTTCTCTTTTGTTTTTCTATCATTTGTTTTTGTTTGTTTGTGTTCCATACTTCTTTCCTCTGTTGCTACCTTTTTTAAGTCAAGTGTTTTTGTGGTGGTTTTTTTAAGGGTGGTTACCATTAAGTAATGAAAAGGGTACCTACCATATTCATTGTAGTACCCTATCTTATAAGTATTTCTGCACTTCATCATCCTTTGCTACTGTTAATCTCCATCCTCTCCCCCCTTTTTTTCCTTTGTTGTCACAGTTTAAGTTTGGTTTTATTGTGTTCTTGGTGGAGCTGTTATTTGTGGTGTTGTTTTCTTTTGTTCTTTGAATCTGGTTGGAAAACCCCCCTTAGTATTTCCTGGAGTGGGGGCTTTCTGTTGATAAATTCTCTCATCTTTTCTGTATTTGTGAATGTTTTTATATCTCCTTCATACTTGAAGGATAGCTTTGATGGGTATAGTATTCTTGGCTGAAAGTTCCTCTCTTTCAGGGCTTTAAATATTGGGGTCCACTCTCTTCTAGCTTGTAGAGTTTCTGCTGAGAAATCTGATGGTAATCTAATAGGCCTTCCTTTATATGTTGTACTCTTCTTTTCCCTGGCTGCCTTGAGAATTTTTTCTTTGTCATTGGTTTGTGTCATCTTTATTATGATGTGCCTTGGAGTGGGTTTGTTGGGGTTAAGAAAACTTGGTGTTCTGTTTGCTTCTTGAATTTGAGGCTTTAGTTCCTTCCACAGGCTTGGGAAGTTCTCATCTATTATTTGTTTGAGTATATTCTCCATTCCATTTTCTTTCTCTTCTCCCTCTGATATACCTATTATTCTTATGTTATTCTTTCTGATGGAGTCAGACAATTCCTGTAGGGCTTTCTCATTTTTTATTATTTTTGAGTCTCTTTCTTCTTCTCTCTGTTGTGCCTCAAGTTGTTTGTCTTCTATTTCACTAATCCTATCTTTAATCTGGGCTGTTCTGTTAGCTAAGCTTGTTACCTCGTTTTTTAGCTCGTGAATTGAGTTTTTCATTTTTGTTTGATTTGTTTTCATAGTTTCAATTTCCTTGGTAATATATTCTTTGTGTTCTTTGAGTTGTTTTCTGATCTCCCTATATTGCCTTTCTGTGTTTTCTTGTATATCTCTGAGTATTTTTAAGATTTCTATTTTAAATTCTCTGTCATTTAGCTCCAAGGCTTCCAATATGTTAAGTCTTTTCTCCATAGATTTTTCCACATCTATTTGTGTTACCTCTCTTTCTTTTGTATCCATAATATTCGATTTCCTCTTTCTTATCGGCATCGCAGGCGCACTCCCTCGCAGCTTGAATGAGTGTCGCTGCGGTAGCTTCCTCCACACCCTCGTCTCTCAGATTCAAGTGATAACAGTCCTTTTGCTTTCAGTTTGTGTGGAACTCCGGAATGCTCCGAGGATAAATTTTTCTGTTTCTAGTTGATAAATTTGTTGTGATTTAGGGGAGAGCTGTCGGACGCGCTTCTCACGGCGCCATTTCCGTGACGTCACTCCACTTGATAGTTCTTGTTCCATTAGCTTTTCAGTCAGAACTCTTAGACACGTATTCATGTATTGGGTTTTAGCAATGTTGAAATTAGGCATTATTAGGATTATTATTGCAACATTAATAACAATGTTTCCATATAACACTGAAAGTGAGCATATAGTGGTAGACTGCTGCAAAACCTTTTTCTAAATACATCTCCGCCCTACCCAGGAAAATGAAAGTACTAAATACATTAATAAAGAAAGAAGATGAATGACCATGGTAGAGATTATTGCTATGGACAGAAATGCTCTTTACCAATGTCTGTTTCCACTTTGGATCCAGTTTGCACCGAGTAGGATCAGACTGTCTATAAACTGGGCATTAGATTCTTAGAGTTCCACCCTTAACTTACTTAAAATTCCCTGTGGGGCCCAGAGACACTCTTTTAACCCATCTGCATGAGTTGCTGGCATACTCATATTTCATTTTAGTGTCCTGTAGTTGCAAGCAACAGAACTTAATTTAAGCAGAAAAGAAATTACTGGGGGATTTTTGGATGACTCAGAGAACTGATGGGAAGGGGAGAGAACCAGGCTCTGAGGAGAACTGGACCAGGGCATTAGTGCACACAAGCACTGAGAGGGAATCAGACACGGCCGTTTGTCCCTCCTGTCACTGCACATTCTGCTTAGGGTTCAATGCTGCTGAGAACCTGGGAGGGATAGGAACAGTACACCTTCATACAAGGGCAATTTCCTGAAAGGGAATCAGTATGCATCACCAAAATGTTGAAAAATTGATGCAGTTGATCAACTTCTACCTCCCAAACAATCACTGTAACATTCAAGGGAGAAGACTGGAGACCACTGTCTAATTCACAAACATATAATTTATAAAAGGTTTTGAACTTCTGTGATGAAGTTCTGAAAACCTTTATTATTCCTGAGCCATAATCTTGAGCATGTGTTTGTTTTTCCTCAGAAACTATGAAGCCCAAGACTCATATTTGTGCTATATTTACAGAAGTCTATGAGCTTACATTAGATCCATTTCTGGCTCCATTTATGTCTTTGCCCTAGCATTTTTTCCTTATGCTTAGTTCTAATTTATGTTATCTAGCTATATATTATATATGCTCCTAAACTTCCTAGAATCCTTTTTGCTACAAAGGAGTATATAAATAAATTTATATAAGCAATCATTTTTTAAAGATTATTTTCTAATTTTAATACCCTATTGTTCTCATTCAGAAAAAATTGGATATTCAAAAAAATGAGAATATGTTCTCTTAAATTAAAATATAATATCAGAGTCACCTTAACTGATACTCACTTAAAACACAGAGTTGCTTTTTAACTCTCTTTACTTAAATTCACATGCAGAGGAAAGCAATACCATCGAAGTAAGAGGAATGGTAATTATATCCCTGGAGAACAATAATTTTGCAATAAATTTCAAAAACAGCACTGTTTAGCAAATTAAGCTTAGAGCCAAGGATATTAAATAGAGTTAACTTTGTAGAAATAAATTCTGATACCTCAGGCTTCAAACATTACTTTTAAATGTGTTCATTTTGGGGAAAAAAGCTAAGGAAGGGGCCCTAAGGCTTTGGTTTGGGATGTAGGGTTCTGCTTTTAAAGGCTGGAGGAGTGACCCCTTTTCACATCAGGCAGGATGTGATGAGTTATGTCTATATGTGCACTCTATTTTGATATTGCCAGACTGCTGAGTAAGCAGCATTGATAGCAGCATCCCCTTCAAAGGGAACTTGGCCTTTGCAGCCATGTTTCTATACTTTGGCAATTCCATATGGAAACAACATTTCTTTGATCCTATGCATAATACTGATATTGTTTATGTTTAAAAGTTAAAGAATAACTCTTTGAAGCCATATGCCCTGTGGTTAATAATAAAGGCATCTCCTTACCTTTTAGAAGAATACACAGGAAATCTTGGTTCATCTTCCATACTATATCTTAGCTACAGCATCTGAGTGATAATTCATTATGAAAACCTTCCCTTTGAACTCTTTCTTCAACATAGGTGCTCTAACCTGTTCAATTGCTACTTGGACTTTTTTCTTCTCTTGACCCAGTCTCAACTGAAGAGCATCAAATCCTAACAACAACAACAGAAAGGTAGAGACATACAACGGACAACACAAGCACTCATGCTCACACACATACACACACACACACACACACACACACACACACACACACACGAAACCTTATCTACCCCTCTATCTGCCCATTTGGCAGATACTATCTTCTTCTCTACTTTAATCAAGGGGAATGGGACAAATGGAAAGACAGAAATTAGCCTACTCTTCCTTAAGTTAGAAGCATTCCTCTCAAAGTGCTGATGCCGGTCTGTTGTCAGACTACACTGCACTCTCATTAATATTAACCATTTCCTGTAAAGTATCTTGCTCTTTGACTCTCTCAGTTTTAAGGAGCCTTTATTTTTTTTATAGTGGTTGCTAAGTCACCGTCAAGGAATTCTAAGATCTTTGAAGCAGGAATATGTAGGAAATAGGCATTACAGTTCCTTGTCATTTGGAGGTAGTGGGAAGTAATTTTTGAAAGATCTGGAGAAATTGTGGTTAGATCTATCTTTCTAAGTTGAAATGTTCTCTACCTTAGAAATGAATCACGTTGAAGAATTAACCACACTGGTATTGATGCTGCCCTGTTGTTGTACAGGTCATTACTGCCAAACCCTATCTGAATGACTATGTGTGCCTGCACGTGTGTGTTTCTAAAGATAATATATGTTCTGTGTACAGCCTAATATTTTTGTAGAAGAAAACGGAGATTATATGTGGTCACCTCAATCTAATCACATTGAGAATTTGTTCCTTCTCAGTCTATTTATTGGTTGATAGGCTAAGAGGCTTCTGGGGGGGAGGGGGATGGGAAGGCTTTTCCTATTTAGTTTTTGTTTTGTTTTCTGGTGAAGTCAAAAGGGTGACTATTTGGCCTAGTAGCCAGACGTGAACTATATTCATAAAAGTGTCTGGTTTGAATGCTTTCTTTGATTGTTGCTGATTAATCAAATCTCCTTAGTCTAACCTTGGCCTCTAAACCCAGACTCACTCTGAACTTGCTTCCACAATACCACTTGCGGCAAACCTGTGATCTTGCCAAACCACCTGAAGAGAATTATTTTCCTGCACACAAAAAATAATTGTCAGTTCTTTAAAGTTCAGACTGTAAAGGTTTTGAATAATTAAAACCTTTTCCACACCTCGGTAACATTCCCAAAGGTTAAATACGTTTCTGTTCTTGTACCCACAGGACAATTATGGGAAAGTGAAGGAGTTTCTTTTCTGAAAAGACGTGGAAACCAAGTGGTGTTTTTTTTGTGTGGTTTTTTTTTCTTTTTTTTTTTTTTTGTGCCTGCAAATCCTTTTGGGTCTAAAGAACCAGCAAGATAATAAATTGTTTTGCTAAAAACAGGAAGTTTGGCAAAGATGCAAAAGTACAGCTAAACTTTGGCCAGGCAACCCAAAACATTGTGTTCTTCTTTGAAAGTATTTCCAGCAAGAAAAAAGTGGAGTGCCTTGAATACATAGTTTAAGAAAGAGTGAAGGCATCTGGCAACATGAGCTGCTTGCCAAGCTTGTGGCTGTGTTGTGCTCGCTGATGGGAAGCCGTGCCAGTTTTCAATGACTTATGTCACGCACAGCTGGAAACCCACGCATAAATAAGACCTCGAGTGTTGTGAAGTCCAAAAAGATTTGAGCAAATATCTCCTCTTTTCTCTCCCTTCATCCAAACCATAAAAAAAAATATTAAGTAACATACCTGGAATTACTTGGAGTTTAGGTTAGGAAAGCCAGCTTTAGATTTCTCAGGAAAACCTCTTTTTAGGTAGGAGCATCCAATCAGTTGAGACACATTCTGGAAGTTGTTAGTTTTTCTCCTCCCCCCTCCCCCCACAAATTCTTCGCACTCACCCATGCCAGCTTTATTAATATGATTGTGATTATGTGGCATCTGTTTTGGACAGAGCCGATAGGGCTGTAATTTCCACTTTCGTCCATCAGTCTGGAAAGACTTCAAAATATGGGCCAGAACAAATAAGGAAATTAACCCAAGACGTCTGGAAAGAAGAGTATTGTGCTTCTGTCAGTTCGAGCTGCAGACGTCTTGATTGGAGGAGAATGTGCCTGGTGACATGGTGATTCTTGGGCCTCCCTGGCATCGTCCTGCTGGCATGGCAATGGGGTTCGTTTTGTCTTCAGTCTGCACTGGGTGATTTGGGTCACCGTTCTGAATTTAGGATTCAAGGAAAGGAACTTCTAATTTTAGTTCTTCACATTTATTGGGACTGGGGCTATGGGCTACCTCCCTTAGTTTCTTATTGGAGTCCTCGGAGTAGGAGGCAGAACATGCTGTTACGGTCAGCAAATGAAGTCAGCACCTCGGGCCAGGGACCTCGAGACACCTGTCCTGAGGATCCAGGGGCAAGTACAGAGAAAAATGGCCTCTTTCTTTCTTTCTTTTTTATTTTTTGTTTGATGGGCTTGCTCTGGTCACTATTCTCTCTCTGCCTACTCTTTGCTAATGGGTTTTCCCTTTGAGAAACCTCTTGATTTGAATTGCAAACTGTTCTTTCTTGCAGGGAGGGGGCGGGGGCCCCAAAGGGGTCCAGCAGTTTAGGGTATCCCTGCAGTGGGGATATGGACTTCTGGCCCTGACTCTGCAGCTGGTGACCAAACCCATTCTCTCTTAAGTCCTGGTTTCCTCATCTGCTAATGAGTCAGTACAATGTATATCTACCCTATAGACAAGTGAAGAAGAATAAACAGGTGAATGTAAGCCAGGCATGGGTTGCATTTCTGGGTTGTATTGACTTCTGTGTGATCAGCACATGGTGGCTACTATGGGGGTGAGAGAGCCCACTGGTGGGACTCCCTTCTCCTAGGAGCCAGGGAGAAATGCTCAGGTTTGCTCAGCATGAGTTCATTCTTTTCAGAGATCCTTATATTTAAATATATATATATATACATATATACATATATATATATTTATGGGCAAAAGTAGGTTTACCATTGTTTGTATGAAAAAATATATTTATAATAAATAATAACACAAGAATAAATTCTGTGTTTCACGTTCTCACAACCGTAAATAGAAACTTAGTCTTTATTGATTACAAGATGATTAGATGTTTAATTTAGAGATTTTGAAGAGAGAAGAAGAAACAATAATAATATCATTTAATTTACCACCTAGAAATAAACATTATTTGCATGTTAATTAATTCTTTTTGGTCTTTTTTCTATGATTTTGTTCTGAATTATTAAATGATACCCATTATATACCATAAAATTTCCCTATATATTACCTTATAAACATTTCTCCACTTTATTAAATATTATTTTTAAATGTGGTTTTTAAAAAATTTTATTTAGAAAATTAACTTTAACATGATGATATTGTTCAATAAGAGTACATAGGTTTCAGGTAAACATTTGAACTGTTGATTATGTTGTATACTCATCACCCAAAGTCAAATCATTTTCAGTCACCTTAGATTTGTCTCTCTTTACACCCTTCCTCCCTCCTCACCCCCTTTCCCTTCATCCCCTGCCCTGGTAACCACTTCACTTTTATCTATGTCCATGTCCTCTGTTTTATATCCCACCTATGTGGAAAATCACACAGTTCTTAGTTTTTTCTGATTTACTTATATTTTACTCAGTATAACATTCTCAAAGTCCATCCATGTTGTTATAAATATCACTATGTCATTATTTCTTATTTTAAAGCACTTTGTAAAATTGAATTTTATGGATATTCTGACTGAAATTAAAGTTTTTTTAAAAACAAAACAAAGCACAGTGATGATGGTCTTTGTCTGCATTTCTATTCCTTTAGGATCGAATTATTGGACTTAAAAATGTCTTTTTGAAAACTCTTTATAAGTGGTTATTATGCTTTGAAATTATGAGGGACTTGCTTTCCTTAGAAAGTGCTGAGGGAGAGATCTTACAACACGTAACGGAATAGTGCCAGCACGCTCACTGGGTGTTGAAGTGGCTTCTTGCAAAATTGTAGGCTACAGCCCCTCCTCCCCTATAACTAAACAAATAAATAAATGAGTAAACATACACACACATATATATGACATGAATTTATTTACTATTATCTATAAGCATGCATATATATCCTAACAAACATATGTATAGTGTGTGTACGTATATATACATACATTATATATAGTGTGTGCATATATATATATATAATGTATACATGTATATTGAATAAGGAGACAGGTGGGAAAACTCTGCTTCTTTCCTCTGACACCGCCCATTCACCCTGGATTGGTTTTGATTTCCAGCAGGGAGAAAGTAATGCTAGAAGATGGAGGAATTGCTGGTAGGGCTGATTTAGTGACTCGGGCAGAGGGAACACTGCCTGGAAGACTGGAGCAGCAGAACAGAGAAGAAAGCCACTCTCGCTACTCCCGCATGAAACCTGGCCCCGCCCACGCCCCTTGAGGGTTGACAGTTTAGGTGGCTTTGGCAGGCAGCACCTCTGCCTAGATGTGACTGTGAAAACTGCAAAGCTTCCTTGGGGGGGCTTTGTGAGTGGAATTACCAAGAAGAACAGAGCCTGTGCAGTAAGAAGTGAACAGAGCAGATGCCTGGGGTGTTGCTCCCCGCAGACTGGGTGCTGAGCGCTTGTGAGGTGCCCCTGGGGAAGTGGGGATCCCAGATACAAAGTGCGTTAGGGTGGCCGCAGGGGTTGGACTTCCTGTTGAAGCACCCAGGGTTCTTTCCCAGTGAGAGGTGGGTTCCACTGCTCCTGAGTTTATTTGTGCCCACAGCCAGGCCAAACTGGGGGTGTGAGTTTCATATACGCCCCAGTCAATGAGGTGTAGAAAATGGAGCAGGAACTGAGAAAAGAGAAGAAATTGATTAAAGGGGAAAAAATAAAGCCTGGACTAGAGAAGGCTTATATAGAGTGAGAGCAGGATGGACGGAATATTAGGGTCTTCCATTTCAACCACCTCATTTTACAGAGGAAGCATTTGCGGCCAAAGGGAGTTGTCACTTCTTCCAGGTCGCACAGCAGAGGTGTCCTGGCATTTCACTTAGCCCCTCCACTGCCTCCTGCTGCCTCTCTTGTCAATGCCTTTGAGCATGGGAGTGCTGGTAATGAGGGGACAATGCTTCCCAGTTGTTCTCTGTCTCAGTCCATTTGGCTTGCTGTAACAGAGTACCATAGACTGGGTGTTTAAACAACAAAAATTTCTTTCTCCCAGGTCTGGGGGCTGGAGGTTCAAGATCAAGGTGCCAGCACGCTCAGGTTCTGGTGAGGACTCCCTTCCAAGTTGCAGACTGCTGACTTCCCACTGCCTCTCACAGGGCAGAATGAGAGGAAGCAAGCTCTTGACTCTTCTTATAAGGGCACTAATCTCATTCATGAGGGCTCTACCCTTATGACCTCATTTAATTCTAATCACCTCCCAAAGGCCCTACCTTCTAATAACATTGCTCTGGGGGTTGGATTTCAACATGTGAATGTGGGGGTGTGCACAAACATTCAGTCCATAGCACTCCCCATGGCAAGCACTTGGGAATGGACTTGGCTATTAGGGTCTCCTCTCTGGGTTCAGAGTCCCCTGGGAGCCTTCTACAGTCCTCGTGGCCAGGCTGCCCCCCAGGGAGACGAGATCTCTGGGGGTGAGACCTCAGCAGCAGTTTTTTTTTAAGGGTATGGTTTTATTTCATTTATTTATTTTTTTATATTTATTTATTTATTTATTTATTTATTTATTTTAGAGAGGAGAAAGAGGGGGAGAGAGAGAGAGAAAGAGAGAAGGGGGGGAGCTGGAAGCATCAACTCCCATATGTGCCTTGACCAGGCAAGCCCAGGGTTTCGAACCGGTGACCTCAGCATTTCCAGGTCGATGCTTTATCCACTGCACCACCACAGGTCAGGCTCAGCAGCAGTTTTTGTAAAGCTGTTCGGGAGACGGCAGGCCGGGTGGAGGACACCTGTGTGAGAGGGGTGGCCTGTCACTGAGCCTGGGTCCTGGTTTTCACATCGCATCAGTACTCATGCCACTGGAACCCCTGGGTTTGTCACATGGTGATTACAATATGCAAGGGTCAGGGGGCTGATTTTTAAAGTCCCTCTCAGTTCTAAAACCTGAGAGTCTAAGTAAAAAGAAATAGGCATTGCTTTAATTTTAGAATAGCTTTAATTAAACATACGTTTTCTTTATCCACTGATCCTTCCCCTATGTTCTTCCTCAAAGATTTCCACCATCTCTTCATCACACCTCCGAGAAAAAAAGATGAAAACGTGTTGGGTTGCCTAGAAATCACCGAATAGCCCAACAGCCCTCTGGTGTGTTTGGTGATGACTGAACCGTGGGAACTTGCCCACTCTGTGCAGCATGCTCCACGCTCTCCGGCCCCTGCAGGGCCGTGTCACCCTCCCCACAACCTCACAAGACTGAGTTTTGGAAACACCAGCGTAATGCTTATGAAGTCACGCCCCATGAGGTTTGGTCTTGGAGAAGAGTTACGGCTGAAAGAACACAGTCCATGCAATCAGAAGTAATTTCAAAATAAATCAAGTCCTCTGCTTGCACTTCTGAAATGCCCTGTGTGAACGGGAAATGGGGGCCCCGGCACTTCTCACATGCTACCCTTTTCTCCACCCCCCAATTCATTGCTCCTGAGTGAGGTTGCAACAGCTTTCTAAAGCACCCCCCCCCCCCCAGTTGCTTCTCTTTGCCTCACATGCGTCTGTGGTCCTTTTTCCTGCTCATTTTTACTCAAATGTCTATCAGGAAGCTCAAGAGACTCCCCTCAGAAGGCAGGACTGACCCCAGAGGGCTGATGGAAGCAGCCCCTCTAAAGCCAGTGCTCAGAATCTCCTTGAGGAGGCAAAGGAAGAGAAAGGCAAGGAACACTCAGGTGCTAATGACTGCTACCACCTTACAAGGAGTCCTTGGTGAGGTCATTGCTAGGAGCCATGAGCTGCCTGGGGCTGAAGGGGACACGGAGGGGCGGGGAGTATGGGCCTTGGCTGCCTGGCAGCAGACAGCTGGCTTGGGTGACCTCGTGAGGTCCTTCCCTGCTGGGGACTCCGCATCCTCTCACTGTTCCATATGGAGAGCACAGTTAGCAGTGTCTCACATCAGGCTCTCTGAGTATCACTGTCCTCAGACACAGCTGACTCTAAACCCACGTTCCATTAGGCTCCCTGACTACAGTTCTTTGGTGAAGATGTTGGAAACAGAGGCTGAGCACCCTTGGTTTAGTTTCCTTGGAGTTTTTCTGCACGTGGGGAAAAGAGCTCAGGTTTTTCTTTATTTTATTTGCTGCCCAGCTTTCCTCTTTCTTTTACAGAAGTACTGGGGGTCAAGGCCAAGGGGCTTCAGAGAAAGTTTTACGGCCATCATGCAACCTGACGGACAGAAAGTCCCTTTCTCTTTCTCTGTGAATGTCAGGACATTCTGTGGCATGACCCGGGGCCAGGCTCCGAGATGGCTTGGAGCACCCTTAGGGGCGCAAAGGATGGAAGGGGCCATGGGGAGTCGCCAAACACACTGTGCGCAAAGGGGAAGGAGGGGCTGAAGATGCCTTAAAAACCTACTGAATTGCTGGGCAGGAGGGCACTGGTTAAAACATATGCTAAGAGCATTAATTATCTTGACACGAGGAGGGGGGACAGACATTGGTCCCTATTTCACACACCGTGTGTGTTTGTAGCAGCAGCATTGCCCAGGATTCATTTTCTCCCTGCCCCTCTGACAGTAGCCTCACATCAGGGTGGGAGTCCCCGAGCTTGGAGAGCCACCCAGGGAGGCCCACGGCCAAGCGGTCACAGGGACTTAGGGGAGCAGGAAAACATTATCCTTTAAGATCCTGCTCTCTACCTGGTAAGTCTCTCAGTGAAATGGGGGGAAAGGTGGATTTTGGAGCCAGAACTACCTGGGCCTACATGATTCATTAACTTTGTGAGTTAGAGCATTGGTACAAAATGCATATTAATAATTTTCCCTGCTTTATCTAGCTGTTTGAGGAATAAATAACATGTATAGTGTGTCTGGCATGGTGCCTGGCTCATGCACAATAAATTCCCCATTTCTCTCCTTCCTCTGATATGCATGTGCACGCACTTGGACTCAGACTTCAAGGGAGGTTTTTCAAAGGAACGATTACTTCTCTTTTGCGGTTCCTAGTGGGCAAAATAATGTGCATACAGAATATGGGTGAATGCATGATCTCAAATAAGTCGGTGTTGGTGAGGTGGCAAGCTCCCTCCTGCCCGCCCTGAGTATACAATCAAGCTGGGAAGACAAGGCACACATACTGTCAACATTCAGAGATGAGGGATAAAGACATCTGAGATCTGTTCCTGTCTAGTTTGGTTATTAAGGCTCCCAAACATGCCACCAGCTACCCTAAGGCAGCTAGTTCCCACTCTCCGCTGTGAGGGACTGTGTGTAGCCTTACTTTCCCCAGGCGACTCAGCTGCTGCTGGGGACAGCATATTACAGCCCCCCCCCCCGCCCCACGCCCCAACCCCACCGATGCTGCAGCCTCTGCTATGGCTGCGCATCTGCTCTCCGCTGGGCTACGGATGATCCCTTCGGAAGCTGAGGCTGAGGATTCCACCTGGCCAGGCCTGTCATTCCTCCCCTGCCCTAAGTAGAACACTCCCCACGCAGCATCAGTTTCTCCCACCCTTTGAAGGCAACACGAGTGATTTCCAGCTTAGACTCTGGAGTCAGAGTGGATGAGTTCAAACCCAACTTCCACCATCTTCCTTACAATGATGTTCTGCAAATTAATAATCAAGCCTCTATTTCCATGTCTGGAAAATTGGGGCTAATAAGTTAGTGCGCTCATTTTGAAGATTAAGTGAGGTAAAGTGCACTTAGCGTAGCACATGGCAGGCTACCAGGACGTGTTTGCTGTTCTTACACAATAGCTACAGTTTGGGGGCGTTAGGTGAGTGCCTACTCTGCCTTTCCTTTGTCGTATCTTCCCTAGAGGCAGGGCCAGTGGTCTTCTCTCACCTGCTCTTCCTCTCCAATTCTTTTCTGTGTCCCAGGATGAGACATACTATCATCAACTTAGCCCTGCATTTGGAATAGCTGTCTCTCTCTTATAGTTACTTTTTTTAAAAAAAAAAAAACCAAGGCTTTGTCACAATTTTCAAATTTCTGTGATAGTTTGAGACTTTTCATTATAGCATCTAGGAAAGTACTCAAAAATACTCAGCATCATTTTTTCTAAATAGCCCAGGGTCTTTCCCACAGGTACGGAGCCTGTGCAGCCTGCTGGAAACGGAAGTCCAAGTGCGGATGTGAAGATCAGGCACCTTATTAAAACTGGCAATGGAAGCCATTTTGTCATAAAAATGAGGCAAATGATAAATGCTCTTGGAATTCAGAGAAAAAGCTTTTGACTCTGTAGGGTGGACACCAATATAACACTCTGGGCTTGGACTCTGTCAGCTATGGCCTCGGGGGGGTCACTGTTGGTTGGAATTTTTCAATGATAAAATGAACATATCTGGGAAGGGTCATCCTGACTAAAGAAAATTTCAAACCTGGACTGCATGGCCACTTTCTGCACTGAACCTCAGATGGGGAGGGCCGGGGAGCAGGGGAGAGAATGAGCCTGGTAGCTCCACAAGGAGCTAGAAAAGAGAGAGGACAAAAAGTGCCCTGGACAGACACAGAGAACACAAGTGGAGAAGACAAAATGGAAAGCAGCGGAGTACGAGAACAGAGAGGAAAGAAAAGAAATATTAGAAACTAAGATGTTTATTCGAGATCATTAAGAAAGATAAATACAAGACTGCAGAAGAAAACTTGCTCAGGTCTCTTCAGCAACTTCAATCAACCGCAAAGCACAATGAGCATCTTAAAAGCATCTTGTCTCAAACGTATGATACTTAGACGTAGATTTTAACACTAAACAAGAGCACTAAACATTAGACGACACATCGTAGGTCCTAGAAATGACATCACAGGTGACCAATTTAGATCCTTGCTGCCTGGACACTTACATTTAATTTGATGAAAACAAAAGTTTACTTGATTCTCCACTATGATCTTATCCTTGACCCATAATGGCAACTTTGGAATGACTTCCATAGGCTTCTTTCTGCCATATTATAGGATGACTGATTTGCTTAAGAGAGGTGATTTAAAAATATATCATTGATCTTGGGAAATATCTTAAAACCTTTTATATTTCTTCTCTCAGCAAGGTCAAATTTTGTTCCAAAGTTTCTAAAGAAAAACTCTTATCTCTAAAGGTTTGATTGATTTATTTTAAATAGCAATATTATTCCTTCTTGTACCCTGTGAGCCATCTTTATTTTAAATTTAGTTCTCTAAGGTCTCTAAACTCATTGGACCCACAAGAAGGAACATCAATCTCTTTTCGATAATTCCTTTGATGGTCTCAAATCCTTCATGTGCTCCAATGGTCCTGTTAATGAGTAACGTGCTATTGCCCCGAAGTATGATTGGGCACTTTCTTGGGGCCCTGTAGAAAAGTACCTTTTATACTTTTCCAGATAAGAGAGAAGGTAAGAGCATGATCTGCAACCTAATGAATAAATATTGACTAAAAATAATTAAGAAATTGTTAGGCCACTTGCTTAAGTGTAAGATTTACCAATCAATCAAGAACAATGATATTAATCTATGGATTTGATATGCAGAGTTTGACTTCTTTCTAAATTCCTGAGCCTTCACTTATACAGGCCCCTATGGCTCCTTTGCATGCCCCCTCATCCTCTCTGCCCACAACCAGGGCATCTCCTCCCAGACTTTTGTACTGTACCAGTTGCAGGAGAGACCAAAGCTCCATCCTCTATTATGACGACCTCATTGTAATCTTGATTTAATCAACCCATATCCAAGTTCCTCTCGCCAAAATGAGGTAAACTACCGTATTTCCCCATGTATAAGACACACCTTAATTTTGGGACCCAGCATTTGAAAAAAAAATGTATTGCATAAAGTTATTGAACTCAAATTTTACTCATCATAAAATTCATACAACTCCTCATCACTGTCAAAACTCCCATCCATTAACTTGTCCATTTTCTGTGTCTGATGATGAATCACTGTCTTCTTAAATTGCCTCATCCTCAGTTCCATTGAAGGCATTGAAGGCATTTGAAATGCCACAACCACTGTATAAGATGCACCCAGCTTTTAGACCCCAAATTTCTTGAAAATGGGTGTGTCTTATACATGGAGGAATATGGTAACACTACTTATTGTCAATGTGATTTTGGACATGTCATCAAATACTCTGGAAATTCAATTATCGTTTTTCTGTGAATTGGGGTGATTCGGAGAATTTGCTGTATGTAAGAAAGGGTTTTCTAAGTTGTAAAATGTTATATCAGGATCAGACCTCCCTGTAAGTTGTATGGGGTCTGAGACACCAGCACTAACTACTAGAGGCCCACATCTTGCATGCTGAAATTCTTAAATGTTCTGGAAACTGGTAAGTAAAAGGTTAAATCTTTCTGTCTTGACAAAGACCTGAAGGGTCTTGTTTAAATATAGACTTTTTATTTACTCCTTTGCTCGAATGTGACCCCTTCCTCCACCTCTCCCCTTTTTTTCCCTCTCCACCTCTGTCCTACCGCAAAGGACTATATGTGGTATGTCAGTTTACTGGCTCAAGCGCTCTCCACCTCCTCTCTAAGCACCACTTCTAGGCTGATGCTATTTGCCTACAGGTGTGCTGAGACCCAGACGAGGCAACCAAGAGTGGTTCTGTTTATGACGCACATGATGAACCATGGGGCTTTATCTTTTCTCTTCCTGTCTCCTCTCCTCTCTTCTCCCCTCTGCTCTCCTCCCCTCTCCTCCATTCTTGTTTCTTTGACAGCGAGCTAAATTTATAATTCTCAAAATGTAAGAAACATTGAGCAGTCAATTTATTGCAATTATCCTTATAGCATTTTACTAGCACTGATAACTGTATACCACAAATATTAAATGGCTGAAGAATGAATTCTGTCTTTGTGATTTTATTTTTTTATACATCTGGAATTCCAAAAACAAGTTTCTATCCTCTGACCCTCACTTCATTTTTCCAAGTTTTTATAAATAAGTTGCAGGTGAGTAATACAAATGAGACTTGCTGTAGTCTCAATGCAAAATACTATCCACTGGTGTGTGGGTAATAGTCTTATTGCTATCCATTATTATATTTCATTAATGAAGTGCCCTGAGAATAGATACAAGGTTTTGGGGATGCAACTTTAAATTTACCTGGAGACTGCTTATTGCTTTATAAAATATTTAAGTGCTTTCCTCTCCATAGTGTGATGGTTTAAGATCTAAAAGGTACAGGAAGACATTAATGTAGGAAAGTATTGATTTGATGCAATTGAGCCTTTGACGAATACAGAGGTAGTAGTCAAATATCACTACAGTTAGCAAGAGTTGGAAGATTGGTTTTTAACTGGAGGTCACAACTTAGAAAATGAAAGATGGTTTGGCAGTACTGCTTTTATACATTTTGTCTTAGTATCACCAGCCCCTGGCCTACCCATATGGTATTTGGATCTTTACTATAAAAATAAGGTGTAACTTCACATAGCACAGTCCATGACATGACTGGACTAAGTCTCCTCTGGAAGGCCTGCAGCAAACTCATCATCATGATTTTGAATGGTTGACCATGAAACATTGTTGGGTCTAAGGATGGGCATCAGGGAGACTTGCTAACTCAGAATACAAGAAAATCTTATGTCACAGTCACTGGAAATTCAGGTGATGGTTTTTAAAGGAAAGATGTGTGAAATATCTCTCACCAAATATTATAGTCTAGCCCAGGGGTAGTCAACCTTTTTATACCTACTGCCCACTTTTGTATCTCTGTTAGTAGTAAGATTTTCTAACCGCCCACCGGTTCCAACAGTAATGGTGATTTATAAAGTAGGGAAGTAACTTTACTTTATAAATTTGTAAAGCAGTGTTACAGTAAGTTAAAGCATATAATAATAATTACTTACCAAGTACTTTATGTCAAATTTTCGCTAAGTTTGGCAGAATAAATATATATATATATTTTGTATTTTTCTGAAGTTGGAAACGGGTAGGCAGTCAGACAGACTCCCGCATGCACTCGACCGGGATCCACCCGGCATACCCACCAGGGGGCGATGCTCTGCCCATCTGGGGCATTGCTCTGTTGCAACCAGAGCCATTCTAGTGCCTGAGGCAGAGGCCATAGAGCCTTCCTCAGCACCTGGGCCAACTTTGCTCCAATGGAGCCTTGGCTGCAGGAGGGGAAGAGAGAGACAGAGAGGAAGGAGAGGGGGAGGGGTGGAGAAACAGATGGGCGCTGGGAATCGAACCTGGGACTCCTGCACGCCAGGCTGACGCTCTACCACTGAGCCAACTGGCCAGGGCGGGAGAATAAATCTTTATAAAACAATGTACTATAGTTAAATCTATCCTTTTTATTTAAACTTTGGTTACTTTGCTACTGCCTACCATGAAAGCTGGATCGCCCACTAGTGGGCCGTAAGGACCAGGTTGACTACCACTGGTCTAGCCTGATATAAAGGCTATGATAAAACCAGAGGGATATTAGTCCAGGCTTCCTACCAACTGATTGACACTAGGAATTCCACCAATAGGGCTTAAACAATTCAGTGTAAGGCTTTGATATCTTTTAATTCTATTTATATTTTCTGGTCAAAAGTTTATGAACCAAGATGGACATTTTGATGCCACTATTTTTTTGCTGCTATTTTGTCACCAAGGACTTCTCATGACACTAGTAATAATAGCTAACATTTATAGAGTAATTATTATTTTTGGCCCTATGTTAAATCCTCCACAGTCATTTCCTCACTTAATCCTTATAATAACCCTACAAGGTACTATTATTATATACATTATATAAAAAAGAAAAAGAAAAGAAAGAAAGAAACTCAAAGCATAAATAGGTTAAATAACTTACCTGAGATCACAGAGCTGAGAGATGATGAGACCAGGTTTTACGTGCAGACCGTGAGGTCAGACATGCATCCCTCATCTTGATTCTTCTTAACATCTAAATTACGGAACTCTTAGTGAGTGCCATGGTCTTTACAGGGTTTGGGATGTCTTCTGTACACCCTATGAGACCTAGCTAACTTTTTTCACACTTGTTAATAAAGAGAAGGAAAAGGATGAAAGTTTAATTTCTGGGAGGTGATATAAAAGTGTTCTGTGGGCACTGAATTTGAGCTCCAGGGGAACAAAAGGACCCCCAAAATCATCTGCAACCCAAAGGCTATAAGAAAAGGAAACAGTTTCCCATCTGTGTAAAAATTCAGAACCCTGGTGCAGGTCTGGTAAGAGGCATTGATTGACGCACTCAGAGCAGCAGAGATGTGTGTCCTTTACCACAGTCCATGGCTGTTGCTTGCATCAGGGCCTGGAACTGCTCCAAGGCAGGCTGGTCGCTGGCACTGATCTGCCAGACTACCACCCCTTCCTCCCCCACAACCTGGGGCTTTGGGATTGAATGTCCAAGGCACTGCTGTCATATTGGCTTGAAGTTTCCAATTCTACAAACCTGATCTCTCCCCAAGGCTTACCTTGATGTTGAGTCCAAGTCTAGTGCATGGGTCTGACGATGATGTAAGAGACAAATGCTTGAGAACTGAACTTGGATCCTTTCAGGCTATGGCAGAGCTGAGGGCAAGGATCTGTTTCAGAAGTCTGAGGGGTTGAGTGGATGGAGAGGGGAAAAGACAAATGAAGTATATGTCAGATTCTCTAGCATGTGTTCCTGCAAACTTTCATGAGCAAAATAGGCACCCTTTTCAAATCAGTGCCCAGTACAAAGTGTGGTTTTCCCAGATGAAAATGTGAGATAATGATCTTAGTATGTTGTTAAACCTTAAAGGGACCGTGGTAATGAGAAAAGCTTGCAAACTTTTATTATCCATGAAATATTAAAACACTGAATTTCAAAGGATTAAAATTTACTTATTTTAAATATTTTGAATAAAAGTCATAATATTATACTTAAAATAGTGGAAAAGTGTTTACACTGTTCTTTTAAAATGCATGATTATTTTGCTGGTGATTATTAACAATGACCTTTCTGTGCACTTTATCATGTTTATTGAATCTTTGCCTTGACTCTATACTAGTTTCTAGAATTTCTAGTATCAATCAGTTGGTGGGAGTCTGGTTAAGTAACCCTTTAAACCATCTCTGGTTTCATCTCAACCTTATCTGACTCCCATAAGGCCAGACTATATTTGGTGAGAGGTACCATAAGTCCTTCATTTAAAAATGTCCAGATTTTGACTTTCACAGACGGGTAAGATTAAATATCAACAGTGATAACAGCAGCAAGGACAATACATGCAGTAACAATAAAGGGACTAGCATATGGTTTGAAACTTAAAAACTTTTAATTATCTTCTAATTGCATGACTAGTAGCTAAACATGTTATCTTTATTTTAAAATGTCAAACGATATAGATAAAGCAAAAGTCTCTGGTGACATCCCTCTACTCTCAGAGCCTTCCTAAAAGGGAACTGCTATTGTTAGTTTGCTATGCCTCCTTCCAGAACTTTCTCTACATATTTACACACATACATAGGTTGGTGTGGAAGTACATACCCTGAGTAGTTTGTTTATATAGATAGCATCATATTCTACTTCAGATTCTCTATTATTTTAACCTTAGTGATTTTTCTACCAATGCAGCTTTATCTCATTTTTTTTTTACTGTTCTACCTAATTCCATAACAATTTATCAAACAGTCCCTATTTCCTTATCTATGGTTCTTTTTCTGCGTGTGGATAAGCTAGAGAAATAGTCTCAGATATGCACAGAGATGGATATGCAGCCTGCCATTTTTTTTCCAAGTATGGGTTTTAATGAAACACAAACTGCCATTAACTCTCCCATCATTTCCTCAAATATAAAAGGGCAAACACACTTTCAAAAGGGTGTAATTCAAAAAACAAAACAAAGCAAGCTACAGAGAGATAGAAATCTCACCACATTTTCACTGATGAGCCTTGGTGCCAGAGTCTGCTCTGGAGAACCACTACTTGAGTGTCATCTCAAAACCAAACGAGCTCCTCTCCCATCAACTAATTCTTCCAAAGGAAACCACAGAGGCAATGGCTGTGATGTCAGGTCGGTTGTGGCTGACATCTTTGTCTGCTGAGCTGCTTGCTGGCCCCTCCCCTGCTCCTTAGGAGACAGTGAAAACGAGTGATTTAGCTGTGGGCTAGTCTATCACTGGTGGGAGAAGCTCACTCAAACCTATAAGCTCTGACCCCTTCTCACTCTCAAGAATTGCTGGTCTCCAGTGTGGGGCTGCTTCCTAAATTGTGGTGGGTCTCCTGGGAGGATGGCAGATAAACTGAGGAGGTGGCAAACAGATATACTTTCATTATAAATAATGCAGTGTGGGGCAAAAGTAGGTTTGCAGTTGTGAGTATGTGAAACAGTTTATTCTTGTATTATTATTAATTATTGTATTATTGTCCAATGGACAACTGTAAGCTTATTTTTGCCCCCACGCTGTATATATTCATCATTGTATATAATATATATAATATTCAATATATAATAATTCTTCAATATATAATACAGTAGTCCCCCCTTATTCGAGGGGGTTATGTTCAAACAACCCCAGTGGATGCTGGCAACTGTGGATAGTACCAACCCCTATATATACTGTTTTTTTTGCTGTACATGAATACCTATGATAAAGTTTAATTTATAAATTAGGCATAAGAAGAGATTAACAAGAATAACTAATAGTAAAATAGAAAAATTAAAACAACATATTCTAATAAAAGTTATGTGAATGTGGTCTCTCGCTCAAAATATCTTCTTGTCTTGTACACATCTTTTCTCTTAAAGGAAGCAATCCACAGCGCCTCTGGCTTCTCTTTGGCATATCCTGAGCTTTGTAGCCATTATTACGTAAAGTAAGGGTTAAACGCAAGCCCTGCGGAGCTGAGACAGCCATCTGATAACCCATTGAGTGACTAAGGAGTGAGGTGCGTATACAGCGTGAACACAGAGGACAAAGGGATGATCCGTCCAAGCTGGACAGAGCGGATGGAGCCAGATTTCATCCTGCTACTCGGGATGGTGCGAAATTGAAACCTGATGAATTGATTATTTTTGGAATTTTTCATTAATTATTTTCGGACCACTCTGGGTAAATGAAACCGTAGAAAGCGAAACAGCAAATAAGAGGGGAACTATTGTAACTATATATTAGTTTAATATTCATTACAAAAAAAAAGATACTTAATATCTAAAGCAAGAGACACGGTTTGATTGAAAGAAAAATATTTAAAATTGAATCTGCACGTCTTGACGTGGAAAAATCACCAACGTTAAAGTAAAGAATTCTCTGTGTGAGCCTGGCCAATTTCTCAGCCCCTTTGAATCCCAGTCTCCTCCTCTTTCGAATGGGCCTATGGACTGGCTGAGGGCGCTTGCTACCCGCCTAGAACGTGCAGCACACACGGGGGTGTCCGGTCGACTCCTCTCTTTCCACGTTCACCTCTTCCTCCCCTGGGATTTCTTCCCCCAGTTTCTAGGACAGAGTCTCCTTCTGACAGTTGGGTGGTTTTGTTCCTCAAAGTTTGACCAAGGTCTTCAATGTCAATACTGTAATTGTACTTGTATTCAAATTGTGCAAGTTCTCAAAACTAGGGTATCAAAACTAGATAATCTGCACAGAAATGGATGAATCTCTTAGTACTGGAATTTCAGGCCCAGAGGTGGAATTCCTGAGGAGGGAGAGATTCCTAGGGACAGAAAGAGAACACCAGGCAGATAACCTGTTGGGCCTGAACCGGGAGCGGAAGAATCCAGTTTGCCCCCACTCCCAGGGCGCAGTTGTCTCGTCCTCTGGGCCGCGGTATTTACTTTCTGACATATGAGGCTAAGAAATGTTCTTTGTTGTGGGGGTGGGGGAAATGAAACCCGCTGCAGCTACTCACTCAGGAATAATCCAGGAGAACTGAAATCTCCCGGTTCCGCTTTGAAACTGGGTTTCCTTTCCGGTGGACCAGAGTGCACGAAGCCCGACTTCAGGAGTCTCCGGGCCTCCCCGAGACCCTCTGTGAAACGTAAGTTACACTTATTCTCACCCAGAGTGAGAGCGTCCTGTATTGTCTGGAAACAATTAGAGGTATTTTTCCATCCTGATCTGACAACCTCAGACACGTAGGCAATTGTGTCTGAGGGTGGGGGATGAGGGGCGAGGGTGTTGGAAGTTGAAGTTCTACTGAGAACTATTTAAACAGTTAAAGTATTAAAACTGATGAAGGTGACTACGCCTGGAGCCCCAAAGGGTGGGCACCTATGGAGCAGCGCGGCTCAGAGAGGTTTCTGAGTCGCCAGGAAGAAAAACCTTGGAGCTCTGGAAAATATTTTGTGGCTGCTAATGATTTTCCAAGGCCCAACAGGAATATGGCGTGACAATTGAAAGGCTATACAGGGGAACACCTGAACTGACATCAGAGGCTGCCTGGGGACCTGGGTGGGGTGACTGCAGTGAGCCTGGTGTCACCGTGGTTCAAGGACCTGGCACCCGAGCACCGCCCCTGACCAGGCGAGACAGGGATTCTGGTGAGATAGGCTGCGGAGCGAAAGGCCTTTCTGTCAAGCTGCGCCAGGCTTCCGGAAACTGCATTTGGGTTATTAAAGAAGTTATGCTGCTTGCCTATTGGTTTGTTTTGAAAGAAAGAACAAGGTCAGGGAGGGGTCAGGGAGGTACCGAGGGAAAGCAAACCGGCCGGCCGGTTGGTGTGGACAAGAGATATGCAAAACCCGAGACAACTTCATTTGGCAAGTTTTGTGAGAAACCTTTTAAACTTTGTTTTAAAACTGAAGGTAGAGGCAAATGTTCCCAGCTTTTCCCTGTTTGTCAGCAATGCCCAAATTGCCAAGTGCCAAGAGAGGACAATGGTGTCAACAACACAAGGCTTTGCATCTGCCAAATGGTAATCAGCAAAGAGGCCTCTCACGTTTGCATTTGCGTGGGGACCTCACACTCAGCAGTGTGTTTTCACATCCTTGTGGTGAACTTGAGGGGGAGGCCCGCAGGGGACGCCAGTCCAAAGATGGGCAAATGGGGGCTCCGAGGGGATCTTGCACAGTGTCCCAGAGTTAGTGCGGGGCGGAGTGAGGACTCACACCTAGTCCTCCCACTACGCTTAGTCCCCATCCCCACAGCACGGTGGCTGCTGGGCCGCCCTCCAGCAAAAAGCTGGGGCCACTCAGAGCTAGTGCTGGGGAGGTGAGACTGACTACCTCCCACTGCCCACTGGGATACAGCTGTCCGTGTCTTTTCCTGCCTTCGGTGCCCCTTCCCCTTCTCCCCCTGCAGGTGTCCACAGCCTCCAGATGGAATGAGCGAGAGGAACAGAATACAAAGGCTATGGTGGGAGCTGCCTGTGGTCCTCAGGCTCACATATAAAAGTCCACAAAAACCTCTGCCTGCAGCCATCATGCCATTTGGTGGAGAATGAGAAGACATCTCAATTTACTCCACTGAGCATAACTGATGATCTGAAGAGTTCTTGAGAATGTACCCTTTAAAAAAATTCCAGTCTTCTCTCCCCCCTCCATGGTTAGAATAATTTTTTTTTACTTATTAAGAAAAAAAGTAGCATTAAAGACTAGAAACATTAATAACATTGGCTCTATACTGAAGAAAGCTGGTCAGTCTTTACTTAGAAGATGGATTGACATTAGTCACAGAGTCTCTTAATTTTGGTCACAATGAACCTTAGAGTTGATAATGCTTGTGCATGATTTTTGGGTCAGGTTGAGAATGAACCTCTACCTTACCCATCCCTGATTCTGGTGACAGTCCCCCATGCTGAACCCCGCAGAAGAGTGGACAACAGCAAGCAGAGCAAGCTTCCAAAATAAGAAAAGCAGGGAAGCCCAAGACCACATGCTAAAGCTCAGGTGAGTAGCAGGACCTTTCAATCCCTGATGCAGCATCTTTTTATCTTTTTAAAAATTTTAATGCAAGACTTGAATTAATGTGTCTAACATAGTTCCTCATTTCCTGGATAGCTGGGGAGGAGGTAAGGGACTGGCCCACAGAAGAAGTGAGGGCTGAGAGCCTGACAACAGAAGCAGCCCGAACCCCGCAGGCTGTGGCACTGCACATAGTCATCGTTCTGGGGCCCCCTGGCCAGGACCAAGTGCCACCACCCACCTCAGCAGACTTTGAAGCTAAGTTTGCTCTATTCCCTGAATAATATCTCACTTCCAAAAATAGAGTCAAATTAGATTTGGCACACTTGAAAAAGAGCATATTTATAATACCTGTATTATCGAAAATTATTTTTATTCAAATAAATCTATCAGGCTCTATTTTTTTTTAATGTGGTAAAAAAACATTAAAAGATGACCATTTTAACCATTTTTAAGTGTACAGTTCAGTAATGTTCGTATATTTACATTGTTGTGAAACAGATCTGTATAACTTTTTCATTTTGCAAAACTGAAACTCTATGCCCATTAAACAACAACTTCCCTTTCCTGTTCTCTCCAGCTCCTGTAACCACCATTCTACATTCTGTGTGTATGTGAATGTGGCTACTCTGGATACCTCATATAAGTGGAATCATACAGTATTTGTCTTTTTGTGACTGGCTTACATCGCTTAACAGAATGTCCTCAAAGTTCATCCATGTTGTAGCATGGGACAGGATCTTCTGCCTTTCAGGGGCTGAATAATATTCCGTTGAACATATACACAACATTTCACATTTTGCTTATTCATTCATCGTCTGTTAATGAATACTTGGGCTGCTTCCACCTCTTGGCTTTCGTGAATAGTGCTGCTATGAACATAGGTGTACAAATATCAATTTGGGATCCTGCTTTTATTGGTTTTTAAATTCCTTTGTTATTCAGAAAACATGACTGTCAAAATAACTTTAAAAAAGGCCCTTTGAAAATTTAAATTATTTACAGAGAGCATTTTTATTCCTAAGCAATGATTTTGGGCAGTACCCGAATAGTCAGGTTGGTAATACCCCGGGACTCACCATCTTTATCTCCACCTCTGGACAGCGCTCCTATCTCAGCAGCTGGCCCACACTCTTCCCGTTCAGCAGCATTTCAGGTGTGAGTGCTTCCTTCTTTCCTTTCCACCTGCCTCTGCTTCCACCCTTTGACCGTTTTTTCCCCAACCAGAGAAAAGTCTTGACCTGTCCAGCGGCCCACCCCCATCCTTACCTGGAGGGGACCACCACCCACCTCACCTCATTGGTTATCATTATTATGTCATCCAGATCAATCACTGAGCACTCGCACTGTTGTAACTGTCGCTTTGATCATTCGTTACACTTTATTAGTCCTCATCAGATCCAGGCCCCACTAATCGGAAACAGCGGCCTTCCCGAGCAAGGCAACCTGGTGACCAGGGGCAATTACCACATTGTTTGGTTTTTAAATTAGTCCCTTCTTGGTGCTCTGATCACCATCAGGAGGCCGGTGATTCAGAAACCCAGGGGGTGCCTGCTCTACCTCTTGCCACAGGCTTGATCCACTACACCCTGTGGTGGTTTCAAGTCTACTCTGACCTCGGTGGGCCTGCAAAACACAGTCCATGACCCAGAGGCTTAGTCTCCTGTACAAGGGAGCCTGTGCTGGGCATTTTTGCCCATGGGCATTTACACTTAAGACGATTCCCCCTATATCTTATTTCCTGTGTGAGGGGTTATGGGATCTTTTATCAGAACTCAGCTTCATGGCTCAACAGATGCTAGTTCTCTTCTGGCCTGGATGCAGGAGGGTGCCAGGACGGGGGGCAAGGTGAGCGGAGGGGGGCATCTCTTGGGTTTTCATATGCCTGAGAAGGAGCTCCAGATTCCAGTCAGATGCCTGATGTTGGCCCCAGAAAAAGGTGTGTGAGGGTCACTCGGCAGGAAATGAAAGGTAAATCTATGCCATCTTCCAGCGTATCATTTTTCCTTAATGTCAGTGTTTCCCAAACTTCAGGCATTTTGGTACTTCTTACATGATTTTTGCCATGTATATAATCCTGTGTTTTATTTTAAAGAAATTATTTAAAAGGCAACTATTTTTACTTTGATTGGGAGGCAAGCACATTTTGTTTGTGTTTCAGCAATGACATTTAAAAATGACCATTTATTCTTACCCAATATAGACTACAACCCCAGTCGTTAGCCCACAGATGAGGCCGCTCGTCCCCTGCTAGCTTCTGTCATGACTTGGGATAGGACAGCGTGGTGTTCCTGAAGAGTATGGATTTAATTTGGTGGATTACTATTGTTAATGAGCAATTGTAGGATTTCTATTATGTATGTGTTGTAAAGACTGTTCTTGGAGGAATGACTCAATAATAGGCTGTGTGGAACAGGATGGGAGTTTTTTGGGCAGAACACTTTCTGACCTCCCCTTGGCTCAGTAGGACAGGGTCTTATCTTCTCGTGCCTGATGGGTACCCACTAGAGCTGAGTCCATTCTTTCCATCCTGTCTCTACATACTCTGCCCTCTCTCCTTTGAGACAGGCATCAACATACTTTCACTGGCCATAAGAGCAACATTTTTCTATAACAAAGCTTTTATTTTCAGATCTCTCCTGGGGGACCTTCAAACTGTGTCCCAAACATCCCAAGTTTGCTGCCTTTGATTTCAGTAGTGTGGATGTGGACAAAATAGGAGCATTCTTAAACTACCTTTGATGACCTCCTGGGAGGATGGACTTAAGTTCCTAAGAGCAAATTAGACAGGAAACACATAAGAAGAAATGCATGTCACTCCCACTTTCCCTCTTCATCTCAGAAGCTGCAGTTATCAGGAGAGACATAATTCAAGCATGCCTTTTGATTTAAGGTAAAAAGGAGAGATTTTGTTCTTCAATAAGGCAGAATATATCTTAATGTAGTAATTGAATTTAGTTCTATTTAGTCTAGTGTGATGGGGTAGATCTACAGTTGGGGGAAGAACTGACATTGTTTAATACTTAACAGATGGGTAGAAAACAAAGCCTTTAGAGATAAGAATGTCAGAGGTTACCAGCTGCTGTGGGTATACAGTAAAATGGAATTTATTTGAAAGGTTAGAGGCTTATGTTTAGTAATATATGTTTCTCCTTCTATTTTATTTTAGATTTACAAGTTATTCAGAGGGCTAGCTATTTTTTTGGCTAAATCTTGAGAGGACTTCTGTGTTCCAAAAATATATTTTTTTGTGTTGCATGTGAGCTGTATAACTTCTTATGGAAAAAGACGTTTTTAAGTAATGAGTGGTAGAGACTTTGGAAGTAATTTTTAGCCTATTGATTCTATGAAGCAGCAGACACTGCTTTCTACTCTCAAATTTGGAAGTCTGAATACCCTGAAACAATTATAGGAGGTTAAGCAAACTCCTCAGTATGTGCATTAGTTTTCATGTCATGGGACATGAAATTCTATTTCTACAAGAATTTATTAGGCAAGGGCCACTTTTGTACTCTGAAAAAGGTAAATTTGCCATTAAAAATGGAGGGAATTACTCCATTGAAAGTTTCCTAATGGAAGCTTCTTGGCACTAACTCCTCTGGTATCATGTTTCATATCTAACATGGAGTCAGTCAAAATGACCATGAGTGGTGAGATGATGGGAGGAGCTCAGCATTTGGAACCTCCACAGAGTCTGATACAGTGACTTCCTCAGGGATATTGGTCACCACTTCACCCATGAATTCAGTCTCTCCAACTTCCTAAGAGATTCAGTTGCTTAACTGTTTAGCAGGAGTTCTTTGAAAAAGCAGTGACATTGTTATGGTCTGAGAGCAGTTTGAAGATATACTAAGTACTATTATGGTGAGATTGAGAAAGGCTACATTTATATACACCTGTAAAAACCATTAGATAACTCTTTGGGTCTAAAGGACAATGCATCAGGATAAATAAGTAGGAAATAGGAGAAGCCCTCCAACAGAAAGTGGAACACTTGACAGGAACTTCACGTGTGGTAGGATGGATGGGTTCTAGAGTTACATGGGGTTGCCAAAGGAAAATACATTTGTGGGGAAGGCAGTAAGCGGGGAAGGATGGCCAGGCTATTGATGAGAACTTGGCTAAACAATTGATGCGTTTTAAATATAAAACCACAGGCCCTGGCCGGTTGGCTCAGTGGTAGAGCGTCGGCCTGGTGTGCAGGAGTCCTGGGTTCGATTTCTGGCAGGGCACACAGAAGAAGCGCCCATCTGCTTCTCCACCCCTCCCCCTCTCCTTCCCCACTGTCTCTCTCTTCCCCTCCCGCAGCTGAGGCTCCATTGGAGCAAAGATGGCCCGTTTGCTGGGGATGGCTCTGGGGCCTCTGCCTCAGGTGCTAGATGGCTCTGGATGCAACAGAGCGACACCCCAGAGGGGCAGAACATCGCCCCCTGGTGGGCATGCCGGGTGGGTCCCGGTCGGGCACATGTGGGAGTCTGTCTGACTGCCTCCCTGTTTCCAGCTTTGGAAAAATGAAAAAAATAAATAAAACCACAACTGGCATTTTCCTTAAAGCATCCACTCTCTATTTTGAAAGCAAGTCATATCCAATCAACAATTATTTGTTGGGTGTCTGCTGTGTAATTATGACTATATTAGGATCTGTGAGAAATACTAAAGGGTGAGAAATAAGGAGTTGACTTCAAGGAATTTATAAACTCATCAGGGAGCTGAGGGTCAAACACAGTAGGAGACTCTAAGAGAGCAGTACAATCAAGCAATATAATCAAGGAAAAATGCTAAGTTTTATGAGGAAGAGTGCATCAGTGAAGGTCAGAAATCTGATTAATAGAAACTGTGGGTTAACTGCCAAAGGCTTTACAGGAAGGTGGCGTTTGACTGAGGCCTTTTATTGCTCACCAATTTTAGACGGAAAATGTTTCCACTTTAAGCCAGTTCAGTTTAAGACCAAGACTCTGTTTCTCACTCTTTCTTTGCGGATTCTCTACTGCTTCCCCCATTAAATCTTAATATTTCTTCAAGTTTTTTACCTGGCCTTCATCACACAACAGAATTATGGGTTAATATAGGAGCAGAGAGACCCTTTTGAAAGGCAAACCACATTGTGTCATTCCCAACCTTAAACCATACCCCATGGTTTACATTGCTCTTGAAATAAAACTCAAAATCTTTGAGGTGACCGACATCAAGCCTGACTTGGCAGTCCAGCCTTCTACCACCCACTTCCTGACTCACCACACTGTGGGCATACTGACCTTTCTCCAGTTTCTCAAAAGCATCACTCTTCTCTGCCTTGGGGTCTTTGTATTGCTTTTCATATTTCAGAAAGACTCCCCTACTTTTCCTCTGGCCAAGTCCCGTTCTTCCTGCCTGTCACAGTCCAAAGGTCAAGTCCTCTGAGGGGCTTCTCTGACCTAGAATTCTCTGCTCAGAGTGACTAGTCTTTTCCATTAAGCACTCACTACTATTTATAATAATATGCTTGTTTGGTGGTTGGTGTGTTTAATATCTGTCATTCTTCCTTGTAGATGGAAAGCTCATAGTGCAGAAGTCATATGGATTGTGTTCACTACTGGTATTGCCTGGCACAGGCTGGGTGTTCCATAGGGTTTTCTAAATAACATAATAAATTTAAAAGGGAACATTCTGATAGTTTTGAATAGAGAAATAGTAAGATCTGTCAGCAATATGTAGGCTAAAATAGAGTGAGAAGAAAGAGGAGTAGGGAGAAGCATTAGGAAGCCCTCACCTTTACATGACGTTAAAGTGTTTCAGAGCAACCATGGTGAGGTGGAGACAAGAGGAAAGAGACAAACTTGTCACTCTTCCCAGGAACATGCAAGAGAAAATCCTTTAAGGACGAATAAAATAGTCAAACAAGTTGGACATTTTCAAAAATATATGTACTAAAATTATAGCTTTCCTAAACACTAACAACTAGTTTAAAAAAATAAAGTGGCAAATAAAAATAAAAGTATGAATATACTAAATAAGAAAAATATACTAAGTATAAGTGATAAATAAAAATGATAATAACCAAAACAACATGGTAAGCAGTACAAGAAAAGCTAAAGAGATTATGGAACCAAATGGAAAATCCATGAATGAATTCAAGTATTTATTAAAGGTTTGACTATGAGAAATAAGAGATTTCAAATCATTGAGGCAAGAATAAGTTATTCAATATGCAATTTTGATACACTATAAAATTAAAATGAAATCTCTAGCTATACCAAAAGTTATTTTAAAAAGTATTTATATATAAAATATAACATCTAATATATATTATAATATTATGTAATATAAGTAAATTAAACCATTAATATATTATAAAAATATGTTCTTAAGGGGTTTGGGTGGGAAAGTACTTTCCATAATAACACTGAAGACAGAGACCCCACAGAAAAAGACTAATATAGTAGCATTTAAAATTCTTTGTTAGACAATAAAAGGTTAAAAATTAAATAATGTTAAAATATCTGCAACAAAATAAAAACTACAATGAGATATCGCCTCACACCTGTTATATTGGCTGTTATCAACAAGACAGGTAATAACAAGTGTTGGAGAGGCTGTGGAGAAAAAGGAACCCTCATTCACTGCTGGTGGAAATGCAAATTAGTACAACCATTCTAGAATAAAGTATGGTGGTTCCTCAAAAAATTAAAAATAGAATTACGATATGACCCAGCAATCCCTTTAATGGGCATCTACCCCCCAAACTTGAAAACATTGGTACGTAAAGACACATGCAGCCCCAGGTTCATTGCAGCATTATTCACAGTGGCCAAGACATGGAAACAACCAAAGTGTCCCTCGAAAGAGGATTGAATAAGAAAGATGTGGTACGTATATACTATGGTATATACTCAGCCATAAGAAATGATGACATAGTGACATTTACAACAACATAGATGGACCTTGAGAACATTAAATTGAGTGAAAGGAGTAAATCAGAGAAAGCTAAGAATGTATGATTTCACACAATGGTGGGTTACAAAACTGAGACTCATGAACATAGATAAAAGGGAAGTAGTTATGAGGGGGAAGGGAACATGGGGAGGAGAATCGGGGAGGGGAGAAGGGTATAAGAGGGACAAATATAAAGTGACGGAAGATGATTTGACTTTGGGTGATGAGTATACAACATCACCAACAGTTCAAATGCTATAAAAATGTTTACCTGAAATCTATGTACTCTTATTGATCAATGTCACCCTGTTAAAGTTAATTTTCTAAATAAAATTCAAAAATTTATAAAAAATACTTGCAACATTTATAATAGACAAAGTTTAATGTCTCTAATAAAAAGCTCTCAAAAATCAGAAGTTCTTATGTGGCTAACTCTCTCAAGAATGTCTATTACGAATAAGCAATTTACATACACACACATACAAGGAAAAATACATATGTCTCACAGCATAAGAAAAGTTTAATTTCACTAGTCATCAAAAAAAAACAACAACAAATGATAGCAATAGCAAGATACAATTTTCAACCACCTACCTGACAAAGTTAACATTAGCATCCATTAATGTCCTACTCCTGGGAGTGATATCAATTGCCAAAACTTCCCTAGAGGGTAGTACATTTTAAAAGCCTCAAATATAAAACTAAAAAAGTACAAGCTTTTGGAACCATAAATCTTATTTCTAGAAACTTTCCTTTCCAAATTAAAACTATACTTAAAGACTTCATAAAAGAAATGTGTAATTTTCATGTCTGCATTAAATATTTGTTAAGCAGCCACCAGGTTCCAGGGACTTTAACTAAGAGTTGAGACCCAGGGCTAAACAAGACAGCCACAATCTTTGCCCTCACAGAGTGTGCATTCTCATAGAAAAGACAAGTTGTAGTAGATAAGGAACCAAATACAAAAATAAAATACTTAGGAATTATTAAACATACAGTGAAGAAAGTATGCTGGGAAACTGGGATAGTCAAGGATGGCTTTCTTTAAGAGATACTCTTTAAGTTAAGCTCGGAAGGCTATAAAGGAAATATTTATGCCAAGAGCCAGGCACAGAAAACAGCTATCTAAATGCCTCTGACAGGAAAGAACTCAGTAAGTTGGAGAACTGATAAAAGCTCATGGAGCCAAAGCAGAGTGACCTTGGGGATTGGGGAAAGGCCCGGGGGTGGGCAGCTTGTGAGGAGAGGACCGTAGTAGTGTATCGGTGGCAGCGAGGGGGTTGGTGGGCATTGTGAGACATAATAAGCAGTTCAGATTGCATCTGTTAAGCATGAAAAGCCCCTGAAGGTTTTTATGGAAGAAAGAGATCGGGTCTAATTTGTACTTTTAAAATTTTACTTTTGTTGCTATGTGGAGAATGGATAAAAGAAGGGGGCACAAGGCCCTAGCAGGGTGGCTTAGTGAATAAAGTGTTGTCCCTGTGCACTGAGGTCACTGGTTTGATCCCCGGTTGGGACACATACCAGAAGCAATCAATGACTATTCAACTACATGGAATAATTAAGTGGAACAATGAGTTGATGCTGCTTTCTCTCTCTCTATCTCTCTCAATCAATACAGAAAAAAATTTTTTTATAAAAAAGAAGGGGGTGCAAGTGAAAAGGTAGGAAGATTGGTGAGGAGGTGATTACAACAGAAGGAGAGGGGATGGTGGGTTGGAATGCATGATGGTGGAGAGAGAAGAATGTAACAGAGGCGATTTATAATGATCAACACTTTGGAAACGACCTTGACATTCTGCAGAAGAGGATATACGAATAAATGTATAAGCTCCTAAGCTTTTAAAGCCGAGAAACAACATGGATATGGCAGGCACTTTTTGAATCTTAGGTGCGTGAATTGATGGAGGAACAAACTGAAAAAAAAAGAGAGAGGAACATAATAGGTGGAACCAAGGCTTGGAGAATATATAAGGGGTGTAATCAAAAGCAGAAGTGAGCAGCACCTCTTGGCAAAGAAAATTGCTTCTTCCCAGGGTGACCACATGGTCTGGCTGGCCCAAGAACGTCCTAGGAGACTGTGCATGTATAGTTCTAACATGTTGTATTCTTGTATAAGTATTACTGTGCTCCCTTTCACTCTCAGAAGTGTCTTGAGTTTGAGTGAGAAATTATATGGTCACTCTATATTGCTTTACTGGTAACAGAAATTTAGGGGAGAAAGAAAGTTCTTTGAAACAAGTGGAGAGATGCTTAGTAGCATAGTGACAGAAGTCAGAGATGACCTCAGTCACAGTGAAGTAGGAGGTTGAGTCATCAGAGTAGGAGTGGGCTGGGGTCTTGAGCAGAGTACAAAAGACTGGTACCACCAGCAAGGTGGGCTCCCAGGCAGCTGCGGGATGAGCAGAGAGATGCTCAGAGGCTCCAAGGCCGAACAGACGTCATCAATGTCACCTACATCCATGGCCCTTTTCTTCAAGTACCAATGTTCATAATTTAAACTCCAAAAGAAAGATTTGATTATATTTAGTGTCATGTTATAGGAGACTTTGAAAACTAGAAAGCCATGTATCTGAAACTCTTTTAGTCAGACTATTCATAAAACCAGAACCTGGCATTCAATCCTTTCAAATAAAACTAATTTCTGTATCAACGGTCATGGATTTCATCTTCTAACTTTTTGTTTATTCAACAAATATTTGTGTGTCACAGCACCTCTCTATGTATCAGGCAGAGAGATGGGAGACAGGGATACAACTAGGATTGTGTCCCCATTAAGCGGCATGACAACTGGTCCTACCAATGGCTGCCAGCCTGTCTATGTTCCCACCTTCCTTCCTTTGATATAGGCCGGAAATACATACGTGCGTTCCCACGGTCATTTTCTTTCACAGCTTCATGCACAAATTCTCCCTCTCCCAGACTTGCCCTCTCTCCAAGTACACATTAGATTTTTCTCTTCCAATATTTCTTTGCTTTCCTACATCATCATAGGCTAATGCAATTAAATGTATTTTTTAAAAACTGCACAAAGATTTGAATGTAAATGTTTATAAAAGCTTCATTAATAAAGTTCCCAAACAGGAAGCAACTCAAACGTCCATCAACGGATAAATGAATGGTAGTATATCTATACAACAGAACTCTGCTCATCAGTATAAAGGAACTGATATGTAGAACAACATGGGTGAACCTCAGGAGCATTCTGTTGAGTGGAAGAAGCCAGATTTAAAGGGTTGTATATTGTATGATTTCATCTATATGACATTGCGAAAAAGGCTAAGCTATAGAACTGCAAAACAGATTAGTTGAGGCTGGGCTGGGTGGTGGGGAGAGGGATTTACTATAAAGAGGAATGAGGAAAGTTTGAGGGTGACTTAAATGCTCTATATCTTGGATATTGCATGACTGTATGTGTTTCCAAAGTGCAATGAGCTATACAGAAAGGATGAACTTCATTGTACGTAGATTATACCTCAATAAACCTGACAGTTGACAACTTCTGGCAGTCTGGTTTTTGTTTTTCAAAATACACACACACACACACACACACACACACACACACACCCTGAAAAGAACAGAAAAGAAGAAACATAAGAAGTGAGGGGAAGAAGAAAAGAGACTGATATGATGGAAAAGGGAAGAAGATTTTTGTTAAGATCCTTTGGGAAAGCAGTGTAATTTCTAGTTAATTATAACAGAAATATAATGCTTAACTGCCTGAAATTGCCAGCTACATGTCAAAGATATGCTAAAGGAATAAAAAACCTGCCATAAAATTTGAGAAGGTCTCTAAAATGAGAGTAAATAAAACATTTAAAATAAAAGTTATATCATTATAGAATAAAACAAAAAAATTGATGTCTCTGTCTGCACTTATGACAGAATTCTATTATGAACTCCTTCCAAGTCAGAAGGCTTGTGCCCATCTCGCAATAAAGCAGGTATTTTCAGGCCACCCCCAACCCCCTCACAAAGAGGCAGCAGTGGCTAACTTTCCTCAGACCATCCTCTTCTGAGACAGCCATACACAAGCATTATCCATGTCAGGCCGTGGGCAGTAAAACAGAGGGAGTGACTTGTGTTTTCACCATTTAAAGAGTGTGATTAAAAGTAATATACAGGATTACATTTGAAAGCCACATATGGCATCAGACTCATTTTTCAATCAGAAAGTGGAACCACACTTGCAAAACGTTTGGGCCAGTTAATATGCATGAACCCGAAGACAGCACAGAGAGTACTGGTGTCGAGGCAAACATGGGTGCTTTAGCTTAGAGAAAGAGGTTGGCTAAATTATGACAAGAGTTGACTGTTGGAAGACCAAGTCTGTACGGCATGAAACCCATACCCCTTCAATCCCACCTCTCACCCCTACCCCAAACCTCTCTTTTGAACACTCCCATTACTGTTCTGGCTTCTTGCCCAAGAACTTGAAAATGAAAAGATAAAAAGTGAGCTTAATGTTCTTTGCTAGGTATAAGTCCTCTTTCTTCTTCAACATCAACCCAGGAGCTCCACTGGAGAGTGAAGAGTAAAGATCCAGTATTTTTAGTAGAATGATTTGAGGGTAGCGTCATAAGGATTTAGTGGAGCCATAAGAATACGGGCCCCCTTGGGTCTCTGGCGCCTGTTCCCCAGACGTGGGCTGTGCTGTTTTCACATATGGGAAAATGCAGGTAGAGTTTTCTTTCCAATCATAACCTCTTCTGGTTAAATCATATGCTTGCATTTCTCAGCCATTTCTGTACAAAAATGTTTTCCTAATGAGGCATTATATTTCTATGAAATCAAGCTGCTTTTCCTCAAAAATAATATTTTGGTTTTTTTTTAAACCCTATTTGTTTGTGGACAATAACATTATGTTATTTTAAAAATAGTACATGATGATACTCCCCAAAGTTGGCAGCCACCAATGACAATTTATTTGTGTTCCAAAAACACATTTTTGGAACACGGTTCTCCATAAAAAATACAACATGTGACAGGTTTCCAGGCTAGCCCATACAACTGTGCCTAACTGAAAAACAAAAACAAAGACAACTATAATGATACTGTTGTAATGGGCACATAAAAAACTGAGAGCTTTAGAAATTATTAAGCTAAAATGACAATTTGAGCAATGAAACAAAGCCCAGAAAGATTATAGAGAAATAGAACCAGTAATTAAACACATCAAAACAAATAAAAATGCAAAAACATTTATCTCAACTATGGGTAGTTAAGAAAAAGTGAGTAAATGGAAGAAAGAAGTGTGTAGATTGCGCTATAAGGAGATTCTGATGGGAGTTCCCAGGCACTTCTAGTGGGGGAGGTATTAATGGCATGGTTCTTCATTAGATCCCATTCCCTGCAGAAGGAGCAGGGTTGGTGGGCTGCACAGTGCTCATAGTAGGGTTCACTCGGGCTCATGGAGGGAAGCGGGCAGGAAGAGACCAGGGGAAAGCAGGGTTTCCGGAGGCAGGAGGAGACAGAGGGATCCTTGCCATTTTTTCTTGTATGAAAAACCTGTCTTCTCTACACGTTTGTCCCAAGTGGAGCCTCGTCTCCTTCCATGGCACACTTCTCTCGCGCGCACGCACAGGGCTGTTCCCTATATTCCCTGGCGCGTTTCTGACGGGCCCAGGAGGCCCCGCTGGCCCCCACGTCCCTTTCAAAGGCAGCCGCCTTTGAAATCCCAGTACAAGCTGGAGAACTGAAGTAGAAGAAAGGTAATCATTTATCCCAAGATTTCTGAGGATGCCCATGGCAATTCTTAGGGTGCATTTTAATAGCTGTTTTCTACATCTCCCTTGGTTACCTCTAAATGAATCACCAGACACCCTCTCTTCCCTGATCCTTATTTAAGAGTAAAACCAACTATCCTATTAAAAAATAGGACATGAAAATAAGCTCCCTGCCCCCACTGACATATCAGGCCCATGTCTTTGCCGCGTGGAAACAGGCTTTTTTTTTTTTTTTTTTTAAAGGATTTTGTAAAAGAAAAGATGCTCAAAATGCAAGAATAAGCATTATTATTCGTTCTAAAATCCTAATGTATATTTTTCCATCTTTTTTATTTGCAATATAAAGTGCTTTTCTTAGTAAATCAACAAATATGAGTATTCATGTCACCAAGTGCTGATGATTAAAAATAATTACTTTAATGGTAGCTGGCCTGATGCCAAACATGATCTGGTTTTGCATTTTAAGCATGATCGCAGATAATTTACATCTCCTTTCGCACCAGTATCCCACCACCCTTAATGGATTCTATTTTAGTTTTTATGAATTAATAGAAATTTAATGCCTAATTCCTTATATTCTAGTCCATTGTTTGCTTTTAGAATCCACAGAATTATCTTTTCTTTAAATCTTTAAGCAGGATAGTTCAACTTCACACAATTCTTCAAGTTACTTATTTAAAATGTTTAGCTGTCTGCTTTCTATGAGTCGTGAGTGGAGGTACAGGAACAGAATGAAACAGAAAGGAAAAGCAGGACCCGGTCTCATATCTCCCCCAGGGCTTTTTATTTACTTTGCGGGGGACCTTTGTGACCAAGTCTGCACATGGATGTCTCCTTCACAGACAAAGCACAGGGTCCCTCAAAAGTCCTAGTCACAGGTGCAGGGCCTGGTGTCTTAATTCCGTGAGGCCTCTGAGTGTGAGAGGAGATGGGGCCACCCTTTTTCCTTATTTTTCTCATTCCTTTGGGGTGTCATGTGTATGAAGACATGTCAAACCAGGGTTACAAAGAACTACAGCAAGCTTTTTAATGTTTACATTGAACAAATTAACACCTTTACCAAAAAAAAATGCAATATAATTATACTATTCAAAAGGTAATGATAAGATTTATTTAAAAGATATGTATTAATACATAGTGCCCGAGAGGTAGTGTGATCCAGTAAATAGGAATCCAGTTGGAATTTGTGTAACTTTTTTCCATCCTGTCTTGGTATCTCTGTCACACTGTTTGGACAAATGACAGTTTATAGTTACTTGAAGATAATGCCAAAAGTAAAAAATTTGATATCCCAAGTAAATGTGAGGTTGGTATCAATTGGCCCCTTATGTCTCCAAGCTAGACAGAGTTGTAAATATATGTCAAGTATAGACACTTAAAAATGTACTAATTGTCGATAAGAACAGGGGAGAAAGGAACGCTTTCCAACGATCTGTTTCAAAAAGTGTGGCTACTGTCAATAAAGAAGATTGAAAAAAGGTCATCAGGGCGAGTGGAGGCCCTATTGGTGCTAGGGAAAGGAAACAAAAGGGTTGAGTGGGTAAAGGTGCTCCAGGTATATATAAACTTGGGTAACCTATTACAAACCTTGCATAGCTTGAGTCCTTCTAGCCAATGGCAGGCATGGAGAAGACATGGCTTTATTTGCTTATTCTGATTTATGTGTGACCCATACTAGTCCTTTGACAGCAGGGAGATATCACTGTAACCTGAATAGCACCTTCATTTATAATATATCCTTGGAGCACCTATGGAAGCTCAAGATAATCTTGGAGAAAAGAACAGTGGCACCATTTTGCAGGAAGACCTGGTTGCATTTGGAGATGTGGGATTGGGAGCACATTTTATATAGCAAGAAAAAAATTATGGAAGTCATTCCATTTGCCTTGGAGAGGAAAATAAGGAATGCCAGGTTATTAGGTTGGCCACAAAGTAACAAAACCCTTTTACATTAATTAACAAAAAAGTTACTCTGTCTCCAAGAATCACTGGCTTTCCAACTTGGCCTGGCCGAGAATGTAGCTCCTGGTATGTAAATGGCCTTGGACAGTAAAACTTTTCCCCAGCCCAGCCGTATCGCATGGTCTGGTTATCTCTATCAGTTAGACAGTCATTATACAAAAAAAAAAATCCTTTAGGCATTTGTGATAGGACACAGATGTGGAGCACTAAGCCATAGCCAGCCACCTGTACCTTCTACAAGTCATTTGTACCTTCTTTGGAAACCTCCAATTCTCTGGACAAGTGACAGCACACAGAGACAGAAAAGAAAAGAAGACAAAAAAGTGGGGTTAGAGAAAACAAGAGAGAAAGAGAGAAAAGGAGGTAAGAGAAGAAAGAGAGATTCACGGGCTATAACTATAGGACTTTCTGGTTGATTCTCTTGTGGAGTCTCAGACTATCAGGAGGCACATAAGCCACCTGTAAGAATATCCTAAGTGCCTGACCTGTGGTGCTGCAGTGGATAAAGTGTCCACCTGAAACACAGAGGCTGCTGATTCAAAACCTTGGCTTCCCTGGTCAAGGCACATATTGGAGTTGATACTTCCTGCTCATCCCCGCCTTCTCTCTCTGGCGCTCTCTCTCTCCTCTCTAAAATGAATAAATAAAAAAAGTATTTAAATAAGAAAAAGAATATCCTAAGAAATATGTCTTATGCACTAGTAGCATTTATTTTTTATTTATTTACCTTTTCGCTCAACAAACATTTATTTACCATCTACAATGTTATGAGCATCATGCGAGGTGTTGGAGATACAGCTGTTCCGCCAGACAGTCTGGTCAGTGGGGACACAGACATGAAACCAGACCATTCCAGTATGTTACGGAGAGTGTTACATGCAGGGCAGAGTGGGAAGAGATACGGGAGGAGGGCAGGAGCTCTGCTGGAAACGAGTGGTTCAGCAGAGGCAAAACTCATGACCTTTGTCTAGAAAGACCTTGCAATCCTATTGGAAGAAGAACCTAATTAATTAACGAGCAAAGCAGCATTAGATGAGTGCGTGTCCTGTGCTCATAAAGTGAGATTGTAATTGCAATGATTCAGGCCATCAGAAGAGTGGGCTTCGTGTGATTCAAGGGACACGCTAGGGGATGTGCAATGCGGGCAGTTGGCACCACTGCTCTCTCGGCAGAAGGCACGGTATGCTTTCTCTGTAATCATGATACCAGTTATAACAAATGATTACTGGCCTTACATTTTAAATGTATTATTCCATTTAATTCTCACCACAGTAACTTGAGGAAGGCACAATGATTACACCATTTTAGGAAAAGCCCAGTGAGGTTTGCCAATTGAACTTAGAGTTGGAAGTGATGGAGCCTGGGTTTGAACACAAGCAGCGAGCAATAGAACCCATGAGCCCCTTTCCTCAAGTCCCATTTGGAGTCCTACCAGCCCTTCCAATGACTTAGCCTACACCCTGATGGCTTTTCAGCTATTCCCCAAAGTTGTGAAATAGGACCAGACTGCATGCCTCAGGGATGAGGACTGGGATAGTGACCATGCCTCTGGCATGTGCACACAATTAGGCCAACTGAGGTATCTGAGCTTAATGCTGTCACAGCCTCCTTTGGAGTGGAAAGGACCTGATGGTGTATGTACAATAACTCTATTCTAGCCCCTTTTCCCATCATCTTGAACAAGGGGAGTATTACAACTTAAGCTGTGTGTGTGTGTGTGTGTGTGTGTAAAGGGGGGAGGGGAACAGGTAAGCACACAATGGGACTTGCTCTCAGAGCCAATTCTGCTGCTAGCTACACACCCCTCCCTGGCTTGGGAGAGCCACACCTCTGGTTCTTAAACTCTGCCTACCAAAAAGCACGTTTCTCTGATGTATGATTAAACTACAAACTCCCCAAAGACCTGTGCCTTCTTCGCTCCCCTGCCTCATGGCCTGGTTACTTCAAAGTTGGTGGCACATTGCTGATCTAACAGGCAGCTTTCAAGGTACATAGGGAACGAAAAGGAAAAAAAAAAGGAAAGAAAACCTCAGACTCACTCTGTAATCAAGGCCATTCCTAATACACAGTGGCAGACTAGAGCTGGGTTGTGAGAGTCCTGGAACCTATTATTCAGGTCCATGACTTATATAGGTCAGTGAAAATAACCTCGGGCATAGAACGGTTAATTTTTATGATGGGCGAGGCATCCAATTTAAGTAGATGGTTCAACATGTTTTATTGTGGTTCAGCCAAATTTTGATTGAGAAAATGACATAAAGTTGGGGTAACAACTGAGCCTCATTCCTCCTTGGTGAAAAGGACGTGGGATCACTCAGATGTCCTAGGAGTGCCAGTTTTGCCAATTTCAGCATTATTTTAATGTCCCTTTTTGGTACTTTGCAATTGGGAGAAGATGCATTGGTGCCTTGCTTATGGGTGTGTGGTCTGAACAGTCAAGTAGGTCAAATATATGGTTAACTAGAAGAGAACTGATCCTGCTTCATTTTTGATAGTTAGTCTTACTAATCTGTTAGTAACTATTACTATTAATCTCTTTTAAAGTATATTCAAGTAGAACAAGATTCAAAGATATAGTAAGTTCTGATCACTAAGCTATTTGCTAATTGTTTATTCATTTGCTCTTATTAACTGTGGTTTAGCATAAATGGTTTCAACCAGTGTAAAACACTTCTTTCAACCTACCATTCAAAATGAAACAGAATAAAAACATTTCCAGAGGTATTTCTCTTAAGCCCCAATTGATGCCAATAATTTTCTATATGTTTAGATGATGGTTCCTAATCCTGATAGTACATAATAAATCCAAATTACATGTATTGTCTTGTTCAAAGTTATACTGCATTTGGGATTGGCTGTTACCTTACTGCTGTGACTGTTCTTAGACAATACATACTTATCTACCTACCCCCCAAACCCAGGTTTCCCTGTTTCTCTGACAGTTCCTGAAAGTTCATCTACTGAGCCTTCTGGACCCCAGCCTAACCGATACTACGGAGAAGTAGTCATTATTTGAGGGCCTCTTCCCAAGATCATCTGAATATGTAACATCCTTGATTGATTGTACTCTTTTATAATTTCCCCTATGCCATTCTGAGAATTCCAGTTTTCCTGATAGCCATGCTTGTGTGTGACAGAGATAGAAAATATATAAGTGATAGGATGTCAATGATCTCCTTGAACTTGTAACATCTGTTTGTGGACTAGAATGGAGTGATTCTCCACCTGCTCAACTCTCATCTTTAGCTCATTGCCCTTGGAAAATTTAATTATACTGAAGAATTTACATTAAATGTTCCTGTAGTAATCATCGGTTTTACAGTCTTCTTTGGGAAGTCTCTTTACCCCACTGTAATTTTTTTTACAACTACTTGACACTAAACTTTATATTTACTTATTTGTTTATTGTCTATTCCTACCATTAAATGTAAGTTCCATGAGAATAGGAATTCAAACAGTGTCTAGCACATAGTTGACAGTCAATTTATACTTTTTGAATGAATGAATTAGCCATAGACAAGAAGGGTTTGAGATATCTAGCAAAGGATGTTAGAGGTTTATCAATATAATATGCTGATATCCCCTCTACATAAATCTTTAGGACTAAGATCTTTAGGATGTTTTACTATAGTCTCACTTAATATTGGGAAATGGATGAGATATTGTAGCATAGCGTTTATGGGCATGAATATGGATTCAGATTGCATAGATTCGAATCTGGTTTTAACTTTTACCATCTGTTCAAAATTTCTTACAAGTTACTCAATTTATTTGTAACTAAATTTCATTTCTTCAGAATGAGGATGATAATAGTGCCCCTGAACGGTATTCAAAGAGTTTTCATGAAGATGAAATAAAAGAATATATCTAAAGCTCTTGTAATAGTAATTTGCTCATGATAGATACACAATAAGATCTATGTAGTTACAAATAATAGAAAATATTACTTGAGTTGGCTTAATTGACTCAAATGATAAAGAGAAGTTATTGGTTCATATAACAGAAAAGTTTTGAAAAAAAGTGTGATATGGCATGTATTGGTAAATATTCTGTTTGTGTTTTTATGGTTTGGTTGGGTGTGTTTTTATTTTTTTTTTTTTTTTTTTCCAGTTCATTCCATTATACCCTGCTTTCTTTGGAGACTTCACACTTTATGGCAGCAAGGTGGTGTAGTAATTTTTGATCTTACAGACACAAAGTATACTACCTAAAGGAAGAGAGATTCTCTTTATATAGCTTCCATGGAAGCTTGGAGTAGTTCCTGCTTAGAAGTTTCCTGACATCTCTCTGGGAAAATTCTATCACATGTCCATCGTGACCCAATCACTGTGGTCTCCGGGATTGGATACATTGACTGGCTTGAATCAATCATATATAACTTCCTGAACTGGAGAGGGGATTGGCTTCTATTGAAACACTTGGACTTCATGGTGAAGGAGTAGAAACCCAGACCAAGATTAGGGCACTATTAACAAGAGGGAAAAGAAATGGATGACAAAAATAACAAACGTGTTCAATTAATGAATAAACTATAGAACTTCTTTAATCCTCATTGATGCTATAAAACGGGCAAAAGGAAAAGGAATTGCATCACCTTACCTTCACAAAACATTTGTTTTGGTGAGTTGGTTTACCCGATGCACTGCAAGGCACTGAGTGTCCCTCTCATTTCACGGCTTGCTAAAAGCAGTTCGTTTCTTTGCAGTCTCTCTTTAACAGCTCCTCCACCAACAAATACATTCTGTCATTCTATTTTTCCTTTTGGATTCCCTTGTGTATAAGAAGAATAAGAGGATTGAATACCTTATAATCTTAAATTGTTTTCTCAATTTTATAAAGTAAAAGCATCTTTTGCAATCAGTTCTCTCCTGTACAATAAAAACCAATAATTGTGAATGAATGTAAAGTGGGAAGATGACACATTTCATGTGATCTTTTCTTGTAAAACTTATGTGACTCTGTCAATTTGCACCAGATATTGAAATACAACCATAATTTTATCACAGTGACAAAGGTTCATGAGACAGTGTCAAGCATTTTGTTTTGGAAAATGTTGAAGCCATTTTCTATTCTTGCTTTTTTTTTTTTTAGTGATATGCACAAAAGACTCTGCTTTTATTGTAACCTGTATAAAACACTATTACTGACATCTAAGGATTAAGTTTTAATTGAAGTAAGATTTCACATGGTCTATTATCTGTGATCCCTATATAACAATCACAAAGACATCCTAGAGCAGGCAATGAAACAGATAAATATGGTGAAAAGACAGCTAACAGCTCCATTTAGCTCACCCACGCTCGCCAAGCCTGACACACACAATTTATCTCAGACTGATGGAAAGGAAACATAAAATATAGCCAGAATGTGATACTGTATGTTTCTCAGGTGGTATTTCCTTGGGTTGAAAGTCAGGTATCTCATATCCCCAGATATGGTATTCATTTAGCTGTAGATGGGCCACATGCCCAAATATCCTCATCTTTACGCTTTAGTTTGGAACCTCCTTGAGGTTAATGGTTAGTCTCTTATCTATGTAATAATGTCTTGGATGAAGTGAGTGCTTGTTTCTCTGCAGCACAAAAAGAATGGAGAGATATCCATGACTAAACCCAAACACTCCTGGGAGAGAGGTAAGAAGTGAATCCAACATACATTTAACAAACAATATTAATTGGAGACAGTTATTGCAAATAAGAGGAAGTAAAAGGTTTGCTGTAGAGGGGGTGCCAATGATGTTTTTAGTCTCTAGATTCTTTTAAGATCTTCAGTCAAGAGTTCTGCCAGGGGAACATGCCACAGGAAATCTGATTGGTTTGAATCTGAGTCTGTTTTCAAAATGATCCAATTAGCTGGATTCCAATAGCTAAACATCAAAGCTGAACAAGCCTTAGACTATAGTTCTGTGTAGGCTGGGGGACTAGATCACAGCTGCAGTGTTGTCCAATTTTATTAGAAACAACACACCCCTTCCATGTATGTCCCCCTGCCCGATCTACCTTCAGCCTGCCACTGCCTACTTTCAAGCTCAGGTGTTGCTTAATCTGGGCCAGACTGAGTCAAAGATGTATAGAAAGGCTCCGTCAGAGGGAAGCCACTGAGGGTCAAAAGTGGAAATACCTGTCACTTCCCAGCACTCCTGTCCTTTTTTATTTAGGACCCTAGAGACACACTGAAGTTGACAGCATGTGGATGAGGAGGGCAGAGGAACATGGTGCCGCCTGGTTCCAGTGTGGGTTTTGTGGGCATCACTGTGGTTTCTGTCACTTGCTTCTACTTTTCCTCTGGCCCAAAAGTGTCATTTTCCACCCTCAGGTAGATGGATCAAGCTGGATGGAGGTAAAACTGGGATATAAAACCCCAGCTATTTCTAAACAGCCTCCTTAAGTCAGTAAAAGCAGTGAAAAGTCTTCGCTTTTGCTTTCCAAAGGAGGAGTGATGAAAAGGATAGTGGAAGCAGAGGTGTTACAAATAGGCAATATATTATACTAACGAGGCAATTATGAATAGTCAATATAACACACTAAAATGGTATGAGCAATAGGTGACAAGAAAGTTACCTTTGGCAACATTCTCAGAGAGATCTGATTATGTGCCAGAGACACTGGCAGCAGGACCAGCGGCAGCCACTGTGCTCATGGGTGGCAGAGTGGAGAGGGCTGACATAGGGGACACAAAGGTTTGTTTTCTCTTTTTCAGTTTTCTTGGAGGACACTTACTCACCCGCTAATGCAATTGGTCTAACCACTGTCCTGGAAAAGCACTGCCACCCCTCCTCCTGCCTGGCACCCCTCACTGGGAATTTGGCTCTGCTTCCTGAGCCTCTGGTACCCCAAGGGGCACCCAGGAGAGCTCTCAAGGATTGTGGAGTTGACTAGAAGAGTCTGCAGCATGCAGCCGGGAGCCAGGGCAGAGCAGAAAGAACAGGTTTCAACTAAACAGAAGGGAGGGAGGCCAACTGCTAACCAGAAAGAGCTCTTCCTTCAGCCTAGAATCACCTTATCCCTTTATTACCTGAAAATGCCCTCTCGGCTCCAAGTCTTCCCTCCCTGGGAGCCCTTTGCCGACCTCTCCCGTCAGAGTGGATGGCGCCTTTCCCCATTACAGCAGTCCCACCCTCACTGTTTGCCTGCATGCCCACTCTAGCCAACCTGTGTACCTTCAGAGGAAGAGACCTGTCCTATTTACTTTTATGTTCCCCAAACCTGGGATAACAATAGTATTGATGATGATAATGATGACGACGACAATGATGAAAGCCAACACTTACACAGCCCTTACTATGTGCCCAATCCTCACAACAATCCTATGGAGAAGCAGCTTCTGTTATTTCACTCACTGTACAGATGATAAATCTGACACTCAGAATGATTCAACAGCCCTTTAAGAGTGGGTAACAGGGACACACCACTTCTGGGGGTTGGGACTGCTGCAGGCAAACTCACCAGTTGACTCTGTCTTCCTTACTGCCAGAGTGGAAGGGAGAGAAGGGGTTGTTGGCAAATGACTTTTTCATGAATGAATGAATGAACTGGGAAAGGAACCTGAAACAAATGCCACCTAAGAATAGTTTAAATAATTTTTTTTTTGTCCATGAGATATGTGAAGACCATATATTGTTCTCAAACTCTTAGTCTGACAAAAGGTTACCAGTAATTTTTGGATTAATGAATTTCTCAATATAGACAATCTTAGAGAGATTTAAAAATTAATACTACTAAGTTATATACAACATATTGCATTACATGTGTGTGTGTGTGTGTGTGTGTGTGTGTGTATATTGCTTCTCAGCCTTTTGGCTAAGATCAAGTATAGCATCACATGTATATGTGTATATATGCATATACACTTAAATGTTGGTACATAAAGCTGCAATGAGTATTGCATCAAATAATTTCAAATATAAAAGTCACCTACATCATTAATCTTGTTTTGGGGTCCTCTCTGCACAAATATTCATTGTAACAATTAGCCAGCCTTGGACTGAACTGTTTCAGGGCTGGGAACCTCACCACCTTTCCGATCAACCTATTCTCTCTTAAAGTGTCTTCACTGCTTTAGGATTCCTTCCTCACACCGAGCTGCAGTGTAATTGTAACCTCAAAGTTACTGTGCTAACCTTCTAGAGCATCTGCCCACTGATGCTAGCAGGGGGCAGAGTGCTGGGTCAGAAGATGTCTTGGTCTCTCTTTTCTCTTTATATTGTCAAGCAATTATACATGAATCCGTTTGTCATAAAGGACCCAGTCATTGACGTCTTACTCATTGCATTCATATTTTATTGTTTAACATTGTTCCAATTCTTGGGTTTGAGGGGAACTAGGAAAGAGGAGGGTCAGACTTCAAAACAAAAAGCTACCATGACAGTAGAATCTGAAAGTTACTTTAAATGTTGCTTCTCAAAATCTGAACCTAATGTGCACAGGAACCATCTGGAGATCTTGTTATACGTAGATTCCAACAGAGTAGTTCTAATGCAGGACCTGAGATTCCATATTGCTAGTAATTCGCAGTTGATGCCGATATAGCTGGTCCAAGGGCCACCTTTTGAGTAGCCAAGAGTTAGAACTTACGACAGTCTAAGACTGTGTTTGCAACAGTTCTCCTGTTCTTGGCATTTTCCTTTTAATTAGGACCCCTGCTTGTTTCAAAACTCAAGTGAATAGTTTGCCCATTCACTTGACAGCAGGACTTCTCAAACTTTAATGAGTACAAAGAATCACATGGGGAATTATTTAAAAATTCAGACTCTTGGTTCTTTCCAGATATATTAATTTGGTAGGTGTACAATGGGGCCACAAAATCTGAAATTTTAAATAAGTGTCTCCCCCCACCATATAATTTTGATGCAGATGGCCTTTGGCTCAGTCTTTGGGAGACACTGCCTGAAATGAATAAGTTAAGTGGAAACACCAATTTTCTATATAGCTCATCATTGTTAATCATAAGAGTGAAGGATGTCAAATAAATGGTGACTGTATTGTGTGGGAGTTGGTAATGAAGGCCCAGAATCACACGTGTTGGTCAAATGATCAACAAGGACATGCCCTGTGAATGCCTCCCTGCCTGGTGGATGCTTTTGTTACAGCAAAATAATAAAGAATAATATTCAGCAAGTGATATGGTGGATGTATGTATACCATTTATTGTTGAATTTGCTAAGCCAAGGTGTCATAGCTGGGTTCTTTCTCTTAACAAATGGCATCTTCATCAAATGAAATGGTGCCACGAGGCCCCTGCCAAATCAGTAGCACCCTTGTTTTGCACTGGGTGTCAGAACGTCATCCAGCTCCTGTAGGGCCTAGAACAAAATCAACCACATTTTAAAATTCTCAAGACTAGGAACTTACAACTTTTTTTTTCCAATTAGTTTTCTTCCCAGAGGATACACAGAGAACAAGTAAGTGAGGCCAGCATTCTTTACTAATTCCTGGAAATAAACTGTCCAGCAGTTACCAGGAAGAAGCAGAGGAGAAGTGGGGATGAAGAATTGATGAGATATGTGACCTCTGCCTAATGCAGCTGAGACCAAGGTCACTTCCAGGATTATTTTTTGAGATGGATAGGTTTCTGCTACAATTATTTCTTAGAAAACCAAGGAACAAATTTGTTTCCTGTTCAAACAGACGAAATGCCACTGAGCTCAAGTACTAGGTAAAGGAAACAGGTGGAATGTGCATTTTCTTCTCTGTACCATGTGTGTATCACCAGAGCTCTTGGCTCATTCACACATGCTCATATAATTATTTCTAAATGACCCTGTTATGTTGAAAGCTTACTAAGGTTGAGGTGAAATGATGAAATGGAATCTGTGCTGCCTAGGGGGCAAACACTGAGGGAACACAAATTCTTACTGTGGATTTTGTGTGAATGCATTTTTGTGCTGACTATGTGCTGGAACAGTGTGACTTTTGCTATTGGGACAACTGGCAATGCGCCAGTAATGTTTGAAAATAAAATTACTAGGAAAATTATTGCAAAATGCAGACATGCACCAGCAGAGTTTGTACTCTTTCCACTCCCAAGTCCTCACCGATGAGGCAGGCTGATTGGTTATGGTGATAGAGGATCAAAGCAGTGTTCCGGACGGCCATCCTCTGACCTTTCCAAAGCAGACAAACACTCAGAGTTGCACGGAGACATAACAACATGCAGTGACGTGGAGACTTTTGTAACAAGACACAGATGTAAACAACTAAAATGTGCCCAGCTTTCCCCCCCCCCCCCGATTAGTGGTGGCTTCATCCTTTTTCTTTTCCCCCAAACTAATTGGTATTCCTTAGACTTATGAGAATCAGTCGGCTTCTTTGAAAAGAATTTTCATATCTTTGCCATTTTGGGACTACATAGTCCAACCCCTTTGATTAAGACTGCTAAAAGCTGAGGTGAAGTGGCCTGTTTAAAAATTGCACCAGTTGGTTGATAGTAGAACCAGGCAGTTGAGAACAAGGCTGTAGACCAGGGGTCTCAAACTCGCGGCCCGCAGGCCGCATGCGGCCCGCTGAACAATTTTGTGCGGCCCGCAGACTAATCCACGAAGTTCAAAATATTTTGGATAAAATTAAGTAAGCCTAGGGGCCTACTTGTATTTTTCATTTCTCTAGCATCCTAGCTAGATATTAGCTTAGTTAACAGCAGTTGTGATACGAACTACAGTTTCTGGTCGTTATGTGACACTGAGTAAACTGCATGTATGATTGTGCTTGTTGTACTGATTTTTTTTTGTTTTCAACTGCAGTGAGAAAAGTGCTGCGTAACAGTTGCCTTTTGTAGACCTAGTGTGGCCCGCCGAATGGCTGTGATCTTGCTCTGCGGCCCACATGCTGAGCTGAGTTTGAGACCCCTGCTGTAGACTGACACCTCCATGGGCCCCTGCCCTGTCCATCATCTAAGTACAGGAACGTGCAGGATCTCTGTCACCCTGGTTATTTAACCTTGACGTACGCATTTAGATGATGATATTTCTAACTTGTAACTCCTACATCCTCAGATCGCAGCCTAGAAGAGAGTAAAAAAGAGTCAGAAAATATTTCTTACAATGTTCCCTGAATGAATGAATCTTGTATATCAATTATTCAGATTTTCAGGACATGTTTACATCTTATGAATATAAACTGTGATTTAAAAAATGAACTGTCATTTAATTTTTATTTTTTGCACACAATGCAATCAGCAACAGCACCACAATGGCACCATCACCATGATAAATGCCAACAGAGCCTACATTCAAAACCGTTCACATTCAGTTCACTTTCCAAGGGTCAGCTTCTCATGAGGCAGTATTTACATGGAGACCTCAGAATCCATTCTCTCCAAGGTAGTCTTTCTGATTGGATTTTTACTTGTGGCTGAGGCTAAGATTAACACCCATAAATGATGTGAAACCTATCTTTCTCATGCTGTACACACACACAACATTAAGACATGCCTGTGTGTTTTCTAATCCTTCTGTTTTCAGTTTCTCCTCTTCTTAAAATTGATGCATTATTTGCAAAAACACAAGGTTTTTTCCTGTGTGTCTTCAACGGCCTTTCTTGTGCCCCTGATTACTATCTTCCAGTGCTGGCTGTCCCACAATCCGGGCCCTGCCTTGTTTTCCTTGCCAGTGGATGGGCAGAGGCACAGCTTTACCGTAGAAAACTAATCAGTTTTCCTTCCTTTGAGCTAGGATAAGCTGATGTCTCCATCTCCAGGAAAAGGAGGTATCTCCAGTATCTCTCACTCTTTTCCAGGTAGCTTATTCTAAAGTGAACTGGAAAGTCTTTAGCTGCTCCTGCTAACTTTCTTTCACTTTCCTGTTGGCCCAGGGCATGGGATGTGCCGCTTCCAACCAAGCAAAATAAAACCATGGGGGAAACTGCACAGAGTGGGGCCGTGGAGAGGAAGGCTCCCATTCCCCCCACCTCCTGATAGTTCGTGAGCTTACCTCTGTTTGTAGAATGTGTGTGTGTGTGAGTACATTGAAGCAAAAGGGAAGTAGACTGGGATTATTCTTTATTCATTGATGTTTGACAATATTGTTTGGCCAGCTTTGCGCAATTTTTAGAAAGCAGTTTTGTAGCTTGCAGTCTTCCTTTACCCAGATGATGCCTTTTATCTGAGTTGGATTCACTGTCTGAAGACACCCTTGTGATCACCCATGACGCTGATTAGAAAACCCAGCAGAAAACAGCAAACCCACAATCCCTGTGGATACAAAGAAAAGTAACCCGAGTTAGGTCTGAAATACTAAAAACATTTTAAATTTGGTTACTCAGTATCTGTACATCTACATTCTATACAGTATGAATACAAGCGTGTCTGCAACTCTGCAAATATCTGCTCATCTCTATGGTGACATCACATCAGTTTTTACTTATCTGTCGACAACCAAGTGTTCTCAATATCCTGGTGCAGGTTCTGATATAGAAAGCAGAGTGCAGAAAGGGGGAAATATGTGGTGAGGGGCCCTGCAGGTCTGATGTGGTGCAGCTTGGTATGCAGGGGAGCTGAGGCCTAATGAAATCTGAGAGCTGTTTCTGCTCAGCTTCCTTGAAGTGCTTCCTCCAAATCATCTCATGGGATCCTTGGACCAAAAAGAGATGGCCTCGACTCCCACTTACCTCTGCTTTGAAAATGTAAACCTAAGGGGTCCCGGGTGGCCTGGGTTCAGGAGCCTGCGTGTGTGTGTGTGAATGTGTGTGTGTGTGTGTGTGTGTGCGCACGCGCGTATGTGCATGCACGTGTTTTCTTATGATGCCAAACATGTCAAAAGAAATAGTAAAAAGAACTGTGGGTTCTTTGTCAGGCTAGCAGATTCAGGTTGGGACAGGCCGTGTGGGAAATACTGCACCCGCCCCTCTGAAGCACCATCTCCACCCTCAGCAGAGGCCTCAGGACTGCTTCAGGTGCACAGCGTTGGCTTATTTCATTTCTGGTCTTAACTCCTTTGCCTAGAATATATATATGAGGCAATCATCGCTACCTGTCATGATAAGCCGGTGCCTTAGAGAACATTTCCTAACCCAACTCCACCCTCCATGCAAAGGAGTTTAACCCTAAAAAGTTCCTTAAAAGGGGCCCCAATGAAGGCCTAAAAGGTCATCATAGAAAGAAGATATTCTAATCCATTGATGGACTGCGATGTAGTTGACACACTCCCTCCTCCATCTTGATCGAGAACTTAAATACACTTGGTGGCTTTTAAAAATAAATATACATTCTCAGTGCCTCTTTCCTACCCCCTGCCCATGCACACATATTTTTTCTGTTTTACGCACACACGTACACATCCCACCATCATGGCCACCACTACCAGTGCCCTGCAGTGTAATCAAACAGACCCAAACTTCAATCCTGTTGCACCATTTGAGAAGCGTATGGCCTTAGACGTGTTATTCGACTTCGCATGTGTCAAGTCCCTTAGTTGGTAAGAAGAAATATTTATATTAACAGCTCCTGCATATGGAGGTCGAAGAGGAGATGAAGTTTCTCACCTAGAATCTTGCCCAGAGACAGGCACTTCGTCGAGGGAGAGTCAGTCTGCCTCTCCCACCCCCACCTGTGTTTTCCCCTCCAATGAACCCTACCTGCTGTCCTCATAACCTCTCATTTTCAGAGGTCTGCATGTCCACACACTGCCCTTTGTTCCACACATATGAAGGGCTCCTGCCTTCCTGTACTGTAATAATGACCCTGCACCCCCTTGACTGCTTCCTTCTAGACTCTTAGGACCTCCTTTCTCCTCTCACTCACTCCTGCTTCACTTTAAATACGCTTCGATGAAAAGCCATGTGGCTGGAAGCGTTCGTTCTCCTCAGCAAGACAGCTCTCCCTCTGGACCACATGCAGTCATCTCGTCATCTCCACGTGGTCTTCCCTGATTAAAACTGTGTGCCCCCGAGAGGCTCTCCCAGCAACCGCTCAGCTGTTTTCCTCTTTAGGGTCCCGGGTCTGTGCTCCCCAAACGAAGATCCCTTTGACTTCAACAAATTGCAATAACACCTATTTCAAATATTTTATTTGATGAAAGCAGATGTCAGCAGATACTGCCTATGTAATTGATATTTGATTTATTCAAGATTTATGCATGCTGTGCCTTAGATTTATTAATGATAATCCCCGGCTCTTGTGTTTAATATAGTGGAACCAAAACATAATTTGCTGGGATCAGTCAGAAATGCATCAAAGTGATTAACTCTACATGCGAACCATTATCCAGTGACATCCCTACTGTGCACAGTGCAAAAGGAGGCAGTAATACAGTAATTGGCTTCACTTATGCAAGTTAGATATTTGCCATGATTGCTGGTAAAATGTGGTCCCTTTTATCTCGGATCCTGCGTCTCCATGTCCCTTGTCATCCTTTGATGCCCCTTCTGCAGGCAGCCCTCCCCTGAACCGAGCAGGTGCACACACACGCACACACGGCTCCCCACCCCAGCAATTACGTGCTAAGGAAGGTGCAGAGTCCTCCTACTAATACAGGCAGGAGGGAGACTGTCCTTCTTAGGAGGCCCCCAGTGGGGTGCCACCTCTGCTGGGGGTGAAGGACCACCTCTCTTTCCCAGGGGAATGCCAGAAAATGAAAATCATATCCCAGCAATGCTCTTTATCCACATCTGTCACCTATATCAAAACTCAGGCTGAAAAAACGACGTCATCTTGGAGTAGACATTTGGAGCTATGCAAACAATCACCAAGATAACTTTCTTTTTTTTTTGGTGGGGATGTATATTCATTTTTACGTTTGTTTGTTTTTCTGTTTTGTTTCAGCTAATTAAAATTTAATTGGATGAACCCCTTATGATAAGACAGTCTTTCTCCCTTTTTTGTTTTAAAATAGTTTTTTATTATGAGCTGCTGATAATAGAAGAGAGCTGTTTCGATTTTAAAAATTTTAAAGTAATAATACACATGTGACAAAATAGTCAAAGTCTCCAAATATGTGAAAAAATAGAAGTTTCCTTTCTCTGTCCTGTCATCTATCCCTGGTTCCTCTCCATAGAGGTAATCACTGCAATAGCTTTGAGTGCAGCCTTCCAGAAAATGCAAACAGTACACCTACAAATACACACACCATGTGTTTTTCATTTAATACTGTATTTCAGAGACGTTTTCCCATTTGCACCAGGAGAGCTACCTGATTATTTTTGCTGCTATCTACCATCATTTTTAATTGCTTAAGGTGCTGTCTGGCCTGGAAATGCTTTCTACTTTAAACCCTTTGGAATTTTCAGTCTGGGAACTGGGCCCACAGTTTAGAACAATGTAACATCTTGTGAGGACTTACACCATAATGGGAACACATACTGCATCCCATATTTGACAGCAAAACTTGTAAGTGGTCCTTGATGTTTCTGTTGCCTGGGATGTGCCACATGTCTTCAGGGCATCTGATGGAATGTGTCAATACATCAGCATGGCATCTTGACGGGGGAAGGCGTGTCTGACTGTCGTGCCCAATGCCAGGTTTACGTCGGGGTTTTAGCGTGTTCAGTAACACATCAGTAAGCACCGCTTACACCATCCACTTCATGATTCACAGCTAATTTAAAGGGAAGTCCCAGGATGCTTTTGTTTGCTTCCTTCATGGAACAACACCAATTTTGTGTCAGTTCCTCTTTTGCTCCCCAAGCAGTATTAGAGGAATATCTTAATAATATACAGGGTTATTGTCTCTGATCACGATTTATCTGCTACCTGGTTCTTATTATTTTTCTACAACTCTTTTAAAAGATGTCAATCTCTCTTAAGGTTTTGCTTTCTAAGCCCTCCAAGAAGAGATCATTATTTCATGATTCTGGCACATTCCTAAACCCTGAAATCAGCTCTGCATAGTATTTAAGAATAAATAAGCATTAAAAAAGAAGAAGAAGAAGAATATACAGGGACAGCTCACAGGGGACATTCTTTTGCATTTTTAATGCCATTAGGGAATTGCACTGGGAAGTAAATGGGCATCTTTTGATGTTTTCTAGTTCATTCTTTTTTCAATCACAATGAACAATCCCCCGTGTTCTGAACAGTTGTCTGCACGGACTGGGTCTGTCAATCTGTCAATACCAAGGCTCTGGTCATTAAGAGCACTCTCCTCAGTGAGTCCGCCTGGCTCCCGAGCTGTGGACGCAGCAGTTGGCTCTCTGGCCTCCCTTCTCTGCGCTGCCACAGAAGCAACTCCTGCCTCAGCAATCTAAGCGAGCTATTTTCCTGTCCTAAAAGTTAATTGATTCCTGCTTCTGAGCGTCGTGTACTAGGAAGAACTATAGCTTTGCTGGGCAGCAGGCTATCAGATGAGGTCCAGCTGGTCTCACTTCGAAAGGCTGCCAAAGAGCTCGGCACAACCCAGGGACCGTGGGCAAGTCTGAAAGAAATTAGGACAGAACTAAAAGAAGCCTGAGGGAGTTGTATGGCTGTCAGAGTTCACAGACTCCCAGGAGATATAAGGGACCACTGCTGGTACAGAGGGCAGGGACTGGTAGGCAGTTTGCAAGCTGAGAATTGTTATGGTGAGCTGATTCTTGAGCAAGGCTCACCTGGATACAAACAAAACCATATATGGTTTTTCTAGCTGAGAGGTCTCAGGAATAACTAAGGCCCACTCCAGGCCATAGTTTTCCCTCTGGGGAAAAAGGTCTACCTAGGGTGTTATGGTGAGAACTAGGAGAATGTGTATGAGGAAATGTATATTAGGAAAATGATATGCTTGGCACCTGATGGATAATGATACTAGTATGATAGTAACCTTACTATTCAACAAGATGCCAACATTCCGGCCACTAGCAGTTTTCTCAGGAAAAGGCTGTGAGGACTTCACATACCTAAACTATGCTCTGAAGGACATCTGCCATCTACCAGGCCACTGGCTCTGTACCGTCTACCACTATGGTCTTTAGGCTCACTACCATTAAAACTTTCTTGTGCTCTCTGTGAGCCAGCGATAATCCCAAAGGACTTGTTTTGCTGGTGTTTACTGATTGCAGGGCCAGCATCTAGACCCGAGGAGTATCATGAGGAAATGTCTGGAGATCCTCAAGCAGCAAATGCCTACTTGAATTCAAACTACCGGGAAAATGGCTGGCTGAGGCTACTTCAATTTTGTAAAACATCAATTCCCCTCCTGGAAAGTGGGTCCTTTCCTTCCAGAGAACACTGTCCATGTGAAAGTTATTGAAATGACACATGCTGCTGAATTTGGGTGCTTTAGGGTTATGAAACCTCTTTTACTTTTGAGCTACTCTTAAACTTGAGGCATGTTGGTAATTTCTGGGTTATCCATAATACTGAGGGTCTGCACAATACTAGGATATCAGGATGAAAATATGTTCAAGGTTCTTCGGGGCCACCAAGTCACACATGTTTGTAGAAGGTAAAACAATCTGAAGAGATCTTGGAAATCTTTAACTAGTGTCTTGGCTTTCAAAGTCCTGTGCAGAATATCAATAAATGCAATTGATAAAAGTGCAGTTACTCTCATTAGAAGTGAAGAAGAGAATTCGCCTCTGGGCAATTTAGGGGCTTGAATCACTTCTGAAAAACACGTCTGTCTCACTTAATCTTCACCCAATGGGAGAGAAGTTTCAGGCAGTGTTACTTGGAATCATGGTCTCCTGAGCACCGCACTGGCTTCACCTGAGAGCTTGTTAGAAATTCAAGGCCCTGGCCGGTTGGCTCAGTGGCAGAGCATCGGCCTGGTGTGCAGAAGTCCCGGGTTCGATTCCCAGCCAGGGCACACAGGAGAAGCGCCCATCTGCTTCTCCACCCCTCCCCTTCTCTTTCCTCTCTGTCTCTCTCTTCCCCTCCCGCAGCCAAGGCTCCATTGGAGCAAAGATGGCCCGGGCGCTGGGGATGGCTCCTTGGCCTCTGCCCCAGGCGCTAGAGTGGCTCTGGTCGCGACAGAGCGATGCCCCGGAGGGGCAGAGCATTGCCCCCTGGTGGGCAGAGCGTCGCCCCCTGGTGGGCGTGCCGGGTGGATCCCGGTCGGGCACATGCGGGAGTCTGTCTGTCTCTCCCCATTTCTAGCTTCAGAAAAATACAAAAAAAAAAAAAAAAAAGAAATTCAAGTTCTCAGGTTCACCCTCGACCAGTGGTCGGCAAACTCATTTGTCAACAGAGCCAAATATCAACGGTATAACAATTGAAATTTCTTTTGAGAGCCAAATTTTTAAAAATCTAAACTTTATAGGTAGGTACATTTCTTACTGAGGTAGCACCCGCACATGGTATTTTGTGGAAGAGCCACACTCAAGGGGCCAAAGAGCCGCATGTGGCTCGTGAGCCGCAGTTTGCCGACCAGGGCCCTAGACTTACTGGAGGTAGAGTCCATGCTTCTGTGCTCTGACAATCCCTCTAGTAATTGATTCTCTCTTTTTTTGTTTGTTTTTCTTTTTTTAGTGAGAGAGAGATAGACAGGCTGCAAGGAAGAGAGATGAAAAGCATCAATTCTTCATTCTAGCATCTTAGTTGTTCCTTGATTCCTTTCTCATATGTGCCTTGATCAGGGGGCTCTAGCAGGGTGAGTGACCCCTTGCTCATGCCAGCAACCATGGGGTCATGTCTATGATCCCACACTCAAGCCAGCCAACCTGCGCTCAAGCTGGTGAGCCCATGCTCAAGCAGGAGACCTTGGGGTTTTGAACCTGGGTCCTCAGCATTCCAGTCTCTATCCATTGTGCCACTGCCTGTTCAGGCTAGAATCTGATTCTGATGTATGCTCACTCAAGTTTGAGAACCAGTTCTTCAAGAGCCTTTCAGTGAATACTACAGGTTCATTTAATAAAATTCAGCTTTGTAAGATGGCAAGGCTAGCCTTCTACAAATCTCATTGAGATTATAGGGTATGCACCCTATCTGAGGAGTGGTTCTCTTCTATTTCATACACTTTAGTAGCATTGCAGAGAACTCTTAAGTCTATTATACTTTGGAAACAATTCAAACGGTAGTTCTACAAATGGTTTACAATTAAGAGATTTTGATCCCTAAAATAGATTATTTTAAATGGATTTGGCCAATAGCTTAAACTGTCGCAATGGGGTCTGTAATGCTGGTGGTTGAGGTCATGCAGGTTCGCATTGAATTCGGGCAGATGGTAGAGGAACTGTGGAACCAGATAGCATCAGGCCATTACTAGTTTATCCAAGGTTCGCAAAGACAGTCAAGTGAACAAACAAAGGAAAACCTGTTTTTCACAGTGAAATGGCAAGGGATCAGGAAAACTGCACCTTGCAGTGGTGGGAGAGTGATCTAGGAGAATCGTCCCCAAGAGAAAGCACCCGTAGCCTTATGTAGACACACTCATCAGGCAAAATGCTTGCAGCAGGTAAACCAGCGAGCAAACCTAACAGAGCTGTTTTCCCCACACTCCATCCCTTTAGGGTTTTTCACCTTACACTCTACGCAACAGGTATCTTCTGTGATGGTCCCTGTGTAAGGAGTGAGGTACATTACATAAACATCAACAGTACAGACTACTGCAACAGAATTACAAAGTACAAATTATGGGTGAAACGAGAGAGTGGTTAGTGTCACCAAAGGAGGCAAATCTTTCATTTCTGGCAGAATTCAGTCCAGAGTTCTGTCTGTAGACAGCAAAGTAGCTGATACCAGAGGCTGTCTTGTGTGGGCATACCAAACCTTACTGGCTGCACACCAGGAATTGCACACCAGTTCTATGTGTAATAAAATAGGAGAACTCATTATTGGCCATAACAAAATTACTAAGGTGACCTTCATATTGCCATCTCCTTGAACACTCAAGGGATATACACTTCTACCTCAGGTGGCCAGGTGCTGGTTACCTAGGGAGTTAACTGGAGGTCCACCTCTAACCCCTTACCCCATGCTGCTAACAAGGCCACCTGTCATAGGTGAGGGGCCTGTACAGTCCAGGGCCATGTCCATCGAAGCTGTTGGCCTTTAAGAAGGGCTGTTGGGGCAGGCAGGAGCACATGCACTGCCGTCCAAAGCCCAGCTTGACTAAAGTGTCCTTGGTGCGTATCTGCAACTGGATGGGAGCAGCTGCCTGATGCAGGAGGACCTCTACTGGAGCTGGGCCCCCCATCGAGGTCTCTCATTCAAAATCCGGAGTACTGTCTGTAAGCAGTTTGTCCATCCAGTAAGGGAGCTGGTGCCCCCTTTCCTGTCCCATTCCCTGTTTTAAGAGCCCATTATACTATTCAGTGCTACCAGCAGCCTGTGGGTGGTAGGGAATATGGTACTTTTAGTCCACCCCCAGGTCTTGAGTCCATTGCCTCACCATAGAATCTGTGAAATGAGCGCCATTGTCACTTTCAAGGAACAGCAGCCACCCATACGCAGCACTCAGGCGGTCCAGAGCCTGTGTGACTGTCCTCTGGTCTAGGTCACAGGCGAGGTAAGCAGCAAGCAGACCAATGGCAGTATCTACACAGGTAACTGCATACCAGTACCCGTTCAACTTTGGTAAGGGTCCAATGATGTCTATTTACCACCATGTCAGTAGAACACGACCTCTCTGGATCTGTCCAGGTGGTGCCAGTTGTCTCCGCAGGTGCTCTTTGGAACACCTTGCACACTGATCACAGGCTGCAAGTACCTCTGCATAGGACATAGGCAAGTTCCATGCCGTAACCATCGCCCACATAGTTTTCTGTCCCGCATGGAGCAGACGCAGTGGAGCCACGTGCCATATCAGCTGCAGGCACAGTCTCCAACCATCGCACCCTTGCCAAGGCATTTGCCTCATCATGCCCAGGATGGGCTAGAGGGGCATGCCCCGTGACATGATATAGGGTCACTTGCTTCTCGTGTCCTATTTCTCATAAGCCCTGCCACATTTCCTGACCTCATAATGGACGGTGAGTTACCACCCACTAGTTAATGTGCCAAGTAGCAATCCAAAGAGTCAGTCCACAATAGACAGCCCAGCTGATGCAAATCACCAGAGGTGAAGGTTCATTACAGGCAACTAGCCATATGGCTCTTAATTCCACGCACTGACTGCTTTGGCCTGTACCTGTGTCCATCCAAGTAGTCTGAGTGGTTAGATGGAAGGCTATGGCTGTCCACTTGGCAGGTTGGCCTCCACTACAGCCATCAGTATACCAGGCATCCTTGGGATGGGTGCCCACCCCTCCTGGTAGGGACTGACTTCAGGCTCTGCCTCCTGAGCCCTAGCTGCAGCTGACTCTAAGGTTTCATAGGTCACTGGACCCAAGACTACCTGTAGTTCTTTCCTCAACAGGCTGGTGCTAAGAGCATAGCATTGTTGCCAGTATGTACCTCACTTGGCCAGGGTGGAGGTTTGAGCCATACTACTATGTGATTTGGTTGCCTAAATTCTCATCCATCCTGCAATAGGGTATGTGGTCTTGACTGTACCTGGAGTTGTGGTCGTAATATTCTCAGTGGCCAGGAGGGCAGCAAACATAGCTGCCAACTGTTTCTCCACTAATGAGTAACAGACTTAAGTGCCTTTCCACAATTGAAACCAAAACCCAATAGGTTGCCATAAGCACTCTGTCAATTGCCACAAGTCCCATCCAAACCCCTCAGAGGTTACGTGGACATCAAGCTCACAGGGCCTGACAGGATCAAACACATTCAAGGCCTGTGCCACCTTGACAGCTCTCTCAGTTGCTTCAAACAAATTTTGTGCCTGCTCAGTCCAATCCCTGCAAACCCCCTTCTGAATAAGGTTATATAAGGGATGCAGTAACTGAGCCAAATGAGGTATGAATGCTCGCCAATACCCCAACAGACCTAGGAGTCCCTGTAACTGCTTTACCGTAGCGGGCACAGGGAATGGTTGGATCTTATCTATAACTGCATCAGAGATAACCTTTGTCTTACCCAACCAGACAACTCCCAAAAACTTAACAGATAACCCAGGTCCTTATAATTTGCCCACCCAGTTGCATGTTGACCACCCAGCCACATGCTTTCAAATAGGATAGCAGGGTAGGGGCTGCTTGCTTCAATTCTGGAAGAGAGTCACTAGTTAGCATATCATCATCGATATAATGGTACATACAAACTGCTTCTGGCTGTATCCACTTAACCAGGTCAGCAGGCACCAGCCCATGACACAAGGTAGGGCTATACAGATAGCCCGGTGTAATACTGTAAAAGGTCCATTGCTGCCCTTCTCAAGTGAAGGCAAATTGGTCTTGACTCTCTGCAGCTATATCAATAGGGGAAAAGGCATTAGCCAAATCTGCCACAAAGTGGTATGTCCCCAACTCATGGCTTAGCCAGTCCATCAGGTTAGCTATCAAAGAAACAGCAGTATACAAAGGGAGAACAACCATTAAGTTCTCTGAAATCAACTGTCATTCACCAGGTTCCATCTGGTTTGCGCACAGGCCATACTGGGGAGTTGTAAGGACTGTGTGCCGGCCAGATCATCCCCATCTTTTCTACTTCAAAGATCTTCCCTGTGATTTCTTCATAACTGCCTTGCAGGTGGTACTGCTTTGTGCTAGTCACATGCCGGGGAATGGATGATTGCAAGGGGGAATGTGCTATATGTCGCTGCCACACTGCCTTCACGACCCGGACTGACAGGTGGAACTCCTCAGCTATAGTTTCTAACCATAATCGTTGTAAGACATCTACCCCCAAAATATAATCAGGAATAGGAGATACATATATCTTGTGTGACTTAGGAGGCAGTCTTCCTATCCCCAATGGAATAGTTATTGGCTCCATTTGAACAGTTTGGCCCCTATAACTGTCAATAGCCACTGGGGCCCCACTGGGTTCCCAAGAGGAGGAAATATTCTGCACCTGTATCCACCAAGGCCAACATCTATTGTACATTAGAAGAGGACCAGTGGATTGCCAGTGGCACATGGGGCCTCCAGTTTCCATCCATCCCTGTTAGGTCCCTCAGCTTTCCCCCTATTCAAACTGGAACAGTGGGTATTAGGGGTCCTCCTCTTCCTCAGCTGTCTCCATCCTATAATCTTGTAACCGTGCCACTCACACACCAACTGTTTTATTGGTAGCTGCTGGGGCCATTTGTTTCAGTGGCTGGATCCTCTGTCCTGGTTTAAGCTGCTGCCAAAGCCCCAAAAGAACTTTATTAGACCTGCCATCTAATATCTCCCTATCTGCTCAGCCACAATCTAATCTACTCACATCTATGTTTGGGTAACCTTTACAGGCCTGTTTCTCTTGTTAGTTGTGGGGCCAGCACAGGCAGCTGTGCTGTGCTTTATGATTCAGTGCTGTCTCCAGCTCCCCCAAATCTGCTACCATCTCTGTAATCACATTGATGGGCTGCTCCACACAGCAGCTCAGGATAGCCAGTAGTAACCAAAAAGGGGTTGATGAGGCACTGCCAAGAATGAGGTCCCTCATCCCTGCCATAAACATTTCCTCATCTGGCCCATAGGATCTTGGGTTGAAAGCAGCATTCTTCATACCTTGTTCTCAAAGGGTCCTGGGCAGCTCACTATAGGACTGCCATCAACTCACTGTCCCTGGCAAGTCCCCAGCATTCTGCCAGACTATACGAATGCCAGCCATCTTCTATTCTAATGGAGTATGGTTTCCTAGGTTGTCATGGCAGTTCTGAAGATGCTGCCTCAAGGAGGAGTGCATGATAATGGCAGCCAATTTCTCCATCTCTGTTCCAAAGAGCATGATGCCATTCACCCCCTATGTCCCACAACCACAGTAACCAGGCTGCCAGGGGCTCAGTGGGTTTCTGCCTGAGTTTTGCTCCTAACTCCATCAGCTCTGCCTGGGTGTAGGGGCCAGACCACCACAGAGTGCTCCATTACCTGTGGAGGGGGTTGTACCTGCTCCTGAGGTACTCTTGGCTGCTGGATTTTTAACTTCTGGGCAACCACTGGCTGGGCTCTGAGTCTGTGGATGGCAGTTTCAGCCTGAATCTCATCCTCAGAGGAGTCAGAAACTCCTGCTCCTGCCAACTCAGAGCCACTCCACCCACACAGGTGCTGCTCCTTTTCTGCCAACTGTTTTAACTCCTTCAGCTGCCAGCTCTCATCCTGAAGTTGAAGCTTGAGCTCTTGAACCTGCAATTGTTTATCCAACAACTATTACTACCAACACTCGCTTCCAAGGCAAATTGCAGCTCATGAACCCATATCCTTCTCCAGAGGTTGTTCCAATTCCGGGTGCCATTGGTGCTCAGGTGCAGCTCTCAAACCAGTCGGCTTCCTTCTCCAATGCTCATTCCAGTTCACACAGCCGCTGGTTCTCAGCTTGTAGCCTGACCTGCAGTTTTCAAATCTGTAACTCTTTCTTCACTGACCACTTCAGTTCCTGCTTTTGTTGGCATTCAGTCTGCAACCCCTCCTGGAGCTTTTGACCTCAGGCAGCTGCTCACACAAAGCTCTCAGTTTCTTTCTGTAGGACTATAAAAAACACCCAGCCCACGGGCCCCAGGAGGACAGCCACAGGGAACTATACACTGGAGAACAATGACCACTCCTCTACTCCATCCTTCAAGGGTGTTGGTGGCTCCATACCAATCTGCTCCCAATCCTGCCCACTACACCAGATGTAATGCTGGTGGTTGAGGCCATGCAGGTTCGCACTGACTTTGGGCAGATGGTAGAGGAATTGCAGAGTCAGACAGTGTCGGGCCATTACCAGATTATTGAAGGCTTGCAAAGACAGGTGAGCAAATAAACAAAGGAAAACCTGCTTTTCTCAGTGAAAGGGTAAGGGATCAGAAAACCATACCTTGCAGTGGCAGGAGAGCAAATTGTCCCCAAAGGAAAGCACCTGTAGCCTTACATAGATGCACTGGTCAGGCAAAGTGCTTGCAGCCGGTAAACCAGCGAGCAAGCCTAACACAGCTGTTTTCCCCACAGGGTCACACCCAAATATATGCTATTTCACAGAAATTGTTAACTTGTCAGTTATAAAAATAGAGCACACCTTAAATGTAAAGAGTGATTTTTGGTTCTTAAAACATGTTTCCCATACGCTCTCTCATTGTATAATTTACTGTATAATGCCCTCTCCTGGCACCCTGCAACTGCCTCCTTTCCATTTTCTAGGGCTGAAAAGTGAAGAACAGAGAGGTTAGTGAAGTTTCCCTAAGTCACACACCTAGACAGTGGCAGAATTAATATCTGAATCCCCTTCTGATACCTAATCATTGTTTTTTCTGATGTGCTAGGAAATATATTAGACAATTTCCTAAAATGCAAATTTACAACCAGATCTGTTTCCTCTATAGAGTTTCATTCTTTTCTCTCTCTCTTTCTGTTGTTCCTTGCTGATAGTAATAAACTTCATAAAGGGCCTAAAGTTGTTGAATTCCCACTTCAGTGATTAGTTAGGGAGCTCCCTGCCCCATCTTGGTGACAGGTGAGATGTGAGGTGTCATAACTAAGGCAACTATTCCCTTCTGATCCTACTGGTGGGCATCTGTTTCTAGTTGTAACCAGCCATACACTCCCTTTGCAGGAAAACTAATAACATCTTAACATATGGTCTTGAATCTGGGCCGTCTAATGACCTTGCATGGAGATTAATTGAAGGTGTTAATGGCATAGTTCCCAGCCAGGAATGTCAAAATACTGGCTTGGCCTCCTATGTACATGTTTTAAGAGGATTTGCTATTGATACTGAATGGGATTAACTTTAAATATAAAGAAAAATACTATAACTTCAGGAACTACCTGTGAAGCAAGTTTCTGCAGCTAAGAAGTCTGGATTAGTACTCCAAGCGGGGTGCAAGATAACAAATTTGACATCCCATTTTTACTCCCTGGGAGAAATTCCCAGGATACAATCTTCTTAAGTAAAGGTATTATAGGGAGCAAAATTTCACAGAGGCAGAAAAATTCATTCTATGACCTCCATGTGACTGTGAATGAAAAATGCCATTAGAGATTAGAGTTGATTTATGGGTTCTGTACTATTACTGCCCCTCCCCCACCTCACCCAAGCTGGAGAAATGGGCAAAAGACCAGTGAAAAGAACCATACTATATTTCCTAAAGTATTTACACAAAAATGTATTCAACTGCCAGGAAGTTTCAAGCTTAGTTATCATAATTCTAATGTCTTGATCCAGGTACAAGCTCCCCTTCTCTCTACTGGTTGTATTTTCTTGCTATTTTAACTATCCTAGTGCTCGTGTGTGTGTGTGTGTGTGTGTGTGTGTGTGTGCGCGCGCGTGCGCGCGTGTGTTTATTATAATTCACCTTAAAGGGTTCTTGTGGAGTATAAATTATAAAGACATAAAAGTAAACATAGACTAATCTCCTTTCATGCATATATTTACAAACCCATAAACTCTCAGGAAGAGTGAATTGGATTTTTAAAACATTGAGACTTTCACTGGGTTTTTCTTTGCCCAGTTTAGTCACTTATTTTGGCCAAAGGAACCATATAAAATATGTCAAAACCAGATCAATTGCTGGCTACACAACTGACTAGGAAGTAAAAATTACTGACTCAAACAGCACCACCAATTCCATCATGCCTTAGGGGATATAGCCTTGAAATCCCAATTTCACAAGCCTTTTTTGAGGAATCACTCAATGCCTAGTTCTTGGAGTATTCCTTCTCTGTGCTGCTGCAGCACTTGGTACATGCAAGTCTCTGTACATCCTTGCATAGTATTGATATTTGTGTATATCTCCCCTGTTTCCATTCGTCTTGAGAAACTGGGAGTTTCCTGAGGGTAGACCTGGTTCCTATTTATCTTTATAATACCCAGTGTTTCCGGCAATGACTGACATACACTACTGAACATATTGTTTCATGGCTGACTAAGTCTGTGTGGTATACAAACAAGGTCTGAGATAATACCAGCCTAATGGTAATGAGGTTATAACATATTTCTGCTATTAGCGCTCAGCTCCCTGGGATGAGCAGAATAGAATTAATCTATAGCACACTGCTCACAAAAATTAGGGATATTTCAACATGAATATGAAGCGATAGAATTCCCTGATTTTTGTGAGGAGTATATTACTGACCACACTATGTGTTTGGTTTCACAGACTCACCAAAGCCAACTAGGTCATTTCCTTAGGCCACCCAATAACACACATTCATGCTTACTGAGATGCATTTTGGAGCATATGAAAAAAATTCTAGATGCTTAATTAATCTTCTTTACCAATTTAGCACATATTGTGCTCTGTACTTGTACCAACAAAACTCCACATGTGCATTTTGATTTTCCCCTAAATAAAATTTTCCAAATTCTTAAAAAAAAAAGCAAAAAAAAAGCTTAACCTTCTAAGTTCAGATGAAAGAAATAGAAAATGGAGTGGACCAGCTTTATCTAATTTTCTAAATTGAATAAAATGAAAAACAAATAAATGGATGATGAAAAGCAATGTATGTCTGATTCACTTGGCTTTCCTGTTGGTCAAGCCGCTCAGGTAATTCGGTTGGGCAGGCTTAAATTCCTTGCACATTTTGCTTTTATGATCAGGCAGGACGGCCTGCCATCCACTGGGCAGCTCATTGCAAAGAGAGCCACACACACCGTAAGGCGGAATGCCAAGTGGCACCGTCTTCGGCGTGGGTATCTGCGCTCCTGAAGCAGAGTGGAGTTATAAAGAGATTATGTGGCCCTGGAAATCGCAAATGCACTCCCTGTCTCCCCTCTCCAAAACGAGGCGCTGCAGATACCTCCCTGGAAAAAGCAATTAGTGGTAGGGAATGAAGTTCCTTACTTTTCCTTCTTGATTCTCTCCCTCCCAAGCCTTTCAAATCTCCCTTGGGTCCAATTTGGGAATTCTTGCAAAGGCTAAAGTCCAGCAGTTTAACAGCTATTAAACACGGTCGTAAAGTGAAGACGCCGCCCGCAAGGTGGGCTCTTAGCAGCGTCAGAAGACGGCAAACGGCACTGTGTTTCTGCTGAAAGGAAATAATGAAAGAAGTGAAGTGGGGGTGGGGTGGGGGGTGGATGTGGATAAACCAGATCGGGACTCAGAGGACAACCCGTGGAGCATACTAACCCACTCTGGTATTGCTATTTAGTACCTGTGAAGTCTATCATTATGCATTATTAAATTCATGTATTATTGAATCATGAATCCTTGTTCCCTGATAAGAAATGAAGATGATTTCTTAGTTTAAATGAAAGCCCTGCCTCCTTATTTAAATAAAAATGCATTACTGGCTGCCTAGCATGCTAATCAGAAAACTGCATTAAGCAGGTAGGATTATATGAATTAAAAAATAATGAAACAAGACTTTTCAGCCAGACATTGTTCCCTTGCCTGCTTTTCATGACAGCGGATTTCCTACTTGGAGTTGATAAGACAACGGCAAATGAAGATAACAACATGAGAGGGAAATCATTCACTCTAATGGGCTCCACCTGTGCAGACTTCAGCTCATTTACATGGCTGCAGAAAAATTAGAAATCATGCGGCAATTAGTCTGTTCTAGATTATGCAGTGTGTCAACTGATACCACTCAGGAGAGCACTAGTGCTAAAATGGTTTCAGAAGATAAATCTACTCTCCTATACAAACAGTTTTAATTACCTGGAAAACGACATTGCCTATTGAGAAACCTCCATTGTGAACCTGGGCTGCTCTCCTGCTATTGAAATCAGATGTTGGGACATTCCAATGTTTATGTAATTGACTCATATAATATTTGATGACTTGTTGAAACTGAAATTGGGCCTTTTGTTTGGGTCCCCAATTGTTCATCAAAAATCCCTTTAATGTCTCCTTCAGATTTGGTCAGGGAAGAGATGTGTTAGACTTTTTTGTTGTTGTTATGCTTCTGTTTACTGCTTAGCTCTTGTAGGCCTAGACAAAGCTGGTCATTTATTATAAAACAATTTCAACTATAAAGCCAGAGTTGCCAGATCTAGCAACTGAGAATGATTCCTTATGAATAAAATGTTAAGACCTTTAAGATTTTTGGATTCTTACTGAGTGGGATGAAATTTTTCAATTAATTGTGGCCTTCAAGTGTATTTATAACTTTCTTAAAAACCACGCAACTATCTAGAGAAATAATATTCATGAAAATCCAGCTTGCATTTATAAGGGATTGTTTGAAGGTTTTCTTTTGATTTGCTTATGTATAGAAATGCTTGTGTATTCACACCCATTTTGTTTATTTAGTCATTATTATTTTTGTTTTGGTGATGTTCTATTGGATTTGGGGGCAAGGCAATAATCCAAGTTTCACAGGGGCATCCTGTAAAAGAAGGTCTTGGTTCTTGGGTAGAGCTAAACTCTTTGGCCTGTACTTTAAGGTACAAGTGCTCTTCTGGAAAATAGCTGGTTAGCACTAGCATTGTCCACTACAGTTTGCTCCTAAAGCAAACATAAAAAAAAATGGCCTCTAGCTGATGGAGGGGACATGCAGTAGGGCATGCCTTACAAGGCAGGCCGTGTGCTCCATCAGGGACAAAAGCAGGGCCCATCTGACCTGCAGGTGGAGAAGGCTGTCCTCTAACCCAGAGGGGTTTTAGCCAGGGTAACCCCTCCTGGCCCAGAGAACGTTCCAAATTTGTTCTCTGAAATCGAGTTCAAGATTCTAATCCTTACTAAAAATATAATCTCTAGGGACACTTCACATGGAGCTTTAGTTTTTTTTTTTTCCCAAAAGCATTAGTCTAGCGAGGTTTCTTTCAACAAAAGATTTACCAAAACATAAAAATTGAGCAAACATTGCTATAGCCGAACAACAAAATGAAAATAGTATGCCGAAAGTCCTGCAGTGAAGAAATTTGTTGAACCCTGCATTTTTCAGATTTATCTGAGCACTAAAAATACTCCTCCCTAGCTTTTTTGTAATGGAGCACACATTCATATCCAGTGTCTGAAAGAACAACTTTGGGTCACACTCCTGTAGTACAAGACAGCTGCCAGAAGAGGCATTGCCGGTGGACGGGACACTAAGCGGTAGGGTCACAGTTTACGGTGCTGGAGAGCACGGAAGCCAGCTTCACGGGCTGGATAGACTTTCTGAATGCTTTGGCTTATTCAAGGGCAACTTCCTCCCATCACAACATCTCCATGCGCACACATACACACAGCCAAACACAGACACACGCACACACAACCCCCAGCTACACCGGGGCCATCAACACTCAGCACAGTTATGCAGCTGAGATTCCTGATGTGAACCACTGGACACAGAAAATGTTTTGAAAAACTTTTTTTTTTTCATTTTCTCTCAGCAGGGACCATTCTAGATGCCTAGGAGAGAAGTTAATTCATTACCCACAATGAATACTTTAAGGTACTAGGGCATAATTCTCTTCTAAACCAGAATACAGTGACACCTTAACAATATTGTTAGGATGACCCATTTTCCTGCCAATACCTTTTCTCGCTTTACCCCTCCTTCCCTGAAAGAGAATGTGCAGTGGCATGTAATATTGAATCAAAGTTTGATGGACCCTTTCATCTTAGAGGAATCTCTAAGACAGTGTAGTTCCCTGTCCTTTTACACATGGGGACAGTAAGACACAGAGGGTGACCCCAGTTGCATGACACATGGAATAAAGTGGGAACAGAATTGAAGTTCAGGTCTTTGGAGCCACGCATGGAGTTGGTTCTGCCACATCCTTGTATTCTGTGGGGGCTGGAGCCAAGATTCTCTGCTCTGCTGGCACCCGGGGTCGTTCAGGGAGGGGAGGGCAGGCCCCATTCAAGAGTCCTGGCCACAGACATGTGAGTTCATCACCTCAGAAAAGTAAGGCCAGGGTGTCCTCAGGGGAACTGGGCGTGTCATCAGAGAGAGTAAGAAATTGGGTGAAAGGCAAGTGAGTCAGTACACTGTGGAGCTGCAGTCCCTGAACGAGCATGAGTGTGCAAACTTGTCCCAGAGGGGAGATGGTCCCTTCCACAGCATTAACATGGCAGCCACCTTTCTGTTTCCAGGAAGATATTTATAAACATAGTCTGGTTGGAAAGTGAGAGTGCACAGGATACGGGCATCTGAGCTCAGGTGGGGGTACCCAAGTAGTTTCACATACACAAGGACTCTCCTCATAGCCACAGGGGCCCTGGCCAGCTAGCTCAGTGGTAGAGCATCGGCCTGGTCTGTGGAAGTCTCGGGTTTGATTCCTGGCAACGGCACACAGGAGAAATGCCCATCTGCTTTTCCACCCTTCCCCTTCTCCTTCCTCTCTATCTCTCTCTTCCCTTCCTGCAGCCAAGGCTCCATTGGAGCAAAGTTGGCCTGGGTGCTGAGGACAGCTCCATGGCCTCTGCCTCAGGTGCTAGGATGGCTCCTGCAGCAACAGCAGCAATGCCCCAGATGGGCAGAGCATTGCCCCTTGGTGGGCATGCTGGGTGGATTCCGGTCGGGCGCCTGTCTCTCTGTCTCCCAGCTTCTCACTTCATTAAAAAAAAAAAGCAACAGCAACACAACAACAACTAAACTTTATACTTCTTGGTGCATCTAATTGGCATAATGTGAAATATTATACAATTGCTAAAAATGATGGTGGTTCCTAAAATACTGGAATTGGATTGTGAAATATTTTTAAGCATAAGAGCAATGAAAAGAAATGAAAAAAGAAAATATTCATGGGTTTGATTATATAAAATATAAATTATTTGAGTGTTAGGACATGTAACAGAATCAAAGGCAAACTGGAGAAGTGATTTGTCATCTGTGTCATAGGCACATGCTTTATACCTTGTTTGGGATGGGAAAAGGTACTCTGTGCTTTTGGAATAGGTAACACTAGCCACATCAGCTATATATAAGCCCTATGGAAATTTGTTCAAGGCCAATAGTGTTCTTTGCTCTTTCAATCTCTTTAGGTGACAAATGTGTCCTCTCACAGTTTCTGTGAGCCACTGTTGATTCCAGTTATTGGATGATCTCCATAGGCTGCCATGATATTTATAGCACATTTCATAATATCAAAGGGTTTCTACTTTTCATCTGCTAACTCTTATCTTCATTCCTCAGTCACTTCAGTGTAGGCACTTGCAGTGACCTCAAAATTTGCATTTAACACCCAGAGTGATACCCTGCTGCAGGCCTAGTGCCAATACTTACACCCCCCTTCCTCAGTCATTCTATATCCAAGGTCTGCAGAATACAATTCATGGCAGAGCTGATCAAGCAGATAAGGCTGCACCTTTGAAAATACTCTCGATTTAGTGAGGGAGTTCCCAGTATGCTGCCCAGAGTCTACAGTACACTCCACCTTCCATACAGTTTCCACTGCCTAAGAGAATAGTATAGCACTCAAAGCATGAAACAAAATTAACATATGGACAATTAGCTGTAAGCCCAAGGAGGCTCGGTCCTTCATCTTCCTCTGTAACTCTGCTCACTCTGTTGGTGATCTCATCCTGAATTATGGCTCTAAATACCAGAAAGTGATGACTGCTTGGAAATGTATGTCTCCAGCCCAGACTTCTCCTCTGAACTCCAGACCCATATATCCAACTGCCTGCTTGACATTTCCACTTGAAAGTCTAATAATCATCACCGACTTTTAGGTCCCAAACGGAACTCCTGTCTCACACATGCTCCCCTCCCCATCTCAAAAAAATGGCAATTCCATTCTTCTAGTTGCCCAGTCCTCTCTTTTTCTTATTCTTACCTCTATCTGAGCAGGAAATCCTATTGATTATTATCTCTAAAATATATCCACAATCTGACCATTTCTTACCATGTACCCTATAACTCTCTTGGTCCAAGCCGCCATCATCCATCAGCTCAGTAATTGCAATGGTCTCTAACTGACCTCCCTGCCTTTGCCTTTGATATCTACAGTTCGTGCTCATCTTGGCAGCAAGAATCTGTCATGTCAAACCTTTAACAATGGCTTTCCCTGGCTCTCAGAGAAAAAACTCAGATCCTAACAATGACCAGAAGACCTCATTGGTCTACTTCTATATCATTGTATACTGTAGTCACCTCTGTTTTACTCACTCAGCTCAAGTTATCCTGGACTCCTTGAATGTGTTTGTTGTTGTTTTTAACATACAAGGCATACTTCCACCTTGGGGACTTTTTTTTCTTTGCCTAGATCATTCTTTCTCCAGATACCTGCCTGACTAACTCTCTCATCTCCCTTAAGCTTTTGACTAAATGATACCTTCTCAGTGAGTTGTTTACAGACCACACTCTTTAACACTGCAACCTTCATCCAGATAGCCCCTATTTCTTTCTTTACTTCATTTTTCTCCATAGTACTTATTCTATCTGAAATGACAACTTTACCTCTTGACTGTCAGTTTCTCTGCTCTAAAATGTTAGCACAATTAAAGTAGAGATTTTTGTCTCAAAGTTCACACTGCTATAAACTCAGTGACTAGAACAGTGCATGGAATATGAAAAAAAAATTTGTTGAGTGAATGAATAAAGGAAGAAGAAAAATATTTACTTATATGTTTATTCAAATAAGGTTATATGGTCACATAAGGTACATGGTGGTACCTACACATAAAAATAGCAGGAAAGCCCGACCAGGTGGTGGCGCAGTGGATAGAGCGTCGGACTGGGATGCGGAAGGACCCAGGTTCGAGACCCCGAGGTCGCCAGCTTGAGCACGGGCTCATCTGGCTTGAGCAAAGAGCTCACCAGCTTGGACCCAAGGTCCCTGGCTCCAGCAGGGGGTTACTTGGTCTGCTGAAGGCCCACGGTCAAGGCACATGTGAGAAAGCAATCAATGAACAACTAAGAAGTCGCAACACGCAACGAGAAACTGATGATTGATGCTTCTCATCTCTCTCCGTTCCTGTCTGTCTGTCCCTGTCTATCTCTGCCTCTGTAAAAAAAAAAAAAAAATAGCAGGAAATATAACTTAACTGTGTGCCCAGGAGAGAGAGTAACACTAGGTATTTTTGAACACAAGCAGTCTTTATGACATACTATCAGATCACGTATATTGGTAGGATAAACATTAAGTCCCTGATAGATTCTGAATAGGCAACTCATAGAAAAGAAAATCTAGCCCTGGCCGGTTGGCTCAGTGGTAGAGTGTCGGCCTGGCATGTAGGAGTCCCGGGTTCGATTCCCGGCCAGGGCACACAGGAGAAGCGCCCATCTGCTTCTCCATCCCTCCCCCTCTCCTTCCTCTCTGTCTCTCTCTTCCCTTCCTGCAGCCAAGGCTTCATTGGAGCAAAGTTTGCCCAGGTGCTGAGGATGGCTCTGTGGACTCTGCCTCAGGCGCTAGAATGGCTCTGGTTGCAACAGAGCGACGCCCCAGATGGACAAAGCATCGCCCACTGGTGGGCGTGCTGGGTGGATCTGGAGCGCATGCAGGAGTCTGACTGCCTCCCCGTTTCCAACTTCAGAAAAATACACACACACAAAAAAATCTAAAGAACATGTAAAAGAATGTGTAACCTCAGTGTTCCAAATAAGAGTGCAAATTTAAATAAGATAATATTTTGGGAAGTTTTTTTCTAGTTTGTGTAGTTTTTTAATGAACAGTCGTTAAATTCTGTCATGTTTTCTCTGCATGTATTGATAATCATATGGGTTTTTTCCCTCCTTTAGTTTGTTAATATTACTAATTGATTAACTTTTTATGTAAAAATGACCTTGCATTCCTAGGATAAAGTACCCTTGGTCATGATGTATTATCCTTTTTGTATATTTGTTAATGTTTTTAAAAGACTTTTGTGTTCATGGTCATGAGAGATAGGGTCTGTGATTTTCTTTGATTAGAATGTCTTTATCAGGCTTTGGTATTAGAGAAATTGAAAAGTGTTCCTTTCCAGTAAATCTTCAGAAAGAGTTTGTGTGTGTTTGGTATTACTTCTTCCTTGACTGTTTGCTAGAAGTCACCAGTGAAACCATTCAAACTTTGAATTTTTTGAGGCAATTTTTAATAATGAATTCAATTTACTAAATAGAAATAGAGCTATTTAGATTTTTTACTTCTTCTTGGATATTTTGGTACATTGTGTTTTTCTGTGCAAGAAATTTTTCAATTTCATCTAAATTCTAGATTTACTGGCATAAAGTTGTTCAGAATATTCCCATATTATCCTTTGAAGTGAAATGTCATCTTTTAACCCCATGTTAGTGAATATAGAATGGGACTCCTTTTTTCCCCCTTTTTCCCAAGTGAGAAGAGGGGAGATAGAGAGTCAGACTCCCACATGTGCCCTGAATGGGATCCACCTGGCAACCCCCATTTGGGGCCTATGCTCTGCCCATCTGGGGCCATGCTCACAACTGAGGTATCTTTAGTGCCTCCATGGAGCCATCCTCAGCACCTGGCGTCAATGTACTTGAATCAATTGAATCATGGATGCAGAAGGGGCAGAGAAGAGAAGAGAAGAGAAGAGAAGAGAAGAGAAGAGAAGAGAGAAGGGGAAGGGGAGGGGTGGAGAAGCAGATGGTCACTTCTCCTGTGTGCCTTGACTAGGAATCAAACCCAGGACATGTGAATGCTGGGCAGATATTTTACCACTGAGCAAATTGGCCAGGGTGGACTTATTTTCTTAATAAACTATTTCTAAAGTAATTTTAGAATCACAGCAAAATTGAATAGAAGGCAGAAATTGCATCCATTACACATAGCCCCCATCATTATTAACATCTCCCACCAAAGTGGTATATTTGTTACAATTAATGAACCTACACTGACAGTATCATTGCAACTCAAAGTCCACAGTCCACCTTAGGGTTCACTCTTGGTGTTGTACATTCTATTGGTTTAGACAAGCATATAATGACACCTATCTACTATTATAGTGTCATATAGAGTAGTTTTCCTGCCTTGAAAACCCTCTGTGTCCACCTATTCATCCCACCCTCCTCTTTAACCCTTGACAACCACTGATATTTTTTCACTGTCTCCATAGTTTTGCTTTTTCCAGAATGTCAGTCATGTAGTTGGAATCACACAATTGGTAGCTTTTTCAGATTGGTTTCTTTTACTTAATAATATGCATTAAAATTTTCTTATTTCTTTTCATGGCTTCATAGTTCATTTCATTTTAGTATTGAATAATATTCCATTGATTCCATTTTCTTGATGTACCACAGTTTATTTATCCAATCACCTACTGAAAGGCTTCTTGGTTTGCTTCCAGGTTTGGGCAATTATGAATTGAGCTGCTAAAAATACCCTTGTGCAAGTTTCTGTGTGGCCATCAGTTTTCAACACCTATAGATAAATACCAAGGAAAGTAATTGTTGGAACGTATGGTATCAGTATACTTAGTTTTGTCAGATACTACCAAATTGTCCTCCAAAGTGACCATATCATTTTGCATTCCCACCAGCAATGAATGAGAGTTCCTGTTAATCTGTATCCTTACATCAGGATGTTGTTAGTGTTCTGGATTTTGGCCATCCTAATATAAATATGCAGCAGTGTCTCATTGTTGTGGGACTTATGTTTTCATATACTGTTTATGGAAAAGTGAATTTGAATAACTATAGAAAGATGTATACAAAATTCTTGAGACAAAAACTTTATCAAACTATACTATATAATTTAATTTTTACAAATTTACATATGTTTACATATTCTGTATATATATATATATTTGATGTGTATATGATGTGTATGTATATATGGGATTATTTCATGCTCTCTAATCTCTCCTTAAACATCTAATAGCTTTCTTCTCTCTACTCCCAGCTGATGAACTTAATTTTTCACTCTGTGAGAAAAAAATCTAGTAATCAGAAAAGTACCTGATCATCCTACCACAAATTCCCCATCTACCTGCATTCATACCCAAATTTACTACCTTCTCTTCTACTACCATTCAAGAAGTGTCAGGCTCTCCACATGTGCACTAGATCTTACCCTCTCTCACTTCTTTATAGTCGTCAGTCTTGAAATGATCCTTCTCTTACCTGTATCATAAGTTTCTCCTTCTCTACTGGACCAATTCCCTTGGCTTACAAATATTATGTGTTATGTTGTGACTTAATCCCATGTCTCTCTTTATCTGATTCTCTTCAGAGCAAAGCTCCCCCAGTAGTTGTCTATATTAGGCTAGTGTTCTTAACATCTGCTAATATGACTCTTGCCAAATCAATGGTCACACGTATTTCTCATGTTATTTCACCTCCAGCAGCATATGGAATACAAAAAAGTTGGCCATGCCCTTCTTCCGGAAACATTTTTACCACTAACTTTCAAGGTACTATTCCTATCTATGTTCCTTTTACCTCATTGGTTACTCCATCTCGATTTTTCCCTCTTTTCCTTTTGTAAACATCTAATTTGGAAAGTCTTAGAGTTCATTCTTTGGCCTTCTTTTGATTATATCACTCTGAAAGTGATCCCATGTAGTCACCAGTGGACCAAAACCATAGGGTCATATTCTTCTTAACACACCCACATCCATTCTACTGTCTACTGATCAGAGGAGAGACAGGATAGATTTTTTATAAAGAAGAAGTTCTTGTAGACATTGCAGGGGCTAGATAAAGGTTCTGATGCTATAGTCAAAGACAAAGTAAGGAGACTAATGCACTAGTTCATCAAAACATAATAGAAGACTGATATTTAGATAACAGATTAAACAAGACCTGGTGCTATATAGGATGGAGGAATGGAGAGTAAGTTAGAAGAGTTAAAGTGCTAGATAAACTTCAGTCAACTTGCTATTCAGGTATGCTTTCTGGCTTTATTAAAATGCATCATTTGATAAGTCATTTGATTAGAGCACATCTTTGGCCAATGAAAGAGTCTACCACATCTAAAGGACAATATTTTCCTATTATATTTGAGACAATCAGAACTTTTAAAATAAGACTTACCTTTTAATGATATTGGTAATTTCTTGTATTTTATATAAATAGGAATTAGAATAACAGTTTTGTGAAGATACTTCTGAGTTTTACCTTTTACAATTCTTTCCCTTCAAGTTAAAAAAGACTTGCATTAAAAATACTCTATAGAACATCTGCCCATATTATACCCACTCTGGCTTTATTTTATGTACATTTCCCCTTCATTCCATAGCTCACCTGCAACTACCTTATTCTTCATCTTACTCTTCGAATGGACATTGTATGTGTTCTTGGATATAAATGTATAATCAACAATAATAGCATTTCTTTTTGTACAGTGTATTTTCTATTTCCATAAATAATATTATGCAACTGATCTTTTTTTTCTTTCTTTTTCTCTTTTTTAATTAATTTTAATGTGGTGACATTGATAAATCAGGGTACATATATTCAGAGAAAACATCTCTAGGTTATTTTGACATTTGATTATGCTGCATTCCCATCACCCCAAGTCCAATTGTCTTCCATCACCTTCTAACTGGTTTTCTTTGTGCCCCTCCCCTCCCCCAACCTCCTCCCTCTCCTCCCCCCACCCCGTAAAACCCACACTCTTGTCCATGTCTCTGAGTCTCATTTTTATGTCCCACCTATGTATGGAATCATATAGCTCTTAGTTTTTTCTGATTTACTTATTTCACTCAGTATAATGTTATCAAGGTCCATCCATGTTGTTGTAAATGATCCAATGTCATCATTTCTTATGGCTGAGTATTATTCCATAGTATATTTGTACCAAAGCTTTTTAATCCACTCGTTCACTGACGGACACTTGGGCTGTTTCTAGGTCTTTGCTATTGTGAACAGTGCTGCCATAAAACATGGGGGTGCATTTCTTCTTTACAAACAGTGCTATGGTGTTCTTGGGGTATATTCCTAAAAGTGGTATAGCTGGGTCAAAAGGCAGTTTGATTTTTAATTTCTTAAGGAATCTCCATACTGTTTTGTTGTGGACTGTTAATGGCAAAAAGCCATTATAGATTCCAGGCTTAGCAAAAGGCTAAGTTCTCCCTCCTCCATCTCCATATTTGGCTTTGATGCTGAGTATTTGCACCCACTCCACTTACTTCCTTGGGATGCTGGAAGCAATATACATGCCCTTCCTCTGACTCTTTGTTTGTTTCAGATGTTTGTAAATTTCACTAATGTATCCTGTTTTTGCCTTGGGAGAGTTCCTATCTTAGCCTTTGATGTGCAACTTTGTATCAGGGTCCTTGATTTGCATATGTCTATATAATAAAGGGAACTGGGGCTATGAGGCACCAGATACTGCCAGGCAGTTTGAGGAGTCCTCCCGGTCCCATTGTTTTTGTTTTGACAAAGTGTGTTTCCTTAATTCCGCACTGTTATTTGGAACCGCACTGGTGGCTGCGCCAGTCTGCATTCCCACCAGCAGTGCAGGAGGGTTCCCTTTTCTCCATATCTTTGCCAGCACTTATTCTGTGTTGTTTTGTTGATGAGAGCCATTCTGACTGGTGTGAGGTGATATCTCATTGTGGTTTTAATTTGCATTTCTCTAATGATTAGTGATTTTGAGCATTTTTTTCATATGCTTCTTGGCCATCTGTATGTCTTCTTTGGAGAAATGTCTATTCATTTCTTTTGCCCATTTGTTGACTGGATTGTTTGTCTTCCTGGTATTGAGTTTTACAAGTTCTTTTTAAATTTTGGTTATTAACCCCTTATCAGACGTATTGTCAAATATGTTCTCCCATTGTGTAGTTTGTCTTTTTATTCTGTTCTTATTGTCTTTAGCTGTGCAGAAGCTTTTTAGTTTGATATAGTCCCATTTGTTTATCCTGTCTTTTATTTCCCTTGCCCGTGGAGATAAATCGGCAAATATATTGCTGTGAGAGATGTTGGAGAGCATACCGCTTATATTTTCTTCTAAGACGCTTATGATTTCATGGCTTACATTTAAGTCTTTTATCTATATTGAATTTATTTTTGTGAATGGTGTAAGTTGATGGTCTACTTTCATTTTTTTTCAGGTAGCTATCCATTTTTCCCAACACCATTTATTAAAGAGGCCGTCTTTACTCCATTGTATGCTCTTACCTCCTTTGTCAATATCAGTTGTCCATAGAGCTGTGGGTTTATTTCTGGGTTCTCTGTTCTGTTCCATTGATCTATATGCCTGTTCTTTTGCCAGTACCAGGCTGTTTTGAGTACAATGGCCTTGTAGTATAACTTGATATCAGGAAGTGTGATGCCTCCCACTTTATTCTTCCTTTTCAAGATTGCTGAGGTTATTCGTGTTCTTTTTTGGGTCCATATAAATTTTTGGAATACGTGATCTATATCTTTGAAGTAAGTCATTGGTATTTTAATCGGTATTGCATTGAATTTATAAATTGCTTTGTGTAATATAGACATTTTAATGATGTTTATTCTTCCCAACCATGAGCACGGTATATGCTTCCACTTGTTTGTATCTTCCCTGATTTCTTTTATCAATGTTTTATAATTTTCTGAGTACAAGTCTTTAATCTCCCTGGTTAAATTTACTCCTAGGTACTTTATTTTTTTGGTTGCAATGGTAAAGGGGACTGCTTCCTTAATTTCTCTTTCTGACAGTTTATTGTTAGTGTATAAAAATGCCTCTGATTTCTGAGTATTAATTTTATATCCTGCCACCTGGCTGAATTCATTTATCAGGTCTTGTAATTTTTTTACTGCGACTTTAGGGTTTTCTATATACAATATCATATCATCTGCAAATAATAATAGTTTTATTTCTTCTTTTCCAATTTGGATGCCTTTTATTTCTTTTTCTTGTCTGATTGCCATGGCTAGGACTTCCAGAACTATGTTGAATAAGAGTGATGAAAGGGGGCACCCCCCCTACCTTGTTCCTGATCTTAAGGGTATTGCTTTTAATTTTTGCCCATTGAGTATGATGTTGGCTGTGGGTTTGTCATAGATGGCCTTTATCATGTTGAGGTATTTTCCCTGTATTCCCACTTTGCTGAGAGTTTTGATCATGAATGGGTGCTGGATTTTATCAAATGCTTTTTCTGCAGCTATTGAAATTATTCATGTGGTTTTTCTCCTTCCTTTTGTTTATGTGATGAATCACATTGATTGATTTGTGAATATTGTACCAGCCTTGCCTCCCCAGAATAAATCCCACTTGATCATGGTGTATGATGTTTTTCATATATTGCTGGATCCAGTTTGCTAATATTTTGTTGAGGATTTTAGCATCTAAATTCATCAGAGATATTGGCCTATAATTTTCTTTCTTTGTGTTGTCTTTGCCTGGTTTTGGAATCAGAATTATATTCACCTCATAAAAGGATCTTGGAAGTCTTTCTTCCTCTTGAATTTTTTGAAATAGCTTGAGAAAGATAGAAGTTAGTTCTTTGAATATTTGGTAGAATTCACTTGTGAAGACATCAGGCCCAGGACTTTTCTTTTTTGGGAGTTTTTGATAACTGTTTCAATCTCATTTGTTGTAATCGGTCTGTTTAGGTTTTCTGATTCTTCCAGATTAATTTTTGGAAGATTATATGTTTCAAGGAATTTGTCTCTTTCATCTAGGTTGTCTAGTTTTTTGGCATACAGTTCTTCATAGTATTTTCTAACAATATTTTGTATTTCTGTTGTATCAGTTGTTATTTCTCCACTCTCCTTTTTAATTTTATTTATTTGAATCCTCTCTCTTTTTTTCTTGGTGAGTCTGGTTAAAAGTTCATCTTGTTTACCTTTTCAAAGAACCAGCTCCTGGTTTCATTGATCTTCTGTATTGTTTCTTTAGCCTCTATGTCATTTATTTCTGCTCTGATCTTTATTATTTCCTTCCTTCTACTACCTCTGGGCTTTACTTGTTGTTTTTTCTCTAGTTCTTTTAGATGCAGGGTCAAGTTGTTTATTTGAGCTTTTTCTAGCTTCTTGAGATATGCCTATAATACTATGAACTTCCCTCTCAGAACTGCTTTTGCTGTGTCCCATAAATTTTGAGTTGATATATACACATTATCATTCGTTTCTAGGCATTTTTTTATTTCTTCTTTGATCTCATTGTTAACTCATTCGTTATTTAGTAACATGCTATTTAGTTTCCAAGTGTTTGAGTATTTTTCAGTTTTTCTGTTGTTGATTTCTAGTTTCATGCCATTGTGATCAGAGAAAGTGCTTGATATGCTTTTAATCTTCTTAAATTTGTTGAAACCACTTTTGTGCCCTAACATGTGGTCTATCCTAGAGAATGTACCATGAGCACTTGAAAAGAATGTATATTCTGCTGCTTTAGGGTGAAAGGTTCTGAAGATATCTATTAAATCGAGTTGATCTAGTATGTCCTTTAAGTCTGTTATTTCTTTGTTAATATTCTTTCTTGAGGATCTATCTAGTGATGTTAGTGGGGTATTGAAATCCCCTACTATTATAGTATTGCTGTTGATCTCGCCATTTAAATCCATCAAAGTCTGCTTTATGTGCTCCTATATTAGGTGTGTAGATATTTATAATGGTTATATATTCCTGTTGGATTGCTCCCTTTATCATTATGTAGTGACCTTCTTTATCTCTTACTATAGTCTTTGTTTTAAAGTTTATTTTGTCTGATATATCTACCCCAGCTTTATATTATTTCCATTTGTGTGAAACATTTTTTTTTTTTTTGTATTTTTCTGTAGCTGGAAACGGGAAGAGACAGTCAGACAGACTGCACCTGACCGGGATCCACCTGGCACGCCCACCAGGGATGACGTTCTGCCGACCAGGGGGTGATGCTCTGCCCCTCTGGGGGGTCACTCTGTCGCGACCAGAGCCACTCTAGCTCCTGGGGCAGAGGCCAAGGAGCCATCCCCAGCGCCTGGGCCATCTTTGCTCCAATGGAGCCTCGGCTGCGGGAGGGGAAGAGAAAGACAGAGAGGAAGGAGGGGGTGGGGGTGGAGAAGCAAATGGGCGCTTCTCCTATGTGCCCTGGCCGGGAATTGAACCCGGGTCCCCCGCATGCCAGGCCGACGCTCTACCGCTGAGCCAGCCGGCCAGGGTAAACATTTTTTTCTATCCTTTTATCTTCAGTCTATGTGCATCTTTGTTTTAAGGTGTGTCTCTTATAGACAGCATATGTATGGGTCCTGTTTTCTTATCCACACTATACCCTATGTCTTTTGATTGGATCATTTAATCCATTTACATTTAAAGTTATTATTGATATGTAATTGTTTTTTGTTTGTTTTTAATTTTTATTTTTTGTACTTTTCTGAAGTTAGAAACAGGAAGGCAGTCAGACAGACTCCCACATGCGCCAGACCGGGATCCACCCAGCATGCCCACCAGGGGGTGATGCTCTGCCCACCTGGGGCTTTGCTCTGCTGCAACCAGAGCTATTCCAGTGCCTGAGGCAGAGGCCACAAAGCCATCCTCAGCGCCCAGGCCAACTCTGCTCCAATGGAGCCCTGGCTGCGGGAGGGGAAGCGAGAAACAGAGAGGAAGGAGAGGGGGAGGGGTGGAGAACCAGATGGGCACTTCTCCTGTGTGCCCTGGCCGGGAATCGAACCTGGGACTTCTGTACACCAGGCCGATGCTCT